>NW_026606900.1:0-482500 GCF_029890125.1 Rhinichthys klamathensis goyatoka
CTTTATCCATGCAGCGACACAAAGGACAATTAAAGCTGAGGTGTATCATTTTTTTCGATTTGAAAATACTTTCTCCTACCTCAGCTAAGTATGGCAAGGCAGATGCAAGTAAAATTTCCCCTGAAAAGTGTAAACGCTCTGATTCTGTTTGTTTAAGCATCTGACCAGCCCACGGTGCAATATTGGTTCAACCGATAGCATGGGTTTAGGGTGGGACCTAGGGAAGACTGGGAACTGTTTGGCAAAAACATTATTTTTGCAATTGCTTTTGGTGATGCAGAAATTACGCACTTTGGCTTTAATATACTGTATATGGCAGATATATGTCCCTTGCAGTGTTTTTTTGCTAAAGCATTCAGACTCTTTATACTCACATTGTACTAAATAATAAACGTATTTCTAGTTTTTTTGGGGAATTATGTTAGAAAACATACCGTTATGCATTTATATTTAGCCCTGTGAGCTGGACGCTTGGGGATATTTGATTGACTGGTGAACCATTAAGGAAACTAGAACTGGATAAAAATGACTTGAAGCTGTAATTGCAGTAAAAGGAAACTGTATCATATAATAATGTTCGGGGTTAAATAATACTGCAAAACAGTCATAATGAAATTCTACCCTATCGTTTGTAATGTAATGTAAAGGTTAGACTGGTGAGCTAGTTAAATTGGTAAACTGGTTGAAACTCTTTTTATGTGTAAGTGTGCATTCATTGGCTAATTGATTTAAGTCTGTGTTTAATAAAGTGCTTTACCCACACTGCACCTGTTAGGAACGTCTGGTGTTGTCGGTGCTGCCACGCTTTGTAGTGCTGGAGATGATTAACGACATGACCAACGTGGAGGACGAGAACCTACAGCACCAGTTTCACCGTATCTACATTCACCGCTATGAGAACGTGAGGTAATTTCTTCCATTTTGGTACAGTCTTTGTGAAAAGAATAGAAGAGAATCAAATGGAATTGAATCAGTCATCCGCCATTAAGGCTCAGTCGCCCACCATTACGGCTCAGTCACCCACCGTTATGGCTCAGTCATCCTTGATTATAGCTGAGTCACTCTCTTTTATAACCCAAACAAGTAGCCTGTTGCAGCACAGTCGGTCACAGTATGAGCACCAAATTGGCTCTGACTGGTCCCAAAAAATGGCCAAATCAAGCCAAACTGAAGCCATTCGACCATTTTCACTGGCTTATCCACAGTATTCCTGCGCCCCATGACGCTTTGCGCGAATTATGGGTGTAACTTCCGGTAAGATGTAAACAATCAGTGAAAGACTAAGCTCTATGGACGCAATAATAGATTTTTAAACCTTTTACGATGACATTACATTATTCTACTCACCCTTCAACCATTGAACATTAAAAGGACATTTAAAAGTGTAAAAGCATCAACAAGCTAACTTTCAACAGACCATGAATAATCTCAAAAGCAACTTTCCACAGCTAAATCGGTCGGTTAAATATCACTGTGGTGATCTGTATTATGTAACGTTGCCTTAATAAAAAAGTGTTTTACTTCAGCATTACGTGATACTATTTTAAAGTGATTTCAGTCATTTTGACAGATAATAAATTGTATTTACCCGTGAAACCAAACCTGGAAAGAGACGTGAGGATTTGGAGAGGATCCCAGTGAATTATTAATGGTATACATAGTAAATTAAATCGGGAGAACAGACCACAAATGTGCAGTATGTGTTGACCTTTGTCATACTATTACAGCGGAATTCAAAAGGAAAAAAGAAAATAATCATGAGGAAAAGAATGCAGAGCTCTTACTATGGATATTCTTGTTATAACATGTCACGTTAAAATACCAAGTTTTACGTTATTCTCATGTTATTCTTAGATAAAACATGAAAGAAAACTGATTGCTCATTAAGTCAAACTGACGGATCAGGTTTATTTGTAGGGCAACCTTATGATTTGAAATGATTCGTTTCAGTCTTTTTGAATGGAAGTTCCCCAAACCGGAAGTGCCGCCCATAATTCAAAACGCAGTAAGCTTGTCAGGAATAAGGTGGATAGGGTATAAATGTTAAATATTCCCTTAATAAAAAAGCTGTATTTTTAACAGCTGTTACTTCTGTCTTCAGTGTCACATTTTGATTTGATATGGTGCTCAAGAAACATTTCTTATTTTTTATCAATGTTGAACACCATGTCTATACTGTCACTTTTGATCACTTTGATGCATCCTTGCTGAATAAAAGTTTTTTTTTTTTTTTAAACACGCAAATCTTACTGACCCCACACTTTTAAATGGCAGTGTTGCTAGCATAGTCAGTATTTAAAAACTTATTAGTACAATTCTCTTGTATATTTATGAAGTTTTGCCTGTTTTCTCACATTAAAATATTGCAATCAGCCTGTTTACTGACTGATTGTAGTATTTCAGTCTGGGAAAGATTTTGTGATTTTTCAGCTGATCTGTTTGCATGTGTGTTTTATGCAGTATTCTCTTTGCTGATGTGAAGGGCTTCACCAATCTTTCCACCACACTCTCCGCTCAGGAACTTGTTCGGATGCTCAACGAACTCTTTGCACGCTTTGACCGACTGGCACACGTGAGTGACCTAACACACATACACGACAATGCACACAAATGTAAGCCATATCACAGCACCATTCAGGGTATATAGCAACATGTAATAGTCCTTGACATAGCAGTTGGCAATGATTTAAGGCATGTTGTTATTTGCCTTATATCTCCCAATATCACAATTATCCTCTGGTTTATGTGTATTTTGATATTGTTCGTTTGATATCCAAGTGTTGGCATGACATGCTGGTGGTTCTGGAAGCAGGTGACCTTGACATTGAAGTCAATTAGTACATTTAGGTTGAGGAGGTATTCTGTTTAGGTGTGTTACACGTTTCTCATGTTTGCAGTGCATTTATTTCAGAGCTCATATTAACAGGTGCTGAGCATGTTTTTTTGTGCATCATAATTTGAATGGAAAATATAGTGAAAACGTACTGTAACCCTATTAAAAGACCAAAAGGTTAGAGAGACCAAATCCTTTATCGAGCCATTTCAGACACTGTGAGAAAAGAGGTGATGTGCAATGAATTTTATGAGAAAATTAAACTGTTTTTGACCTTGGGTGCATGTAAACCCAACACAATCACATAGCAATTTTTAACTATTTTACATTATGCTTAATTGGTGGCTAATTTGTATGAATCTGTATGATCTAACGTCTGTTTAAAGCCCAGTGACGGGTAGGGGCGGATTATGGGTGGTCCTTCATAATGACTTTCCTTTAATCGTATCAATAATTCATATCGTACGAATTCATACGAAATCGCCACCTCATAAAATAGTTATTTTTTTCCCATGAGATCAGGTTGGTAAACCTGTTGAAGCAAATCTCCAAAACATAATTAGGAACCTTTAAAAGCATAATAGGAGCAGTTTAATCAACACAGTCTTTTGTAATATATAATTATTTAAAGCATAGAAATGGAGTGAAATGCTCACTGTTTGAAAAAGATGTTTGTCAAACTTAATGGAAGTCAAACAGCATTTTCTATTCTGTTCTGTTGACTGAATTCAGATGATTTGAATATTTAATATCTATTCCTTGAGGTTTGGGTTCTAAATAATTATCATGTGGATGTAAATGTGGATGTAAATGTGTCTTCTTATGTGTATTCGATTTCATGACAATCAAGATTGTAATAATTATCAATGCCCCTCTACTGAAAGCCATTTTAATTGGCATTGTTAAATTAAATACTCAAAGTCAAATTCACTGGTTGATCAACTTTTGCACATTTCAGCCCAAAAACTTGTTCAGAAACTTGCATCTTATCCTCCCTTAATCCAGTTTAATCAGGTATTTTTCACACTGGTTTAGCATAGCACCATATTTTATGATTTTCTGTGGGACACACAAGAAGCTATTTTGAAGATCTGTTTTTATCCATACAATTAGTGTCAGTGGAGGTTCGAAACAACACTGAACCCCACTTGAATTGTATGAAAAAAAAGTCTTGTGTTCCACAGAAGAGAAAAAGTCATACCGGTTTAGAACGACATGAGGGTGAGCAACGGATTATTATCCCTTTAAGTCATTGTCATTCAACACACTACCTTTCTATGTAAATTATGATTATTTTAGTGCTTTATTTACATAAGTCAGCGCTGTTTACCTCGAAAATTGCAGTTAAACTGCTGCTTTGCTTAAACATATCAGATGCAGAATGTATGTGAAACTAAGAGAGTGTTATGTTTGTGTGCCAAGGGCAGTGGCAGAGTATCTTGGCTTGGCGTTTATAGTGGCACCAGATAAGCTGAGTTCAGTTAGAGTTAAGAGGAGGCTGAAATGTGTGACGGCTCACCCTCCTTCATGTCCTGCAGTGCACTGATGTGCTAAATGGCTGTTGCAAAAGTCACATAAATATAAACATTGTGACCCTGTCCCCAACATTAATAACACTGATATATGAGTGTGTGTGCGTGAGCGCGTGTTTGCACAAGGGTACAACTGTTGACGGCTAGTGCAAATCTTGATAGCTGCCCTTGGAAGAAAGAACAACATTACTTCCAGACGTATACATGTGAAGATTGATTTTGTATTTTTAACAAATGTGTTTTTTGTTCTGTTGTTCAGGGGGAGGGAATAAGTGCATTATGAAGAATATTAAACTCCATCCTCATGCTGCAACTCTCCAATAATCTTATTCATGAGTCAGTACAATAATCATTGAAGATCAACCAACCATAAAGTGGCTTGCTGATGCATAATGCAGATATTCAAATGTGGCATATGTGTGCTTGCAGATGGTTGTATCAGTATGTCATATTTAAATATCCTTGTGTCCTTGTGCGTTTGTGTGAATTTGCAGTCATACTCATGCGAGCAGGCCTGGTGTTGTATTAAATTCTGCAGCAGTGTTTATCTTGATGAGCAGTATTCATTTTCTCTGCTGATGGCAATGTTTACTCAGAAATGTCACATGTGCGTGGTTAGTGCTGTACTGGTTAACTAGGCGGTTGTGCTGTATGTCACATTCAACATTTTCAGACATAATGTTTTTGATTGCTTGCGTCGTGCCACTTCCTGAAAACACTTTGAAGATCCTGTCTTACAGTAGCTTTATCTTCCACAAATCTGTCTCACTCTCTTTCTGTCTGTCTCTCCCTGGCTCTCTCTCTTTCTCCTACGCCCTCACGCTGCCTGATGGGAAATGTGCATTAACCCTCTCATTACTTGAAGTACAGTATTATCTAAGCGTGTAATATATGCAGAAACACGAAATTTCTTGGTAATCCCTTAACAAAAGGTGGCATATTTTTTAGACGTACAATTTTAATATAACCTGGTAATACCATGATATTCATGGAAGTACATTGGAGTACCATATCATGTTATCAGTATTCCATAGGAGACAAATCCATGACTTGACGTTGCTTACACAGTAACGTATTAAAATGACTACGGTAATCATTGACTACTATGGTACACTATTGTTCAAAAGTTTGGGGTCAGTGAGATTTTTTTTTTTTTTTACAGAAATTAATCAATTCATTCAGCAAGAAGGATGTATTAAATTGGGTCAAAAGTGACAGTAAAGGCATTTATAAAGTTTAAAATCTTTTATTTCAAATAAATGCTGTTCTTTTGATCCTGAAAAAAAATGATCATGGTACCCACAAAAATATTTAACTATTATATATAAATATAAACTGTTTTTAACATTAATAACAATAAATGTTTCTTGAGCAAATAGAATTTTTTTTTGAAATTGTAATCTTTCACAATATTATGGTTTTTACTGTGTTTTTTTATCAAATAAATTCAACCTTGGTGAACATAAGAGACCTCTTTTTAAAACATAAAAAAAATCTTTGGCTACTGACCCTAAAAATGTTAACAGTTGTGTACAGTATATATAAAAATACCATGGTATTACCATCTTATTGTACACCTTTACTGTACTGCGACTTTTTTCAAAAGGCTCAATGCAACTATGAGCAAGTTTTCCCACTGTAATTCTCCAGGAAGTTTAATTTAATGGGTTCTTTATTGGTATCATGCTGTTTTGTTGATGTTTAGTATGGGGTGTGTTGTTACACTAGCATTTAATGCTATAGTCTCTATGTTAATATCCATTAAATTGGCCCACGGTTTGGTATTGATTATGTAAAAGGCATTCGCTTAGCCTGCAGATTAGCACTAGTGCTTCAAACCTGTTATCATGAGTCAGTCCAGAGCTAATCAAGCTGTAGGTGTTGTTTTTAGCGATTGACAAATGAGGGTTACGGGCGTAACGACTCTTTGTTTCCATACAGCCGTTTACTGAGCTGTGAAACAATGTTAATACAGCAGTAGACATGAGTAATGGATCTCAGAGAGACCGAATGAAAGAGTGGCGGTCTTATAATTACCACCCTCTCTGAGTTCTACACAAAAACCTGGTAGGGTGAGAGATAACTAAAACAGATAGAGACTGCAGTGGAAATTACAGGGTGATTGCAGGTATAATTGCTTGAACCCTCATAAATCCCTCTCCTATGCACACAATATAAGGGAAACTGTGGCATTGCTACCTTAAGCAGCTATTTCTACCTGACCTGACCCTTAAAAATTACTTTTATTGGGATAACCTAATGTAGTCTGATTGATTCAGACATATTACATTAAAAAATTCTGTCAACTGACATCATTTAATGTGAAAATGTCTTTTTCTTTTCCCCTCAGGAGCATCATTGTCTGAGGATCAAGATACTGGGGGATTGTTATTATTGTGTTTCTGGCCTTCCCGAGCCTCGACCGGATCATGCCCACTGCTGTGTTGAGATGGGCCTCAGCATGATCAAAACCATCAGGTAACTGTAAAAGATTTCATGTTTTAAACTGCCAGCCAACACAAAATTAATGATTCATGACATAATTTACTAACCAACTTGTTGTTCTAAACCTGTACAACTTTTTTTTTCTTTACATGGAACACAAAACATTTTTGAAGAATTTCCATACCGTTCTTTTAATTTAATATAATGAGTAAGAAATGGGTTATTCAAGCTCCAAAATGACACACACACACACACAAACACACACACACACACACACACACACACACACACACACACACACACACACACACACACACACACACACACACACACACACACACACACAAAAGCATTCTAAAAGTGATTCATACGACTCATGCACTATATTTCACATAATTACAGTATATTTCACACAGACAACTTTTTGTGGTCAATATTCACTTATTTTCATCCAACTTGACATCCACAATATTGTAGCTGTCCTCATTAATAAGAAAAGTAATGATGCCCACTTCGTAAATAAATCATTCTATTTAGTCTGATCTTGTCAATTGATCAATTGATCTAGTTCACAAATCTTGTCTGAATGATTCCAGTCACTGACCGTATAATCACAGTGGTAAACAGCTCACTGGAGCAGAAGATTGTCAGTGAATAATGACTTAAACTTCTGTTTCTGTTTGTCACCCACAAAGCTTTTATATTGTTTCAGAAGCTGTCAAATGCACATGAATTGTTAGTATGAGTTGACTTTTTAAAGATACGTTTATGGATCTGTAATTTTTGAAGCTCCAGTCCCCTACTATTCACAACAACCGACTATTTACTTTTTGTGTTCCACTGAGGAAAGTTATAGAGATTGGTGATGACAAGGGTACAAGTAAATAATGACAGAATTTTCATTTTTAAAGTATTCCTTTAAAAGGGATCTTATTTTCTATGTTTCTTTGCCAATTTAGGCAATGGAACTGTTAAATATATACTCACAGGTTGCATTTGGGTTAGTCTGTAAGTATTATAAGGTTTATTTTAAAACACTGGAAGTCTATGGTATCCCCGTAGCAAGGAAAAGTGAGTGAATGACAGAGAGAAAGAGGCCACTAGACCAGTCCTGTTGACCCTTAATAGAGGCTAGATAGCAGATGAGAGGCCCTTGTTCAGCAGGTGTGTATTTGTGTGCTGCACTAACAGTCAGATATCACAGCACTCACACTACCACTCAACACACACACAGCAGTGACAGTGTGACCTCGATTCGGCTTTTTATAAACAGCCACTTACTTTTCTGCCTGTTACCCCGTTCAGGAGTAATAGTATATGATGTGTATTTTAACTTGCCTATAAACCCATTGTTCTGGTCCCAGTGAGTTCTCTAGCTCAACAGTTGTTTAGTGTCACCATTACAGAACTGCCTATATAACAGAACCTATCCATCCTAACCTTTTCTATTTGGATGTTTAGGTATGTGCGCTCACGTACGAAGCATGACATAGACATGCGCATTGGCATCCACTCTGGCTCGGTTTTGTGTGGAGTTCTCGGTTTGCGGAAATGGCAGTTTGACGTCTGGTCTTGGGATGTCGACATAGCCAACAAACTGGAGTCAGGGGGAATACCTGGGTAAGATACACACACATGTGCACACAAAACTTCTCTTTGGTGATGAAATATAAGGGAAGTACAGTAGGATTATCAATTTGCCCTCAAACACGTTCGACCATGATGGAAAAGAGAGATTTTATGTACACCTCCACCTCTTGTGTAATGGTGTGGGAGGAAATTAATTGAGTTTCTGTTTATTCTCATTTTGAAAAAGGTGTCGTGCTTTGGATGTGTGAGATGAATCTGTAGTTAATTTCGACCCCTTCAGGAGGATCCACATCTCTAAAGCGGCTCTAGACTGCCTGAACGGTGATTACGAGGTGGAGGAGGGTCACGGTAAGGACCGTAATGACTTCCTGCGCAGGCATAACATCGAGACATTCCTGATCAAGCAGCCAGAGGAGAGCTTGCTCACACTGCCAGAGGACATCATGAGAGATTCCACCAACCAATCAGAGCACAGAACCTCTAACACTTCCTTCACGGAGGGAACATGGAGCCCTGAACTTCCCTTCCATAACATAGTGGGCAAACAGAATGTGAGTGCAATACACACACTAGCAAAGAACCACACATTAACTGGCATAGTTTCGAAAAAGCAAACGCAGCTGGCAAACGGTGCTTAAATAAAGGCTCTGTATCTGTTCACTGCACCTGTCTTTGAGTTCAGTGTCAGTTCCTGGTTTATTTCCACAACTCTCCTTTTTCTTTCTTGTTCCTCTTGCATGTATATCTATATTTTTTTGGTTTGTTTTGGATGGTTGTGTGTAGATGCTTTGTAGTTTATATAGTGATCTGATCTGTAAGGGCATATGTGAGGGGCAATACAGAATGTGTTTTTGCATTCCATTCTGCTGCTTTTCCATAGGTTTTCGACGTAAACTATCTAGAAAGACACTTGTATCTCTAGCAGCAACTAAAAAATATATATTTTAGTTTAGGAACAGCATTCTAAAAATGCTGCACTTAAGTTAAAAGAAGTTTTAAAAAAAACATTTCTTATGTCCCTGCAAAAATGTGTTCTGTGTGAACGGCCCCTAACTGTTCTTCTTTACATGAAGATTCTGGGAAAGGGGTTATCAAGGTTGAAGGTGAAAACAGTGTTCTAGGTTCTAAAGGTTGTAAGTCAGGGACAGTGTTCTAAAGGGTTCTCTAGGTTGAAGATTGAAACAGATCTAGTAGGTTCTCAAGGTTGTAAGACAGGGAGCATGTTCTAAAGGTGGGTACAGTGTTCTGAAGGGTTCTCAAGGTTGAAGGTTGAAACAGTGTTCTAGTGGGTTCTCAAGGTTGTAAGACAGGGACATTGTTCTAAAGGTGGGGACGGTGTTCTGAAGGGTTCTCAAGGTTGTAAGACGAGGACAGTGTTCTGAAGGGTTCTCAAGGTTGTAAGACAGGAAAGGTGTTTTAAAGGTGGGAACAGTGTTCTAGTAGGTTCTCAGGGTTTTAAGATGGGGAACGTGTTTTGAAGTTGGGAACAGTGTTCTAGTTGGTTCTCAAGGTTGTAAGACGGGGACAGTGTTCTGAAGGGTTCCCAATTTTGAAGGTTAAAACCGTGTTCTAGTGGGTTCTCAAGGTTGTAAGATGGGGAAAGTGTTTTTGAAATTGGGAACAGTGTTCTAGTAGGTTCTCAAGGTTCTAAGATGGGGAACGTGTTTTTGAAATTGGGAACAGTGTTCTAGTAGGTTCTCAAGGTTCTAAGATGGGGAACGTGTTTTTGAAATTGGGAACAGTGTTCTAGTAGGTTCTCAGGGTCCTAAGATGGGGAATGTGTTTTGAAGTTGGGAACAGTGTTCTAGTTGGTTCTCAAGGTTCTAAGATGGGGAATGTGTTTTGAAGTTGGGAACAGTGTTCTAGTAGGTTCTCAGGGTCCTAAGATGGGGAATGTGTTTTGAAGTTGGGAACAGTGTTCTAGTAGGTTCTCAAGGTTCTAAGATGGGGAAAGTGTTTTTGAAATTGGGAACAGTGTTCTAGTAGGTTCTCAGGGTCCTAAGATGGGGAATGTGTTTTGAAGTTGGGAACAGTGTTCTAGTTGGTTCTCAAGGTTCTAAGATGGGGAACGTGTTTTTGAAATTGGGAACAGTGTTCTAGTAGGTTCTCAGGGTCCTAAGATGGGGAATGTGTTTTGAAGTTGGGAACAGTGTTCTAGTTGGTTCTCAAGGTTCTAAGATGGGGAACGTGTTTTGAAGTTGGGAACAGTGTTCTAGTTGGTTCTCAAGGTTCTAAGATGGGGAACGTGTTTTGAAGTTGGGAACAGTGTTCTAGTTGGTTCTCAAGGTTGTAAGACGGGGACAGTGTTCTGAAGGGTCCCCTATTTTGAAATTGGGAACAGTGTTCTAGTTGGTTCTTAAGGTTGTAAGACAGGGACATTGTTCTAAAGGTGGGTACAGTGTTCTGAAGGGTTCTCAAAGTTGAAGGTTGGAACAGTGTTCTAGTGGGTTTGCAAGGTTGTAAGATGGGGAATGTGTTTTGAAGTTGGGAACAGTGTTCTAGTTGGTTCTCAAGGTTCTAAGATGGGGAACGTGTTTTGAAGTTGGGAACAGTGTTCTAGTTGGTTCTCAAGGTTCTAAGATGGGGAACGTGTTTTGAAGTTGGGAACAGTGTTCTAGTTGGTTCTCAAGGTTGTAAGACGGGGACAGTGTTCTGAAGGGTCCCCTATTTTGAAAGTTGAAACCGTGTTCTAGTGGGTTCTCAAGGTTGTAAGATGGGGAAAGTGTTTTGAAATTGGGAACAGTGTTCTAGTTGGTTCTTAAGGTTGTAAGACAGGGACATTGTTCTAAAGGTGGGTACAGTGTTCTGAAGGGTTCTCAAAGTTGAAGGTTGGAACAGTGTTCTAGTGGGTTTGCAAGGTTGTAAGATGGGTAAAGTGTTCTAAAGTTGGAGACAATGTTCTGAAGTATTTATACGCTTAAGGGACAGTGTTCTAGTGGATTCTCAGGGCTCAAGGTGGAAACAGTGTTCCAATGATTTCTCAAGACTGTAGGTCGGGAATAGTGTTCTAGAGAGTTTTCAAGGCTGTAAGGCGCGCACTGTGTATTCTGGAGGGTTCTCAGTGCTTAATGGCTCATAACAATGTTCTAGAAGGTTTTTGTGGCATGTGCAGCTGATTATGATGCAGAACTCTCTCTTGGTGTGGGCCGAGTTGCCAGGCTGTTGCTATGGTAACATGGTTAACATAAGGGAATGTTGTCTTTGATTAATGCGGTGCTTTTGTTGCCTTTGTCATGCAGTCATCTTAACACATCAAAGAGCTCTCACTGTGTGACTGGCAGGGCGACCAGCCAATTACACATCAGCTGAGAGCACAAGCTTTCACGTTGATTAGACGAGTGTAAGTGTGTGTGTATGTCTGAGCTATTCAAGATCTGTTCAAACAGAAGTATGCTGACATGTTCATGTGTATATGTAAGATTTTAGGGCTGGTATCCATGACAACAGGAATGTCTGTAAGGCAGTAGCAGGATTCCTTTTCTCCTTCACGCTCCGTTTATCCTTCCCTCTCTCTTTCTCCTCTTCTCTTTCATCTGCTGTTCTTTTCTTCTCCTTTATCTCACATCCTCTCCCTCTCTCTTCTCTGTCTCTCTGTTTAGGCTTTGTCTTCAGTGACGCATTGCAGCCACAGTGTGTATGTGAGTGAGTGAATGTGTGTTTTAGTGGCTGTTTGGGTGTGTGTGTTCTGCCGAAGGGTGGTTCTGTTAATGGATTTAGTGTCTCACTCCTTGTGTTTTTATGTGCAATCCAAAACTATATTAAGAATCAAAAACATACACACACGCAAATATACACTGCAACCTGACAGTATTTCTTCTAGAGTTTAACGGGGAACTCGTCTTAGAGAAACCATTTACTATTGATTAGCCAAAAAAAAAAAAAAAACTCTGCAATGTCTGTGTTCCAAAATGTGACTGCAGAAAAAAAGGAAATGCACCTCTTTTAGTATTCTTGACCCATGACTTCATCCCATCTGACTACACTAAAAAAAAAAAGAATTTAAGCTCCACCCCATAAGGATTGACTAGATATGAAAAGCTTCAGAGCTCTCAAAAGCTTTATTTCTCCACCTTTTATAGGGATTATAGAGATCATCTCAAATTGGTTCTCTGATATCTCCACCCAGAAGTTCTTCTTTCTCTTCTAGTCCATCCAGATTTTGTCAGTTTTATTTAGTTCAAAATCTTATTAATAGCTCAACCAGAATGAAAAAACCTTGATGTAAACACCTTGAAAATCGTATCCAGCTCCATTCAAAAGAAAAAGGTGTTGCAATCATATAATCTGTTCACAGTAAGATTCACAAGTATTTTGCGTCCTTATGGATTGTAGTGCAGGAGCAATTTTTGCTAGTTATTGGAGAAGGAATGAGCATCAGGCTGATTAATAAATCGCCCTTTACTCACTGGATGATTATGGTTTGATGCGTCAGAAAGTATGATTGGTCATAATTGTATTGTTTTATGTCAATATATTTAGATTGATGGTAAAGTTAAATTTTCTGCATCATTAGTATCACATGGTCCTTCAGAAATAATTCTAATATGCTGATTTGGTGCTCAAGAAAGATCAAAAGAACAACTTTCATTTGAAATAGAAGTAATCACTTTTTATCAATTTAATGTGTCCTTTGTTGAATAAAATTATTCATTTCTCTAAAAAAAAATTACGGATCCCAAACTTTTGAAAGGTAGTTTACATTGCTTTTATTTGTGTATTGGTGTTTTGCTATCGCTGTACAACACTGTGAAGGTCATGTTGAGTGTCAATGTTATGTCCAAAGCAAAACTCTTCTCTATAACTGCAAGAGAGAATAACTCTTATTGAGTATAGAATAACTCCATAAGAGAATAGTCAAAAGTCCCTTCAGGGTTTTCAAGGCCATAAAATATTGTTTTATGCATAACGCACGCACACACGCGCGCGCACACACACACACACACACACACACAGTCTGCTTTTAAAAACTCCTATTAATCTATGAAAATCCCAGTGCTAACAGTAGATTAACAGATTTAATAAAATCCGGATTACACACATGAGCAAACATTACACACAGTTCTAACATAACTAACATTTGATGAATGAGAAGTCCATACAGTGCCCCAATAAATATTTGGGCAGCCTTAAAAATGTATGTATAATATTTAAATATTTGCATTTTTATTATTATTATTTTTAGTGGTTGTAAATTTTATGTTGTTGCAGATTAACCACATGTGTGGTTCAGCATATTAACTATGAACATACTATATTTGAACACTTTCTAGTTGTTAGAGACAGAATGTTTAGATTTTTATTATATCTATAGTTTTATGATTTGAAACCTTACAAGCATATTTTTGTGAAATGTTTTGCTTGAAAAACATGTTTTAGTATGCTGTCTTGCTTTAAAACAAACGCCATTAACTTATGATTTTTTATTTGTTTTGTCATTTAATGCAATAATATTCATACATTTTGTAGTGTGGGATAATAGAGGGATAATTCACCTAAAAAGTCTGTCATCAGTTACTCACCCCATGTGCCATTCAAAACCCATATGACTGACTTTCTTCTAGACCACAAAATGAGTTAAGAATTGCGAATATTCCTGTGTGTATGCAGAGTGAGTTTTGTAATTCTAGTGTTTCTCTAGATGACTCACGCTCACAGTGACTACAGCTCCAGCTCACGGCACAGATGATAGCCCTCTTTAAAGATACTTTCAACGGTCAAAACAAAATCAAATGTCTGTGTCAGATCCTGTTTATGCAAAATCCTCTGCTAGTCAGCCTTCCATTTGACCTCTACCCCTGTGCTGACATTTCCGCTGATAAATACGCTCTAATATAATACAACACATGCCTACACCGTGATGGAAGGAAAAAAGCTTTCGTTTTACTTTCAGTTCACATATCTGTGATATATGTGGCAGTTACTTGGTTTGCTGCAAAGAAATGTTTAGTGACCCACACACATGGAGGTCTTCTCTCACTCTTCCATGTAATCGCCTTTGACAGCATGATCCTTCTGAACAGCCGTCTTGACACAGTTTGGTTTGAGCATCTTTTTTATTTGGGTCTTATGAATTAGCAAGAGCCACCATCCAAGAGACATGTAGATATAAAACATACACATTTTATTTGGTTCTAGTAAAAAAAAAAAAAAAATTTATATATATATAATTTCACAATATTTGCATGGGCTGTGTTTTTTTGTGCTTATTGAGTCATTAGCTTAGCCACATGCTAATAGTTTACTCTGTTTTTCTAACATTTTGCCCTCTTCTGTTTAGAAGTCTGTCACATTCACACAAAGGTAACAGACTAATCGGCTGAATTGGCTAGTTAGACACTTGCATTAGTCAAGTCTTGCTTTACGTGTTGAGCTCTGTTTGTATGGCTGTGAGTTTGTTTGTATGGGGCTTGCTGCCTATTTAGAGCATTCCCAGCCACTTAAGTTGTCTCATGTAAACAGTAAAAATCACTACACTGCCAAGAAATATTTTCTTACTTGGTATTGTTGCTTGCAACCCTGCAGTCTTGTTTTCCAATACAAATACTTGAGAAGCAAAATACTAAATATATTAAGTCTTGTTTTCTGAAAAGGTTTACGCTTAAAACAAGAAAAAATATCTTGTGTTAAAAATAATTCAAAGAGAAAACAAGTTTTCTCACCCCATATGGAGATTTTTGTCTTGTTTTCAGCAAAAACCCACTTTATTTTTTATAATTTTTTGGTAAAAGAAGACTTAATATCTTAGGTCATTTAGCATATTAAGTAAATGTTTCTTAATTTAATAATGTTTAGATATTTGTACTGGAAAATAAGACAAAAATACTGAATAAGAAAATATTTCTTTTGCAATGTAGGGTTTGGAAGAGATCCATGGAGTTGCCAGTCTGAGGTAACATTTTGCAAGTCTTTAAGGTTGCCTCTCTTTTCTTGTACAGTCATCAGGTTTAGTTGAATGGCCTGAACTTAGCCAGGTCCCCTTCATGCCATTTTTCATTTATTTCATGATGTTTGTATGGTGTATTTGCTAGTGATATCTTTGTTTAACCCCTTTCCTCATATGAACCTCAGGTATTTGTTGTTAAATTCTTGTGTCAGTCTGTATTATCCTTTTTATACTAATGCGTGGGCTGTATGACCAAAATCCTTTATCATGGAATGAGAAAGTTTATATCATCATATAGTCATTTTTGCTGGAAATTAAACCTCCAAATGTTACATAATTTAAATGCAGTAAAAATTTAAAGGCACCTTTAACCAAGTCAATCAACAGTCGAAGCATCTCTGGCTGCGTTTACACTTGGCATTAACATATGACCTGTATCCGGATGTTGTCCACATACACATTGAAAAGACAAGTCTAAACGCGCTTCTGATCGGAATGTCATCCGATCAGCGTGTCCAGGTTCGGAGGTAGTCGAGGACGCATTGTGATCGGATCTCAGTGTAATGTAAATGCAATCCAGCCATCATGTCTGCATTCACAGGTGGGCGTCACACAAAACCCCGCCCACTGTTATTATTTCCCCTCCTCTCTCCGGAACTGAGAGCTGTGGGGTTTTGCGACACAGTCGAGTGCGAAGTACATCGCAAATATACTGAAATGTTTGCTTTCGCACCCTAAAGTTGCAGAACCATTCATTTTCTGTATAGAACACGCATTTTTCCCACCACAGCTGGCAACGTTCTCGGATACGTTTCTCTGTACCGTTTCCATTACGGAATCTATCCACATTATTAGTACTTGCAGCCTCTTCATCCTCCTCATTTTGCGAGATTTGTAAAATGTACCCTGACAGAAAACTGTTTTTAAAAGAAAACCCACCACTTCTTCAGGTCGACTTTGCACCGGAGCCATCCTTTTTTTTTTTTTTTTTCGCGGGAATGCGAGATCCGATCTGTTATCCGGATACAGAAGCCACTTGACAGGTGTAAATGCACCGTGTCCTGATTGGCTTATGATCCGATCTGCTTGATCGGATCATGGTGATCGCATGTTAATGCCAAGTGTAAACGCAGCCTATATAGCCCCTTTCACACATCGCTTTGAACCCGGCAAATTGCCCGAGTGCCTTCTGTGTGAACGCAAACACGACCCGGGATTGATGCCGGGATCGATGCCGGGTTGGGGACCTAGTAACATTGCCGTGTTCAGACCCGGAACGCGCGCTGTGTGAACAAAAGCCAGAACCAATGCCGTATAAGGGGTGTGTCGTAGTGATGATTCACGAGCCTTTGCAATGGCGTAGTTATCGTGCGGCTCAGTTACTCTAGAAGAAAGTTTGTGTTCGTCATCGAGACAAGAAAGAACGAAAAAATGTCCGCAAACTGGACTGAAGTAGAGACCCGTCACATCCAACGTCACGCGTCTTTCCGGAACATACACGGGTTGTGTGTGAACGCGCTCTCTGATTCCGGCAAATCACTGGCAGTGTGAATGAAGCAAAATCAAACGAACCCGGGTCAAATCCCGGGTCACTTTATCCGTGTATTTTCCGGAATCTCTGTGTGAAAGGGGCTTATGTGACACCGTTTTCAAAATAGATTATAGTTTTTGTCTTTGTGTCGGAAAGACGCACATTTTTTTCATTGTGCTGTTGATGCAGAATATTGTACAATCTCTACCTGTTGACATTTTGTACCATTGCATGATATATAAAACCTTAACATGCATGATACAATTCACATATAACAGCTGCTATGGGGAAAAATAGCTTAAATTGGTTATACTAGCTAAATGTGGTGTTTTCGGGAAATGATAAAGGGTTCATTCCTGAACCAAGGTGGTCTACCACCATGAATCAACTATAGCAGGTTGGACCAGATAGAAACCATGTAAAAACAGCAATCCTTCTGGTTTTAGGTGAACTAACTGGAACAGCCTCATATTTTTGAATCTTAAAATTTCTGATATAAAAGGTCTGATGGCTTTCCGACATTAAGGCAATGGAAATATTAGACATTGCAATGATGTGTTGATTTTTTTTTTTAGATCCACTCTAAAAGATGGGCTGAGCTGTAGGCAGTTAGAAAAGCCTATTACTTACAGTCCAGAGCATTCGCTTTACAAAAAAAATAATCATGTTATGTGCAAGTGTTATGTGTGTGTGTGTGTGTGTGTGTGTGTGTGTGTACATAGCTGTCAGTTGGGGACAAAATTGTCATGAGAAGCGAACTATATCCTCCTGGGACCCAAGAATAGACTTTTGTCCACTGTAGTGGACATTATATTTTAGTGAATTTCTCTGACATCATACATGTCACATGACACAACCTGGGTGTCCTGTAAAGAGCACATTCAGGACTTTTCAGAGATACCAAATGTTTGGAGGTTTCACCATGAAAACAACTTCTCCTTGGTCTTTAAAAATGTCTGACATTAATTTAGTGATCAAATGTAGCATTCTTATGGAAATATGATAATATATTGTAATTATATTTAAATTGGACTACTTTTTCAAATTGTATTTCATAAAACAACATCTCAGGAAAATGTTAAGGGGTTTCAAATAAAAAAAATACTTTCTGTTACAGAACAGGGCATTGATTTCAAACGTGTCCACTGTAGAGGACATCAGGACTAAAACCATGTTTATCAGGCATTCTGGGAGACACAACAAGTGAATATGGAGATAAATTATACATCAATATTCCTATGAAATATTAGATGATATTATTAAAATGTTGCCAATAATTACTCCAATTGTTACACTTCTTTTTTCATTAATTGTTGCTCCAAGAACACATTAATGTGCAAATTAGATACAGTGTATAGATACATTGCATTGAATGGGAATATTAATTTATGGCCATTTTATGCACATATTGCAAAAAGTAAAATGGTGTATCAATTCATTCCATTATTTCTTTCATAACATAGTTGAGAATAATCTTTAAACAAATTTTGGTTGAAAAAATCCTGAAACCCCAAAATTTATTGGTGATTGAAAAAAAATCCCATTGTTTTTGCCTATACATATAATTTCATGTCATTTTATTTTTTAAACAACTTAGTCCTGGCGTCCACTACAGAGGACATAGCATAACGTATGAATAAAATATTATTTTATATATGTGTTTTTTTACCATTTGTTTATTGTGCTCTAAACAGTGTGATGACATGGAAAAAAACTAAATTCAAAAAACTTTTTTTTTCTGGGTCTCAGGAGGATATCTGGCAAAACCACCTTTTAGGACATTTGGGTATGTTGTACAGTATGCAGGAAAAAGTTCATAAATGTATTAAATAATGCAAAAGTTTTCTTTTAGGGGTAGAGTTTGGGCTAGTATATATTTACTTATATATATAAGAAATTAGAAGTCTGTTGTTTGTCTTCATTTAGCTAAGTAAATGTGCATGTGTTTGTGCAGTCATTTTCTAATGTTTATTTGGTTTTCATACATTCATGTTGTGCAGAGCTCTTGGATGAACAGATACACACAACACACACATACACAAACACACACCCTCTCTTAGACTCATGGGCGCTGCATGTGCTTTTCCTCTGTAGACTCTGGCTGCGCTCACACGTCACTCCATTAACCTGCTCCCCAACCACCTGGCTCAAGCCCTGCATGTGCGCGCCGGCTCACAGGAAATTAACGCTCGCATGCAGAGCGCCATCGCCCTGCGCAGCGGGGACAAGCTCCGCCAAGAACATATCTCCCCCTTCTCTCTCACCTTTAGAGAAGCACTGCTGGAGCACAAGGTAGCCTGCTCCCATCTTCCAGCCATCCTGTCCTCCTTCTCTGCTCTCTCACTTCCTCTTTTTTGGTTTATTTTTGTTGTGGAGGTGCAAGAGAAGGAGGCGAGAGAGTGTCATGAGTAAACTAAAGGACGTTAAGTGCCATCAATACCAGTCAATATTTTCTAGACTCTCACAGCGGTTTAAAATGTTCTCAATTACTATATCCCGTCCAAAAAACCAAGTGAAGGTTGTCCAGCTGTATTTTGGAGCTTGGTTCTTGATAGTCAAAGATGGTCAACCAGATGGTACACTGCAAAAAATGCTCTTGCTTTCCTTTACAAATATCTAAACATTCTTAAAGTCACTATGAAATCAAAATGGACAATTCCTGTTATTTATGGAATATTGCAGTGTTTATTATAAATAATGTATCCATTATCCAGATTAAAAATGAATCTGCCCTCGTAATCGTGAATCAAAATAACTTCCACTACATCTCTTCTCTGATGACGTGTTTACTGGCGCGAGGGCGGGACAATAACCTGTCACTCACAAGACATCACAGCAATAGCAAACCACAACCATCGAATGAGCTAATCAAGTTCCGATGGACAAAATCAAGTCCCGTCCTACATTTTTTCTCATTCAAGAAGCTGTTTCACTCGGATATATGTCACAATAGGGAAAAAACAACTATTGCAACTTACGTTTCATGCTGACTTGAAAATACAAAATACAGTACATTTACTTGAGAAGCAAAATTATTTAAGTTATTAAGAAAAATGTATCAAAATTAAGTCACAAAGTAGGCAGACATTTGCAGACATCTTGTTTCAAGTGTAAAGTTACTTAATTTTTATACATTAGAAAACAACACTTTGTTATCTCAGTTATGTCATTTTGCTTCACACAAGGGATAGTTCATCCAAAAATGTAAATCATTTACTCACCCTCAGGTTGTTCCAAGCCTGTATGAGTTTCTTTTTTTTATGTTGAACACAAAAGAAAATATTTTAAAGAATGTCGGCAATCGAACAGTTGACGGTAGTCATTAACTTCCATAGTAGGAAAAAAATTAAATAAATATGGCTACTGTTTGATTACCAACTTTCTTCAGCAGAAGAAAGAAACTCATACAGGTTTGGAACAACATGAGGGTGAGTAAGTGATGACAGGATTTTTGGGTGAACTATCCCTTTAAGTAATTATAGGCTACCTTGATTTAGTGATATTTCGATATTTGTACTGTAAAACAAGACAAAAATACTGAGGAAGAAAATATTTTTTTACAGTGTAGTCCAACTGAATTTGATCCATATAAAACCATTTGTCACCAGTTTTAGATGTATTTTTCCAACTGAGTGGAAAATGCCTTACAAAAATGTGTTTCCTGATCCGATCAGAGGGTTCTGGCAAAGAAAAAGTGTCTGCACTTAGGAATAATGACCCTTTGAATCCAGCCGATTGGATTGGTCCCCAAATTGATTTGTTTAATCGCCATCACCGATGAACCTGACGAACGTTAATTCATCCTGAGCAACTGGGATTTGCCCACACCTGGGATTTCAGATTACTCATGATCCACCACCATGCATGTTGTCATCTTAGTTAAAAAACGCTTTTTATTCGATTTATTTGTCCCTCACCTCATTTCTGCTCGTTTCAGTTGACCTTCGCCCCTTGCTTGGCCTTTGACTCTGTCCCACTCTGTGCTTGAGTTTTTTTGGTTTGCCCCGCTTCCAGCTCTGACATCACACATCCTCTCACTAACCCAGAAAGCACAGGAGTTGTGTGTATGTGTGTGTATGAGCGCCTACCCTGCTCTCTCCTATGTGGTTAGCATTGCTTTCATGGTGTGGTCAGTGTGGTCGTCATGTGAGGAGGAATTTATGTCCTTACTTTTCTCTGTGTGTGTGTATGTGTATTTCCTCTACAGTATTCCCAGATGAGAGACGAGGTGTTTAAGTCTAATCTAGTGTGTGCCTTCATTGTTCTCGTCTTCATCACTGGAATACAGAGCTTACTTCCCTCTGCAAGGTAAAACATACACATGTACATACATATATTGGCCATAGCCACCACAGACATTGAGGATGACACATGATCTATTTGGGTTTATATATACAAGTCATGCATGGGTTAATATTTCCAGTAGTGTTCGATGTGGGTTTTTCACTGAAATTTGGTCTTGAATATTTGATTACATCCACAAATGTATCATATAATATGTGATCTCTCATGTTTGTAGGATGGTCACTATGGTGATACAGTTCTCTGTCCTCATCTTTCTGCACTGTTGCCTTGTTGTTGTTACAACGGCGGAGGACTATAAGTGTTTGCCACTGGTTTTGCGAAAAGCGTGTTGCTGGGTGAACGAAACGTACGCTGCGCGGAACGTCGTCATCTTCCTTTCCATCCTCATCAACTTCCTGGCTGCCATGATCAACATAGTGAGCAAACATTTTATTCATTTTAATTTTAATATGGTCATTATACCCTTGCATGATGTTCTTCATCATGGATATATAAAGTTCTAGAGCCCCACTAAACGATTTCTATGTTGAACCAATTTGAACTCAAGAATTATAGAACTACTGTGGGGTGTAAATGAATTTATTTTACACAAATACACAAATAGACCGATTTACACAAATCTGGGTAACGCTTCCTTTTACAGTACAGTATTTACGTGTACTTACAGTGTACTTACCTAGAAAGTACTGGCTAATATAAGGTAAGGACATGGTTTAGGGGTAGGTTCAGGGTTAGTACCTAGTTATTACCCAGTAATTATAATTACTAGAATAAGTACATAGTAAGTACATGGGTAACAGGACTGTAAAAGGAAGCGTTACCCAAATCTGTACAAAATTCACCAGCCTAAAACTACCAAAATTAGTCTTGCACAATATAGCAATACCATATTGGTTACCAGCCGAAATTAGAAAATTAAAATTTAACAACTTCCCAGATTTGTATATTTGGCTTACTTTTGCCGTCATCTAACTCGTACTTATTGTTGATCTTTAAAAACACTAATAATTTAATACTAATAATATAATAATTTAGACTGTTTAATGCGTCTTTAACAAATGTCAGAATAAAAATGCATTTTTCATACTATAATTAATTATAATGTTGTGATGCCTAAATTGTAGCATTTAATACAGTTTAATTTTTTTAATTATAAATAAAATATAGAATTTTAATACCTGCTACTTATTAGTTACTTGTCATAATACCTATATTTAGAAAGTTCTTGGAAATTGTAATCGTTTTGCTCTTTATACAGATATATTCTTAAATGCAATCTATTCTCTAACATTTGCACTCTCTCTTTTATCATAGCTTTGGTGTGATTTCGATAAATCCGTCTCATTCAGGAACCAGACGTTTAATGCATCGGCCTCAATCCCGGATATCTGCTTTTACCCAGAGGTCTTTTCATCCACTGACATGCAGTTTCAGTCTGTTCAAAAGGATTGATAGAATTCTAGCATTTGTGTAAACTGTTCAAAAATCAATTCATTCATCTGTACATCGAGCGATGGGGTGTTAATGGTGAGGTTGTCTGGCTGTTTATTGACAGTATTTCGTGTTTACTGGAGTGTTGGCCATGGTGACCTGTGCAGTGTTCCTAAGACTCAACTCGGTTCTGAAGTTGGCCATCCTGCTGATCATGATCGCTATCTACGCAGTGCTGACCGAGGCTTTCTACACACCACTGTTCATCCGCTATGACACACTTACACTCAATCAGAGGTATGTACGCAAACTCCCACATTCATTAAAGAATCAGTTCTAAAGAGTGAAATTATACAGCACACTTTAACAGTCTAGACGTAAAAGTGCGTAAGATGACAGACCAACTATAAGAGAAACAAATGTCATGCTGTTTCTCAAATAGCAGTCTGCGTGCGTTTTAATAGATTTCTGCATGTTTTACTGTATGATTAACTTCACACAGTCATGAATTGTCTTCTAGATGTGGGTGGTGTGGCCTGGTGGTCAAAAGTTTAGGTTGAGAACTAAGTTTATAGGTTTAAACCCTGCAAAAGGTGATAGTTGTGCTATCTAGTGATGTGTACAGGAATGTTGGAATGTTTGAAATGTTTCATTCTAAAATCTAAAGGTGCCCTTCAGGGCTCCAGACTAACTTTTCCACTGGTTGCACTGGTGCTACCAACTTTCTCAGTTGGTCGCACCAGCATATGATTTGGTCGCACCTTTTTTTTTCTTTTTTTTTTGCTACATGCCATGGGATTAATCAATGCATGCTGATGAATAGTGGTTTTAATGGACCAAGGCTAGCAAAGGCTTTCTGGGTTGCTGCAGAAATACCTGTAATATATTAGATAAAAACACATGTAATATATGGTAATTATCATTGCCAAATTTCAGGATTTTCATGGATTTTGGACAGTAATTTTAATCTGTAATTTTAAGCATTTTACATTTGAATTATATACAATCTATCTATTTACATTTAAATCATATTCTATCTGTCTATCTATAATCATCTTTCTATCTTTTAAAAATCATTAAACATACATTTTAAAAGATTAGAGTAGCTATTATAATTGTTATGATGAGGTGGAAGCAAGGAGGAAGCAGGATCCAATTGCAGCACACTTTATTCAATAAACTCAAACTACATAAAGACTCAGGCTAGGGCACAAGACTCAGGAACAGAACCACCAACATCAAGGTTACAACAACAAGAACTCACAAAGACTGGACTGAAACACAGGGCTTAAATACAAGGCCAAACAAGCTAAACAAGATAACAAGGGGGCGTGGTATACATGAACACAAACGAGGAGCGGGAAAACTGAACAGGACTGAACCAAAAGCACAAAGACAGGGGGAACACAGACAGACATACAACATAGCCCCCCCTCTATGGGCGGCTCCCGACGCCCATCAAAACTAGAGACATAGTTCGGGAGGGTGGTGGAGCGGAGGCGGTCCCGGGGGAGGGATGGCGGGCCAGGTCCGTGCAGGGAACGGGACCGGGGTCTTGCGATGGCGGACCTGGGCCATGGAACATGGGCGGAGCTGGACGAACAGACTGCCAGGGCGGAGCAGGCTGTGGGCGTGTCCACGACGGAGCAGGCTGAGGGCGAGGCCACGGCGGAGCAGGCTGTGGGCGTGACCAGGGCGGAGCAGGCTGTGGACCCTCGGGCATCCAGGGCGAAGCTGTCGGACCCTCGGGCGTCCAGGGCGGAGCTTTCTGACCCTTGGGCGTCCAGGGCGGAGCTGTCGGACCCTCGGGCGTCCAGGGTGGAGCAGGCTGCGCAGGCGACCAGGGTGGACTAGGTAGTTCGGGCGGCCACGGCGGCGAAGACCCTTCCGGCGGCCACGGCGGCGAAGACCCCTCGGGCGGCCACGGCGGCGAAGACCCCTCGGGCGGCCACGGCGGCGAAGACCCTTCGGGCGGCCACGGCGGCGAAGACCCTTCGGGCGGCCACGGCGGCGAAGACCCTTCGGGCGGCCACGGCGGTGAAGACCCCTCGGGCGGCCACGGCGGTGAAGACCCCTCGGGCGGCCACGGCGGTGAAGACCCCTCGGGCGGCCGCGGCGGTGAAGACCCCTCGGGCGGCCACGGCGGTGCGGCTTTCACAGTCCCGTCCAGGATCCTACTGCCCCCCCCCAAAATTTTCTTGGGGGCAGCCATGGGGTCATGCGCAGGATCAGCGGGCTCTGGCGCAGGATCAGCGGGCTCTGGCGCAGGATCAGCGGGCTCTGGCGCAGGATCAGCGGGCTCTGGCGCAGGATCAGCGGGCACCGGCTCAAGTGTGTGCGTAGCCCACACACACCACATGGCTGTGGCCATAATGGCCAGTGTTGCGGTCACTAAGGGCTCAGGCGGCGCATGCGTGGCGTGATCAGTCTCTGGCTGGGCAGACGTGACGTGAACGGTCTCTAGCTGGACGTGGCTGACGTGAAGCTCTGGCTGGACGTGGCTGACGTGAAGCTCTGGCTGGACGTGGCTGACGTGAAGCTCTGGCTGGACGTGGCTGACGTGAAGCTCTGGCTGGACGTGGCTGACGTGAAGCTCTGGCTGGACGTGGCTGACGTGAAGCTCTGGCTGGACGTGGCTGACGTGAAGCTCTGGCTGGACGTGGCTGACGTGAAGCTCTGGCTGGACTGTGAGCTGGCAGGGTGCTTCATCAGCCAAGCCCACAGTAAATGCCGAACCACCTAAGTAAAGGGCCAGGTCAATATATCCCTCTAGGGTCCAGCCAGTATAGTTATCCGGCATCAGCCTGGCAATATCCACATCCAACCCGCTCCAGAACAGGTCCATGAGCTCAGAGTCTTCAAAAGATCCCAGATGGCAGCAGTTCAAAAAGTCCCTCACGTACCTCTCGATCGGCTGGCCATCTTGAAACATTGAGGCAAGAAATCTTCTTAGTGCCTGGTTGCTGACTGCTGCTGGATCCATGTTTGGTGAGTTCTTCTGTTATGATGAGGTGGAAGCAAGGAGGAAGCAGGATCCAATTGCAGCACACTTTATTCAATAAACTCAAACTACATAAAGACTCAGGCTAGGGCACAAGACTCAGGAACAGAACCACCAACATCAAGGTTACAACAACAAGAACTCACAAAGACTGGACTGAAACACAGGGCTTAAATACAAGGCCAAACAAGCTAAACAAGATAACAAGGGGGCGTGGTATACATGAACACAAACGAGGAGCGGGAAAACTGAACAGGACTGAACCAAAAGCACAAAGACAGGGGGAACACAGACAGACATACAACAATAATAAACTGATACAGATTTTTCGTTATCAAAGTTTATAGTTGTAACAAAAAGCAGAAATCTCACACTCCAATTATCTTCTGCATTTTATAATAATTTCCTTTTCCTCTGTCGAGCGATCATGGGGGTAATCGCTCGACAGAGGAAAATATAACCGCTGAAAAGACGTAGGAGGAAGGGGCTCTGTGTTTCGTGAGACCATTTTTATCATTTTTATATGCCTTAATTCGTGAATTCGTAATTGGCGCGTTTCACCATCAGTGTGCAATGCGCGTGACGTCTACGTTCGTCAATAAATAAACTGCACGTGTCTTGCGGAAGAACATTGTAGACGGAACTTCTCTCCGTTAATGTCTATAGCGAGTCTCGCTACTCCGCAGCCGAGACGACCCCGGGATAAAATAGTCCGAATATAAACACTTATTATAAGCGTACCGTAGTGATTCAGAATAAGTCAAAAACACGGTTTGGAAAATGGATTCATGATGTAGCCTACTCGTTCATTTTGAACATAAGTTACGGACTGCAGCTGCTGATACAACGGCGTTCTGTTGCTCAAGCGTCCACTCGCACAAATGCGACCACATAACATTTTAACTCGCACATTCTCAAAAAATGGTCGCATATGCGACCAATTTGGTCGCAGTCTGGAACCCTGGCCCTTGTTTTTTTAGAGTACCTTTCAAAAGTTTGAGGATTTTTACTTTTTACAGTTATTTAGCATTAACTGCTGGATTAAAATGATCAAAAGTGACAGTAAAGACATTTGTAATGTTACAAAAGATTTGTATTTAAAAATAAATGCTGTTCTTTTAAACATTCCATTTATCAAAGAATTCTGAATAAATTGTATCACAGTTTCCACACAATTATTAAGCAGCACAACTATTTTCAACATTGATAATAAAAATAAATGTTTCTTGAGCAGTAATAAAATGAAAAATGACTGTACAATAGTAACAATGTGTGAATTATGAGATTTTCTTTTGTAACTGGGCAGAAATTCATATTTTTTTGCTGGTTAACAGCACTACAGCACTAAATTTAGTCATTTTTTTAATAATTTTTCAAGTTTTTTATAAGTGTTCATCATTTTTACAAGATATTTCACTTCAAAGGCACTTCAAATAATATCACGGTTTTGCCATCCCAAAAAGAGAGGAGAAAAAAAAAAGAACATTTCAAAAAGGGATAAATACTGTAAAAGCAAAACAAATTACAAATTAGTTGCAAGTACTAGTTTTTTTCTATCCGTGTCTTTTTCTATCCGGTCGCCCTTGCTGAGGTCTGTGCATCATTGTGCACATCATCATAAAGCACTTAACTTCATGTTACTCCAGAGACATTGTCCTTTTGATAAGACCACTGTAAATCACTTTAGGTAAAACCATCTGCCAAACTACAAATTGAAGCAGGATCCAAGTGCAGCAGTGTTTTTATTAAATAGACTTAAACCTTGACAAAGACTCAGAAACAGAACAAACAACATTACAAAGTCAAGAACCCACAAACACTGATACAAGACACAGGGTTTAAATACAGAGGTTAACAAGCTAAACAAGATAACAAGGGGCCGTGGCTAATCAGAAACACCTGGGAGCCTAATAAACAAGAACAACTACAAGGGACTACAAAACATGGTAGGGGACAGGAAATGACAAAAGTCCACACAAGACAAGGGGAACATAAGACAGGAATCATAACAGAAACTACCCCTAAACAAGAGCTAAACCTCAAACTTTAATTCAGAACTAAGTCCTGAAAAAGGTTTGGACAACTTTAAGCAGACTTTATATTTCACTTTATTAAAAAAATCTTTATTTTTCATATCAGATATCATAAGTGTTTTACAAACAGTGTACGCTGTTATTGTATAATCAAGGCTCTTTATGACATTTATGACAGTTGTGTGTCTTAACTAACTGCACTCTGGACATTATAAACATGCTGTGGAGCTCATGAGACTTTCTGTCTTGTTACCCTGGTTACAGCAAAAGCTTCCTGGGAACCAAGGAAACGTCTCTGCTTCTCATGGCGATGTTCCTTTTAGCTGTGTTCTACCATGGCCAACAGGTAACACACACACACACACACGCTAACCTGGACCAGGGGCCATTCAGTTCCTATTTTATAATGTCACGTTTCTAAGAAACAGAGGCAAGTTATTGGCTGCTTCATAAGGTCTCACAGTCAATATATAAAAGCCCTGCTCTCTCTGACGCACAGTGTGTGCAAAGCTTTTTAAGTTCACTCTACTGATTGTTGTCTTTGATGCCGTAGATCAGGGGAAAGAGTCAGTCCGAGTAGTGATGAGTGTGAGAGATAGAGAAATGAGCAGTGTGTGTGTGTGTGTGTGTGTGTGGTGTGGTGTCGACGCCGCTCTGATTAAGGCACACAGAGTCTTACATATGACCGAAATGTTTTGTGCTTGTGCCATGTGCTTGTGTCCAGCTATAAACTGCCTGTCCATATTTACCCCCTCCCCTCATATCCATAGCAACGGTGTGCCATTTAGGCAGGTAGTGCCACTGGCATTGCTTGGCCTATGGATTGGGACTTGGCGTGTGTTTCTTGGACAGTGATTTGATCATTTCTTATTTATGCTCATCTTGGTGTGTGTGTGTGTGTGTGTGTGTGTGTGTGTGTGTGTGTGTGTGTGTGTGTGTGTGTGTGTGTGTGTGTGTGTGTGTGTGTGTTTCGGATGAATGAACAAGCTCTCTCTCACTGCGAGTCAGTGTCTATGAGGGATTACTTTTCATATGCAGTTAAGTCTGAGACCACAATGAAAATTTGGGATTCAAAATCTTTTAAACCTTGAAAGTTTGTTTAAAAAACTAAGAAATGTTATATTATAAAATGAATAAGAAATGTATTATAAAATGAGTGAAAAACATTTGAAATATTTGGCTCTCACACTTTAAAGGGATAGTTCACCTAAAAATGAAAATTCTGTCATCAATTTCTCACCCTCATGTCGTTCCAAACATGTAAGACTTTGTTCATCTTTGGAACACAAATGAAGATGTTTTTAATGAAAACATGAATGAATCTGAGAGCTTTTTGTCCCTCCATTGACAGCTAGGCAACTACCACTTTGACGCTTCAAAATTATCATAAAGAGATCATAAAACTAATCCATATGAATTTCTGAAGAGACACAATCGCTTTATATTATGAACAGATTGAATTTAGGCTTTTATTCACTTATGAACATTCATCAACGCACACGTCAGTTGTGGTAAACTCAAGCTCAAGCATGTTCGCTTGACGTGTGAGAACCAATGAGGTTCATTCTCATGTTACACAGCATGTTTGAGCTTCAGCAAGAGCAAATGAGGTTTGTTTAAGGCGAGACACGGCAGGCAAAAACATAGTTTTTTTTTCACTGGTCAATTTTGAGATTTCGGGATATTTGTCTTCAAAAACATGTCTTCTTTCAGACTTGTGGTGAAAAAAAGTCCGAAATACACATTTAGGTCTTTATTTTACTACACTTTGTCTGTTTGCGTCTGTAGATTTCTCATAAATTCATCAAAAGTTGGCGTTGTAAATCATCCGTTGCTCCGCTATCGCGATCTGCACCCTGTCATCACACACACTGTTAGAAAGCTCTCTCTCTCCTGTACAATGTTGTCGGATCCAAATATGGTCATTTCCTTTTTATCAGCAACCAATCGTGAAAGTAAAAGGGCGCAAATGCGCAATCTCATTGGCTGATGCTAAATCTTTAAAGCCCGTTTTCTCAAAATGACTTTTCTCTCATACTCAATGTCCGAAATCTCCACTTCGGTAGCACCTATATACACCAAACTTTCCAGTCTTGTACCTAGTTATATTATGAAGACATTTACAGAGGGATTTGTAAATATATTATTCCTAGCCCGATTTATTTAACATGTTATTCCAAAAAACATGGCAAAAATCATTTTTTTAAGGCTATTGACAGTATATTCTGATTTATAGGATAACAAAAGTAGATATCCATAAATCCCTCTGTAATTTTTTTCCCATCTAATATGTGAACACAATGAAAAAAGAATTTTGAACCTGGCTTTATCCAATACTCAGATTTCATTTTTTGAAATATATGCAAATTAGTGCATATTTTATTAGATAATGCCTAATTTGCATATTTAAACATTAAATTACAGAAAACTTGTAATACATTTTTTTCTCATCTTAATGTAGGTAATCAACTGGGAAAGTTTCATGGTGATATCTGCTAGTTAAAAAAATTACCCTATTCACCTGTAGTGTCTCGCCTTAAATGTTAAATGTTTAAATGTGAATAAAAGACTAAATTCAATCTGTTAATCAAAGTGATCGAGTCTCTTCAGAAAATTTGGAGTAAACCGCTCAATTTATATGGATTAGTTTTATGATCTCTTTATGAACTTTTTGAAGTGTCAAAGTGGTAGTAGTTAGCTGTCAATGGAGGGACATAAAGCTCTCAGATTCATTCATTAAAAACATTTGTGTTCCAAAGATGAACAAAGTCTTACAGGGCTTGGAACGACATGAGGGTGAGAAATTAATGACAGAATTTTCCTTTTTGGGTGAACTTTCCCTTTAAACCTCTCTGTATGTTTGTTTATTTGCAGTTGTTCTTTAACTTCATGTAATTGTTTAATTGCTTCTACTGCATTTGTTTTATATATATATATATATATATAGGCCTATATATTAAAAACATTCTTAAGAATAAAGAACTAACTAACAATAAAAATATTCTTGGTATTTTTATCTTGTTTTCCTGTTAAAATATCCAAAAATGTATAAAACAAGGTAAATTTACTTGAGAAGCAACATTGCATAAGATTTCAAGATTCATTTTCATATATTATATCATGAATATAAGTGTATTTTACCTTATTGTACTGGCAGATCTTTTTTCACTTGTTTTTTTATTTATACTCACAACATGTAAAACAATTACGGAGCCCCTAAAAGGACACGGGGATGGGGGAGAAATTGAAATTGAAGTGCTTTTGTGATCTCTCGCAAAATTTTGCATACGTTTTAAAGTTTTTACAAGCAAGTGCAACGTTTCTCAGGGGAACACAATACTTTTGCGAGAGAACTCAAAAGTTTTATGAGCAAACGCAAAAGCATTTTTCCTCCTGTCCCACAATTTTTCCATCACCACGTATACCCTTAGGGGCTCGGTAAAAAATCGATCAGTGAAGGAAGACAAAATAGACTTGTACTTAAGATACATTCTCTGAAAACAATTCTTCAATATAGTATGCATTGTTCCTTCTCAAGAATGTTTTTAAGGATTACAAAATGGATTAATAAAGATATACTACGTTATTTTTGCATTGTAGGCAGCTCTGAGATTAAAAACAGAACAAATGGCTTTAGTTTTTTTGCTTCAGTATTTCTGTTTAGGCCTTCTAAGGGATTTTATGAGAAACTTCTAAGGGATTTTATGAGAAACATCTAGGACAGAGTAAATACTTTCTATAAATTGAAAACTCCACTGAGTCTACAGGCTCTGAAAGGGCAATAAAATGATCATCTGGGGCAAATTCAACACATGTTCCCCTTGATTAACCTGTGAATACAGGTACGTGCCTTACTCAAGGGAATAAGGCATAACTGTTGTATTATCTGCTGACTGAGTGAGAGTCTTGAGAACCAGCAGCACGTACCTCCACATAGCTTAGCACATCACTTTATCATGGATAAAACAATGCATTCATTTTGGTCTCCTTTGTAACAGCTGCCAGACTTCAGCTGTCTAAATTGCTTTTTGGACAGAGATAAAGTCCCGAACACCTCCAGACAGTGGTGAGATTCAAAACCGGGCCTCCCAAGACACCTAAAACTTAGAAAACTCATTTGTGTTAAACCCTTTCCATACAGTTTGTCAAAAGTAATTTAGTTGATATGCACTGCTTTAATTGTCTCCTGTCTGAGTGTGTGTGTCCGTCTCTACATCTTTGTGCATCTGTTTTAGAGGTTAATGGAGGTTAGTCTTGTTGATGTGTTTTTAATAATCATTCGGACAGTCGTACACCCCCGTCTGCCCCACTTGCTTAATTACTCCTCATAAAATCATCTTTCGCTCCATATTTAGTCTGAGAGCATACATAAATAAATGCACACACACACACACATGCAGTTTACACTCATACACAGACACAAACACTTACATCATGCCCTGACTGTTAGTAAATTAAGTTTTCAATCTGGACGCTTTTGTGAAACAGTTTCAATTAAAGCTGGATATTAATGTATGCAGATGAGCGTGTGTTACTGCTTAATTAGGGGGGGCCTTGTTGGAGCTCTTCGTTTGGAAGAGAGCTGATGGAAGCCAGGCAGAAACGCAGCACGGCTCACTTCCTGTTAAAGCATTCAGGGTACTTACCGAGTGCAGTGTATGAAAGAAATAAAATGGTGATGTCATCATCTACTCATGTTGCTTGAAACATGTATGATTTTTTAACATGTATGAGAGTAAACTTCTAATGACTGCTTATCAATAATATTTAGTAATGTAATTGTTAAGTTTAGGTATTGGATAGGATTAAGAAATGTAGAATATCATGCAGAATAAGGCATTAAAATGTTCTTACTAATTAATAGATAGTATCCTAGTAATATGCATGCTAATAAGCAACTAGTTAATATTGAGAATTGGACACTAAAGTGTTACCAATACATTATGTTATAAAAAAAATGCAGTTCTTTGAACTTTCTATTCATCAAGGAATCCTGAACATTAAAAAAGTTCCAATAAAAATGTTTTCAACATTGATAATAATAAAAAAATGTTTCTTGAGCACCAGATCAGCTTATTAGAATGATTTATGAAGGATCATGTGACACTGAAGACAGGAGTAATGAATAATTTGGCATCACAGGAATACATTTATTTATATATTTATATAATTTATTTGAATTGACTTATATTTCACCATATTATTATTTTTACTGTATTTTGATCAAATAAATGCAGCCGTGGTGAGCAAAAACACTTTTTTTTTTTTATTGACCTCGAACATTTGAACAGTAATGTATTGTTGGAGGAGAAAGTCTTAAATCCTCATTAAACTGTCTCAGACATTTTATTTCAAAGCATGTGACATTTTATATTGCTCTGATAGTCTCAGATGAAGGATCTTGATTTGTCTTGTGAAGCTGAAGGACAGCTGGGAATGTAGACTGAGTGTTTCAAAGAAGTTAAATGGAGTAAAGCAAATGCATAAATTGGACAGAGGGCACAGGGCTCTAACAGGAAATAGAAGTGACCCAGATGCAGGCTGTCCCGCATATCACCGTGTGCAAACAAGACAGATGCTGCGTCCGAAATCACGTACTGTCTGAATAGGTATACTTTGAATTTACTTAGTGACCGTTAAAAAAGTATGTTCTATATAGTATCAATCAATGTGTGTACTAAATCCGCCATGTTACTGTCACGTGACCTACCAGCGTCAGTTGTGTCGCTTCACTGCCATTCCGGGTCCTTTTCGCCTACTGTTTTTCAAATATGTATTGAGACCTACTACTGTTTTTTGTATACTATATAATAGGGAAGTATTTAATTTCGGGCGCAGCGAGAGACTTTGAAGGCGGAGACTATAGGAGTCATAGCCATCACTTAAAAAACACACCTGAAATTAAGATTAATTTCAGATGATCTAATCACGAGTAGTCCAAAACATTTTGTAATCCAATCCTTGAAAACACATAGCCTACTGTACAGAGGTAGTCAGAAGCACATGTGATTTGTAGTGTAAAAGCTAATCTGTCCTGATGTATCCTAGACAGCGCTTTTTGCACTTTGTCAACATGTAGTAACACTGACGTGTATTTATGAAATCAGAGACCCTCCGCTGAAATCTGAACACAAGTGGTCACAGGAGACACATTTGAGACACTTGTGAAGATATAAACCGCAAAATGTCTCGGCTGACCACTTATGATCGGATCACCCGAGATGGATCTTAATGCCAGGTGTAAATAGAGCTGAAACTTCATTTATGTGTTGTGCAAACCTAAAGCTAATTATACCCACAGTGTAGTTTGGTAGTAAGGTGGTGGTGTCTTGCTGTGGGACTCAGCTTAAAACAGAGGGAGGAATAGATGAGAAATCTGCCAAAAAACCTGATGCTTTTAGCAGAACAATGATCCTAAAGCCTAATTAACTTTTTCATTAATTTACTGGAGTGGCTTAAAAACAACCATGTAAATAACCTTTAATGACCTATAAAGGCTAAGAACATGTGGCACTGTTTGAAAATGATGGTGTACAAACCTGATTATCCCTGAACAAACTGGAGCACATGTGCCTGGAGCAATGGGCCAAAATCACACCTATACAAAAATAAGCTAAAAGCTGTGGGGATTTATTACTTGTGTAATATCATACAGATTTTTGTTTTTTTGTTATTGTTTTTACATTTAATTAAGAATATTACATTCAATTAACAAGAACTTATATAAAGTTGATTGAAATTAGTGTTTTAAAGCATTTCTATATATTTTTCTGATTGAGTTATTTTCCACTTTTAAGAAGAACGTGCACCTCTCTGCTTTCCTGTCGTTGATTACCAACAGATGCTTTCCTCCTCTAGTTGCTAGGATTTTTCTGTGCCTTTTTTTCCAGTGACTGGATTGTGTTTGCTGAGTGTGTATTTGCTATTCATCTGCTTAGTATTGCTGACAGTTATTAGATATACATTCTCTTTTTCTCTCTCTCTCTTCTTTGTCACTTAAAACCTTTTTTATTATTTATATATATATATAGTTATATACAGTATATATAGTTATATTGATCAAACGTGTCAGTAAAGGCACTTTACTGTAATTTCCATTTAAAATATATTGTTGTTCATTTGAACTTTCTATTCATCAGAAAATCCTGAAAAAAGTATCACATTCTCCACCAAAATATTAAGCAGCACAACTTTTTAACATTAACAATAATAAGAAGCAGCAAATCAGCATATTAAAATAATTGAAGATGAAGGATCATGTGACACTGAAGACTGGAATAGTGATGCTGAAAATTCAGCTTTGCCATCACAGGAATAAATTACATTTTAAAATATATATTCAAAAAAAAAAAAACAGTTTATACATACTTTTGTATGTATAATACAAAATAGAAAATACTATAATATATACATTTCTTTATATTAATATTTATATTTGAATATTATATTTCATTGTCTGTCTGTTATGATTTGAGTAGCAGGGGCAAATTCATAATATTCTTTGCATTTGTGGTGACGAACAATTAGGGCCCTATTTTAACGCTCTGAAACGCAAGTATCAAGTATGTAACTTTGTGGGCGGGTCTTGGGCGCTGTTGCTATTTTACCGGCAGGATAAATGACTCTTGCGCCCGACTCAAGTTTAAAAGGGGTTGGTCTGAAATAAAACTTTGCAAAAATAAAAACTGCTGCATCTGTGTTGATGAGAGAATCAAAGTGTATTCTCCAGCAGAAGATATGGGCAGATATTGACCTGTACAGCTGGTCTTCTCAACTGTACAGCTGGTCTTCTCTGCCGAGCCTGATGAATGCTTTATAAAATACTGCCTTGGTGTCAAGGGTGGTTGCAGGAAGACAGAAGAAGATGAAGGTTTAATGGGAGTAATATACAGGACAGCAGAACAGGCAGCAACACACACTAAATACTACGGAGATCGGACAAAGACTGACACTGCGTCCCAATTCGCCTACTTATACTACGCCCTAAAAGTATGTACTCTTTTTGTGAAGAAAAAGTACTTACTTTTGAGTGTGTAGCAAAGGAGTAGGCAAGCTTTGGGACATACTACTTCATCATCTTTAACGGACAGATCTGTCGCGTGCATCTGTCACCATAAACTGCCCTGTCTATCATCTCTTCACAGTTAAAATCCTCCATTCAATCTAATATCATTTCTTACCATTTCGGAGAGAAATGTTGTAGCACGTTCACCTGCCAGTCGTGGGTCTTTCATGCGGACGTAACACTCTTCTTTGCAGTTTGAATGTAATGATGCATTTAAAAGTTAATGGCTAAACGTATCTTTACAAAAGTTCACATGGCTGCTGCAGATGCAATAAAATCTAGCCAACATTGAATAAATACATTTTCGTCAGGTTAGATACTGATAATTAATCACTCAAACCCCTTTATCTAAACCTCTCTACACAACCGTCGGACTCGCGCGTCCTCCATGTCTGTAGTTTTTTTTTACTCTTTTCACTCGTGTTTGTAGTTCTAACCGAATCCTCGTCCAACGCGCGATGGGTTGTGGGCAATATCAGCCGTTAGAGTGCGCACCGATCTGCACCAAGGGGGTAATCCATCGACCGGAAGTTGAAGCCGGCCGGGTGCCGCCATGTTGTAGCAGAACTTCACTTGCGTTAGCATTTCCATTGACTCCCATTCATTTTGGCGTCACTTTGACAGCGAATAACTTTACATCTGAGGCGTTTAAAGACTCCATTTGTCCATTATTTATTTCTAAAGAAACACGACAATGTATAAAGGGCTCCATTACCTTCTATGTTACATTATGGCCCCGTAGAAACAGATTTAGTAAAAATAGGCTAACGATTGCGTCATAACCACTCGACTCTCTGTCGCGCTGTACAGAAATTACCGTACAGACAGGAGGAGAAGCTCGCAGGCAATCGGGGGGACGTCCCATCAAGGGAGAAGCCCATAGATAATGAGTCCATAAAAGCAACGGAATACTTACTCCTGCTCACTCACGCCAAAGAACTCTTTGCTCAAGTTCCCCGTCTCTGCAAGATTAACGTTGGCAATTTTCACGCACAGCTACTAGAAGATTAACGTCTGTCAGACAGGTTGCTCACGTCATCAAGCTTAGTTTGAGTCGGTTTGAGTCTGCGCGTCAGGAGCGGGAGTGCTCAAAAATCGCTAAAAATGGGCTTCAACTGTCTCAACTGAGTTCCAATGAGATGGCTCTGTCCACTTCTTATACTGTCTATGATCTGCACTTCGGATTCCGACCGGATATAGTAGACCATCCGGGTCTCTTTGGAACACTCATTTCAACATACTACGATTTGGGACGTACTAATTCTATTTTCGAATACTATTTAGGACGGATAGTATGCGAATTGGGACGCAGCATGACTGAACAGACGGAACTTAAATGCAAACACAGATGCCGATGATTGACTAAACACAGGTCATACAGCTGAACTGATAATGACACGTGACGTGAATACAAGTCCAAATAAAAACAAACTAACCCAAACACTACTGTGAGTGACACCGATTGGCTATCCTGTGTTTTTGCTTGTTTTTGTTGATTTCATGTATCTTGTGATGTGTTTATTCTTTGTTGTCTGACCTGCTTCGTTCTCTGTCTCTCAGCTGGAGTACACTGCTCGTCTGGACTTCCTATGGCGTGTGCAGGCGAAGGAAGAGATAAATGAGATGCGAGAGCTACGTGAACACAATGAGAACATGCTCCGGAACATTCTCCCCAGCCATGTCGCACGCCACTTCCTGGAGAAAGACAGAGACAATGAGGTAGAGAGACAGAATGGATCTGGGTGTCTCACTTCTTTAGTCTGACAGGAAAAACATGGCAGCACTTAGATGGCAAGAACATGTGAGGAGAGGATGAATCACTGCCACTCTCTTTGTTCTTTGTTGTGCTTTATTGGCATGACAGTCAACTTTCTGTAAGCATTTGTAGCTGCGGAAGTCAGAACCAATGAAGAAATTTACACAAATTGATAATAAATATACATGACAAAACCAAAAAAAAGTACAAATAATATATTGGGGGTCTGTAGCTCTCTTCAAAACACCAAGTGAGCTGCCTAAATAGGAAATAAATTAATACTATTATTCAGCAAGAATACATTAAATTGATCAAAAGTAACAGTAAAAACATTTATAATCTTACAAAATATTTCTATTTCAAATAAAGGCTTTTCATTATTCTAATACTAATTTCTATTCATCAAAATGTGAAAAAAATATGGTTTTCACAAAAATAAAAGCATTGATGATCATTATGATACTGACTAATGATGCTGAAAATTCAGCTTTGCCATCACAGGAATAAATTACATTTTAAAATATTAAAATAGTAAACAATTATTTTACATTGCAATAACATTTCACAATATTACTGTTTTACTGTTTTTTATTATTATTATTAATTGCAGCTTAAGAGACTTCCTGCAAAAACATTCAAAATATTTTGAACAACTCACAATTTTGAAAGGTAGTTTAAATTGTCAAAAAAATAATAATTAATACAATGAAATTCTGATATTTCCTTCTCCATGAAGGATGAATGCGGTGTTGCCTTAGAATTTAGTTAAAATATGGTATCTTATTTGGCAGCATAATCAAATTTGTCTCCCATTTGGAAATGCTTCTGGTTCTGGTTCATTTTGTTGTGCTCGCAACATAGATAGTTAATCTTGTGGCAGCCATGTTTTTATGTGCCTACATATCTTTTTTCCTAGTGTCTTTTTTGTCTTATTCCTTTGTTCTTTCCGTTGAGTTTGTAAAGGCAGTCTGTGTGTGTTTGTGTGCTCTCTTGTCCTGATGTGACTCGTCTGTTTATTTCTGGAATGTTCTGCTGTCAGTCAATCAGACAATAGGGAGAATAAATAATGGAGCTGTATAACTCACGGATAAAAAAAATGCATCCATTAAGCCTGTGTGGGTGAGGGCATTGAGTTGCTTTAATTATCCCATTCATTTATAATCAGGTGGAGTATTGAGGTTTGATTTAACTGTTGACGCTAAATGTGTGTGTGTGTGTCTGAGTGTGTGAACCATAATTTACGCCACTCTCTGCTATTATTAAGATGAGAAAATGATCCCTCTCCCTCACACATGCACACTTACACGGTCTTGCTCGCAAAACCTGCCACTCTTAAAGGGCACTGAAGTCATTTGGTTCAGTGACTAACACTTATTACGTGTATTATTACCTGTTTTCTACACTTGTCTTCAACAGCCACTGACTTTTTACATTATGCGTCAGCAGGGCGTATCAGTGTGATGCTGAATGTTTAGGGTGTATGGAGAGTTTAACCTCATTCTATTGACCACAGCTTCCTCTTTAAACAGCAAAGTAGTTAGAGCTGTGCATGGCCTTGTGGTTTGCACACATTAGACCTCAAATATAGTACACAATTGCGTATGTTGTGATATATTATGTAGTGCGTATGAGGTCTGTTCATAACCACCATGTGTATATGGGAAGCCATGATTTTTGGACCATTCACACAGGACCTGTTCTGTTTTATAATTATTGTACACATGCAGAGAAACGTTTTTGTAACATCATTGCAACACTTTTTTTTTATAACACTTGTTTTTAAGATGATTAATTCTATATAAATAGTATGCATTATTATATTATATTATATTATTTGGTAACACTTTACAATAAGGTTTCATTATTTCAGTAGTACACTACTGTAGTTAACATGAACTAAAAATGAACAAGGCATTTCTAAGGCATTTATTAATGTTAGTTAAGGTTAATTTGAACATTTACTAATACATTATTGAAATCAAAAGTTGTATTTTGTTAACAATAGGTAGCACTGTGAACTAACATGAACAAACAGTGAACGACTATTTTATTAACAAACATTAACAAAGGATAATAAATACTGTATCAAATGAATTGCTTATTGTTAGTTCATGTTAGTTAATACATGTTAACAAATGAGACCTTATTGTAAAGTGTTACCATGTATTTTATAGCATACTATAATTAATAACATTGTGTAATATATTATATGTAAACAATCATTTTTATAATTTTGTCTTTGTTGTATTTGAATTATATTTATGCTTGTCAGCAGTGTTATTTTAGTGTAATTGAGAATTTTTAATTAATATTTTGAAATCATTTTCATTTTAGTAATTTTGTTGTTTTTTGTCATTTTTATTAGTTTTTTTGTAAATATGTCTATATAGTTTGTATTAATTTTTTATTTCAGTTTTAGTTTATTTTAGTACGAGACACGTTGCCTTGGCGACTAGCTGAAATAAAATAAATTAACTTTTATATATTTTATTTTATCTCAGTTAACTTTTAATTTGTTTAAAGTAACGATTTTTTTTATGGTTTTAGTTCTATATAATGACCATGCTTTGTCAGATGCATTATGAATTAATCAAGTGTGTTTGTTAAAGTTATTGTACACATGCAGAAAAACACTATTTGCCATTGCAACCTTTTGTTGCTACACATTTTTTTTAGATCATTAATTATATATATAAAAATGTATTTGTTTATATATTTATTCTTACATATTACATTGTTATCATATAATTAATAAAATATAACATTGCTAATATATGATAATAGCCTATATCAACATATTGAATTCCATACTATAATTAATAATATTATATAATATATTATATGTAAACCTTTTTTTTTTTTCTATGTTGTATGTGTTGTATTGACATTTATCAGATATCAGCCTTATCAGATGCATCTGTTCTGACTCCCACTTGTGAGGTAATCAAGTGTGTTAGATATAAAGCAGCATTGCCCTCTAGTGGTCAACACATTATGCATACCACATTCACTGTATTGTTGTCCTGACGTTCATTGGAATCACATTTTTGTATGTTTTTACATGTGTCAAATTGAACCAAAGATATCTGAAGTTGACTTCCTTCCAGTGAGGAGGTTTCTAATGTTTGGTCTCCATCCGTAGGAGCTTTACTCGCAGTCATATGACACGGTGGGAGTGATGTTCGCCTCCATTCCGGGCTTTGCTGATTTTTACTCTCAGACGGAGATGAATAATCAGGGTGTGGAGTGTTTGCGGCTGCTCAACGAGATCATTGCTGATTTTGATGAGGTCAGATTTCTTCCATCACACACACACACACACACACACGTATTTAAAGGCGTAGTCCACCAATAAATGACAATTACGTCATTATTTACTCACCCTCAAGTTGATCTAAACCCATTCTATGACAGCTCATTTTGACCAAAAAACAGCATACAGGTTTGTAATGACATGAGGATGAGTAAATAATGACAGAATTGTCATTTTGGGGTGAACTATCCCTATAAAGTGCCTGTATTATGCTTTTTCATGTATGTGAATGTAAAAGATCTGCAAAGTTTTAAAGATCAAGTGCATGATCAATAGAGTTATTCTCTCCCAACCGAAAGAATTGATTCTGAACTGCCTAAAACAAGTTGCCAGTAATTCCAGTCTTACTTCCGTGTTTGAACCGACGTAGGTTTGTAACACATTTGCATAATTCCAGCGTATGGTCTTCATTGGCTACCTGTGAACAACATCTACTTTGACCCGATCTCAATCACTGTGGTTGTAACAGAGGCTTGGTAGAGTTTATATGTCAAGAAGACACTGTTTCCTGTGATGTGAAAGTAAATCCATTTTGCATGCATTTCCAAAGGATGAGGGCTCAGATTGATACGGTAAAACCGACACCATCATTACGGTTTGTATCACTGTGTATACAAGTACAGAGGAAGCTTTCAGACCTGAAATTCAGATAAGGTAATGAGCGAATCGTTTCGGATAAGCGCTGTAAGTGGTAGACCAATCACAACAGACTGGTGCATCTGTCCAATCAGTGCAGAGTAGGCGCTCGGAAAGGAGGGGTTTTAGAGAGGCTGTTGTCACAGTGTCTGGTTTGTGTTTCCCTGGGTAACCACCAGAGGTCCTCTTCCACCACGGTGTCATTCACTCATACTACATTTCCCATCATCCTGTTCTGTCACTCATTGATCATTGCACACAGCTGTTTCCCGTCACCTTGTTAGTATCTGTGTGTATATATACCCTGTTTGTCACGGAGTCCTTGTTACATGTCATGTCACTTCCGAAGTTCTGGTTTGCTGGTGTCTTGTTTTTGTTCTTGTGTTTGGATTGACTATTTGGAGTTTGACCCTTGCCTGGACCGTTTTTTGTGAGTACGGATTACCCTAATAAAATACTGCAATTGGATCTTACCGTTCCCCGTGTGTGTATCATGACAACTGTGAGAAAATTAAAGGGGACATTTTTATGCAAAATTCACTTTTATAAGCTGTTTGACTTTGAACACAGATGTGTGTCTATTAAAAGATATACGTCTGCGTCAAAAAACGTTCTCCATAGACTCCTGGCTCCTGAGCCACTGAGGACACCGTAGTTTAATTTTATTTATGAAGGAAGTGTGCCGAAGAAAGTCGTTAAAGTGTTATATATTTGCGGAAATTATTTTACCCCGGACTGCTTCACAAACGAGGGTCAGTTCAACGCTGGATTTGCACAAAAGTTGTTTCTAAAAGATTTTTAGATTATCATGATGGTACATATGCTAGTGTATGATGAGCGGAATCAACTTTACTACATAAATGTATCCACTAACCATTCAGAAACATCCAGTTGCATTTAAAGTTGTAACTTCTTCCTGAGTCTCTCCATCAGTGTCCGACTCCGTCTTGAACATGTAAGGCTGAACATCGCTACTGACAATTTCAGACATTTTGGCTGCGTGAGACTCTCCAGTTTTGTTGTTGCCGGAGTATCCGAAGTATGAGCTGTAAACCTCTTCTGGAAAGGGGGACGGGAGCATTTGCATTTAAAGGTGCCCTAGAATGTTTTTTTTTATTATTTTATAATGTTTCCTGGGTTACCCTTATAATGTTAGTATGTTTTTTAGATACAAAATATTCATAATTTAGAAATAAATGGCATTTTTCCTAGCCTGCTTTTAGCCTCTGATTTGAACACTCTGTTTGAAGGGGCGTGTCTGCTGTGGGATTCAGTGTAACCGCGGCCACTGCTGTGATTGGCTGACATGCTTGCATATGAAATAGCAACGCATTACATGTGAAACTCTCTCCCGAATACTTTTACTACTGCTATTATACGTTTTTACTATAACAGCTATCGAGATTAAAGAATCGTGAGATGTTTTTAAAGTATTTAGATCTATTCCCATCACATAAAATGTTGCCGTGATGAGCATTGAGCAGATGACAGTGTGTTGATCGCGAGAATGAAGATCTTATCATTGCAAAGCAGTTTCTGCACTCTCTCTGCTTTCACCAATGCAAACACGATGATGTAAATACAGTAAGAGCTTCGTTGTGCAGTAACGTGCGTCATTGATTTCATAACGAGTTTGGCAAGTGTCCAGATAAACTCGCGCTGTGTGGAAAGATTGTTCTTTGATCGCTTTCTGTATATAATTTGTTCACAATTTAAATACGATTATTTTCATCCTACTAAAAGAAACGATGTGAAGCTGATATTTTAGTCACTGGCTTGACTTACTGATGCATAAACAGTATTGAACGATTTTGAGAGAAAGATTACCTGTCTGAACTTGAACAATTACACATCAGAAAGTGTTGCTTGGTAGCTCGATCCGAGGCCAGCTCTGTATTGGCCCAAGTTGAGGAAACACTCGGTGAAATGTTTGGAAATTTCCAGAGAAAATAAAATTAACCCATTGTTTCTTCAGAGGCTCAGATGAAGGAACTAAAAAATACTTTTGTGTTCATGTGTACATCCACACTGAGCAACTGCCATGCTTCGGCTGCGCAGTTCCGCCTGGCATTGAGGGCTGGCATTATGCAAATATTTGGAGGCGTACATATTAATGATCCCGACTATTGCGTCACAGTCGGTATTGTGCGGAGAACCGACCGTTTTTCAGGGGTGTTTTTCATAAATGTGAATTAAATGAGAACGCGAAAACAGTCCAGTTTGAGATTCACTCTATGTCATGTCCATGCACTGAACTCTTGTTATTTGACTATACCAAGGTAAATTCAATTTTGAATTATAGGTCACCTTTAAACTTTTTTAAATTATTTTTTATACCCAAACAGGGGCAAATTTGACATGATATAATGGATGATCTGTGGGGTGTTTTAAGCTGAAACTTCACAGACACATTCTGGGAACACCAGAGACTTATATTACATCTTGTGAAAAGGGGCATAATAGGTCCCATGTAAAGTGTTTTTAAAATTAGGAACCATTAAAAAAGCATAATATGGGCACTTTTAATATTGATGATTCATCTAAGATGCACAGTTCCATCACACCTGCTCAAAAGCTGCTAATAAAAGTTTAATGTTACATATGTAGACTGTCATATTTGAAAGATTCTCTCTCTACAGCTGCTGGGGGAGGAGAGATTTCAGGACATCGAGAAGATAAAGACCATCGGCAGCACATACATGGCTGTGTCAGGACTGTCTCCTGAGAAACAAGTATGAAAACACACACACACCTACAGAAGCATACTCGCTCATGCTACAACATATTATCTGATGTCTTATAAGCAGTGTCTGTAGTTTGAAATCTATAAAAAGGGTTAGCTTGTGCACTAATCTTTCTATATATGTGTGTTACCATAGCAATGTGAGGATAAATGGGGGCATCTGTGTGCGCTGGCAGATTTCGCCATTGCTCTGAATGAAAGCATTCAGGAGATCAACAAACATTCATTTAACAACTTCCAACTCAGAATCGGTAAGAGTCAAATTATTTAAACACAAATTATTTAGAAACACCTTTGAAAGTGACAATGGAGCGCAACAGTGACTGCCAACTTTTTTATCAGCCTTGATTCCGAACGTATTTTACCTGTTACCGTAACTTTTACCGTATTTTACCATATTTTCTAAAGTCATGAATGAAACCACCAGCTCTGAGAAGATTCAGAACATTACAATTAATAAATCAATTAAAATTGGGAAAGAAATGTTTTGATGAAATATTCATACAAGGTTTTTGAGGTTGTAAGGAGCCGTACTTGATTACAGGTATATCTTTTGCAATGCTTTGTGAGAGTGGGCAGTCACTATTCCTGTTTCCATGGTTACTGATCCTTTCAGGATCTTGGGTAATGTAGTTCTTAGTTTTGTTTTGTTTTTATCACATCGAAAACTTCTAGAATTTCTACCTCAAATGTACTTAAAAAATCTAAATTTTATCTTTCTGTACACAATCATTTAAAAATGTTGTTTTGAAAGAAATTAATACTTTTATTCAGCAAGGATGCATAAAATTGATCAAAAGTGACTCTGACGAAATTTATAAAGATTTAAATGTCAAATAAATACTGTTCGTCAGAAATTCCTGAAAACAATGCATCAAGGTGTCCACAAAAATGTTAAGCAGCACCAACTGTTTTCAACTAATAATAATAAGAAATGTTTCTCAAGCACCAAATCAGCATATTACAATGATTTCTGAAGGATCAATTCAGCTTTGCCATCACATAAATAAAATATATTTTAAAATAGAAAACATTTATTTTAAATTCTGATAAATTATTCTTCCTGTTTATCTAGCCCTTATCACCTTCTAAGTATATTTATTATTATTTTTTTTGTATTTTGTTTTTTGTTGCTGATTCTACTCTGGGCCCTTGCACTCTATTAAAAGCCTGAAATGTAGCTCCATTGCAGCTTGCACCATCATGTCTTTTCAACAAGGTGAATTTGCTGATGCTGACTCTGTTCGCTCTCTCCCTCAGGTATGGCACATGGCTCTGTGGTGGCTGGAGTCATCGGCGCTAAAAAGCCGCAGTATGATATTTGGGGGAAGACGGTCAATCTGGCAAGTCGTATGGACAGCACGGGTGTCAGCGGCAAGATCCAGCTCCCAGAGGAGACCTACGCCATCCTGAACGAGCGCGGCTTCGCCTTCGAGTACCGAGGCGAGATCTACGTGAAGGGCATCAGTGAACAGGAAGGCAAGATCCGCACGCACTTCCTGATGGGCCGCGTGCAGCCCAACCCGCTCATCCTGCAGCCGAGGAAGCTCACGGGCCAGTACTCGCTCGCCGCCGTGGTGCTCGGCCTGGTCCAGTCCCTCAACCGGCAGAAACAGAAACAAATCCTCAATGAAAACAACAACTCAGGCATCATGAAGGGCCACCACTACAACCGCAGAACTCTGCTGGCGCCGGGCGGCTCGGACACCAGCCACGCTGAGGTCACGGACAAGAGCGACCTGGCCTAGATCTTGGATGAGGAAAACAGACTGCGTACTGAACCAAAAGACTGAGCTGTACTTCAGACTGCTGCCGCTGACTGAGTGTCTCTCTTGCTGTCTGTGTTTCTTTTTGTATTTCTTTTGTATTTGAGAAACAATAAAGGGGTTTAATTTTTTTATAAAGGTCTGAGCTTCCTTTTAATAAAGGTCCGTATGAATGGTTTGATCTAATGCTGCGTTCACGTCATGTCGGAATTGTTGTAACTCTGAGATTCTACTCAGAATTGTTAACATCCCCAGACTCAGATATTTTTCATTTCTTAGGCAACGCTCATAACCAAAATGGTCCCACATGAATTGCTGTTGATGACAGCAAAACATTTAATTACAGATTTGTTTTTCAGTTTACCTCTGTTTGAATTCGGCATGAAACCTTAGTCTTTTCTTCCCTATTGTGATGTCCGAGTGAAATAGCTTCTCGAACAAGAAAACATGTAGGGAGGGAGTTGATTTTGTCCATTGGGACTATTTAGACCATTGTGGTTTGCTGTTGCTGCAAGGAGAAGTTATTTTGATTAAAGAATATGAAGGCACATGAATTAAAAAAAAAGAAAAAAGAATAATGTCCAAGGATAAATCATTTATAATTGGCCTAAATACTGCAATATTCCTTAAAAAATAAGAATTGTCCATTTTGATTTTATGGTGACTTCGAGAGCCAAGAAAGTTTATGTACATTTGGCAGACATTGCTAATTTGTTCTGGCTTCTTGCCAGGCATTCAAAAAGTTTTATAGTGTTCTACCTGGTTGCTAAGCTATCCTGGCTGGTTGCTAGGGTATTCTAGAACACATAAGTCAAGGCTGCCAACTCTCAGGCATTTAGCGCGAGACTCTCGGGATTGACACTGTTCTCGCCCTTACTGTCCATGTTCTCACCACGCTCTCACGCCACACATCCATTTTCTCCAGAAGTGAAAAAACATGGTGGAGCAGAGAGGACACTGAAAAGACAGAGCAGGAAACAAACTGCCAGCTTTCAAATTCTGTCAATTTTATTCAAACAATAAATAGGATAACGTTTTGGCGCTCTTTAATGTGCATCAGTTCAACAGGCACGTGTACCGATCATCACTTCCTCTTTACTACTAGTTATAGCACGAAATAAACATGACTGAACTTCAGAAGGTATGTTGAAAGATACAGTGCAACTTAATGTTAATGTCTCATGTAACATAATGGATCAATCAGTGTTTCAACCGCGGAAAGAGGTCAAAACAGCTTGTAAACAATGTCACATAATGTTACATTTACCTCAGAAAAGCCATTCAATGACAATAGCATAGCTAGCAAGAAAAAATAACTCTGAGAAGCATTTTGATAAATATAGGCACTATATTACATACAGTACTCATTCTATTTTTACTCATATCTCTAAAATATAACTTATATTATAAAAAGTGCCTTGTATTAGGCTAATTAGGCTACAAATCACTTGTTGATATTATATTGTTTTTATACTGCAGTGCAGTAATATTAATATCATAGCATTAATATTATAGTAATGTATAGTGATATTTATAATGTACTGAAATATTATAGCATATTGTAGCCTAATGTACCTACTTACCAGCTGACAAGACTCACTTCAAGTTGAACTCAAAAGTTGGCAACCCTGTTATAAGTATACACATAGAACTGACTACCTTTAACAGGTTATGCTGCTGTCATTTTTGTTAAATATTCTTTACATGATGGTCAAATCAGAATTGTGTTTTTTTTTTCGTATGCGTCGAAAACTCTTAAACACGTCGAGAACCCCTACATAACGTGAACGCTTCATAAATGTATTCCAGAATGCTCTGTTATTGTTTTGACTATAGGTTTGCAAGAAGAAACCGATGTCGAAGTAAGGTATGTTATAACAAATTCTTTGCTCAATCTTTAGCTTCATATAAATAGGCCTATGTTTTAACAAGCACCAACACCTGGATTTCTATTACAGATATTTTATCACAGATAGAGAATGCTTTTACAGGTAAAGAATGAAGTTGTAGGAGAATAGTATTATGGCCCAACACTTACACGAACAATCTACAAATGAGAACGACAAAAATTGTCAAGGATTTTCCGATGAAAGTAATTTTTAATCAAAGCTGGCAGATGTTTTAGCTTCTTCTTAAAAAAAAAAAAAAAAAAAACGATTTGGCCTTAGTGAAGTTATGCTGAAAGCTGAAATAGTTTTTATGTTCAGCGTCAATGTAGCCTGCCTACTTATATGATTATCACCTGTCTAAATAAGCTCTGATAAATAACTAAATTATTTAGAGCTGATCAGGTGGAAGTGCAGGTCTGTCCTGCAGAGGGCGATGTTGGCTGAACATTAAGTTCGGGTCAGATCAAACGATTGAAGGAAAACTGTGAGTGAATGTGTGCATGTGTCTACTGTGATTTATCTATTAATATTAGTAAATCATGAATAGAATTTACCATGTTTTTAATTCAAAAGTAAATTAGAATGTATTTGATTTATTGTTTTAATTATTCACATAATATTTCAACTGTGATTTATTTAACTTTTAACTTTTTTCTTCTTCCCACTCTTACGTAGGTGTAAACAGATCATCTTGTCAGTCGGACATGCTTCTTCCGCCTGTATTTCTGACGGGTGGGCGGGGCTAATAACCACATCACTCCTGTCGCACTCTAGGATGTTGTTATTCTCGGCTCTGTTTTTTTAAACTGACGAATAAAATTGAATGGAGGCAGTTGCCATGGTGAACAGTGCAAAGCTTTGATGTTGAGAATGACAAAGTGGTAAATGTAAGAGAGGGGAAATAAAAAGATGGGAGAGGGGGAGAGAGAGAGAAAAAGAGAAAGAGAAGGGGGTATGAACTGATTGTTCAAAGATCAAAGAGTTAAAATGCCTGAAAACTGGCACAAATACGACCTCAGCTGTGGCACTGTAGGGTGTGTGTGTATGTGTGTGTGTGGAATGATGATGTGTTTGTTACTTGACAAGCCATCTGTGAACAGTTTGCAGATTTTTTCTCAGCATTGGATGCTCACACACGGGTAGTTGACACACAACATGTCTATAGAGAATTTTTATCTGCATTAATATTTCAAAATTATATGAATGTATAAGGGAAGCTGAGAGGGGATAGTTGTCACACTTTTTACTTCTGGTATTTTCTCAAAGAAGGTTTTTTTTTTGTATTGTTTGTATTTTGTAAGTTTCAATTTTTGAAAGAAGCACGCATACAGTAACATCTAGGCTAAAAGTAAATAAATAAAATGATGTCTCACATTATATGGGGTAAGTTGTCACAACCTACCATTCACTTACCTGACAACTAAAGCAGAATTAAAACAATTTGGAACACAATTTCACACATAAAATAGCCATTTTATGTGTAACTCTCTTTCTCTTTCATTGCTCCCATACAGTCACAATTCTGAGAATGGTGTATCTGCTGTTGCTTGGCAACAACAGTGAGACCCCCTCCCCCACCAATGTGCAGCTTTTTTGGATGTGTGTGTGTGTGTGAGTGTATTCCAGCAGATGGCAGTCCATATTGATCATTCTTTATGGCATTCTTAATCATAAATTCAGAATCCATTATCATGTTTCCTGTGATAGGAGGAGGGAGGAGCTGAGTTCCCATCGGCCTCTCAGCAGACTGGATCACCACTCAGGTACTGTATTATGCATGAAGTCTTATGAATATTTAAATTATGTTAGAATGAGACGCTGACAGGATATGTTTAATGTAGGTAAGGTGTTCATCATAACTGCCCGGCTGATTTTTCAGGAGATGATAATTATATTTAAAGGCCACCTGCAACCAGCTAGCAACTAGCGAATTATAGTTCACTACTGACCCCTTGCTCAAACTTCCTGTTTCAACAGGAAATGCGTCATCACAGGACAGAAAACTGTTTGTCAAATCAAGTTCACAGGGTCGTTCAAGGAATAACATGAAATTCTGTCATAATTTACTCAACGTCATGTCGTTCCTCTGTATGACTTTCTCTCTACACAAATGGAATTTGTACTATGGAACTTTTTTATACAATGAATTCAAGGGTTAGTTCACTCAAAAATGAAAATTCTGTCATTAATTACTCACCCTCATGTCGTTCCAAAATGGTAAGATCTTCAAAAAATCTCCAACGCGGGTTCACGAGAGCACCACGACGCATACGTGTTGTGCTGGCGCGAGAGCAGAGAGTAAACATGCTTTGGATATTAATATTTTGTAAATAGAGTGGTAAATTATGATTTTTTTTTTTTTTCCGGAAACAAACCACTCGTGTCACTTGATCAGCTTGAGGTTAAACCACTGGAGTCATATGGATTACTTTAATGATGTCTTTACTACTTTTCTAGGGCGTGAAAGTGGTAGTTGCGTATGTCAATGGAGGGACAGAAAGATCTCAGATTTCATTAAAAAGATCTGCATTTGTGTTCTGAAGATGAGTTATTAATGACTGAATTTTAATTTTTAACTAACCCTTTCATATAATAAGCTGCAGATAGACAAAAAAAGCACCACAAAAGATACCACAAAGTAGTACAGATTTGTGGTTAACACATAACCAAGACATGCTGCTGGATTGGAGTTTGAATATGTGAAAGATCAAAAGATATTTGACAGCTTAGACCTATAGAAAAAAAAATCTACACATAGACAAAACATATGGATACATAATGTTCATTTAAATAATAAATAAAATGATGATAAAATAATTATGTTAATAATGAAAAATAAATAGTTTTTAAATTAGTTTCTTATAAAAATCACAAATCTATTGAGGTTTGGGATTCTTCAACTTTAACATTCGTCCTCCTGATATTTTCAGAAATCATTTCTACACCCCTCGCCATAGCAACCTATGCACATGTGAAATTGACCTGCCTCATTTGAACACTCAAGACGACCTTCATCTTCCTGAGGTCTCTTATATCAGTTATACATCAGGCAGTTCTCTGTTAGTAGTCACTCCAGGCACAAATGTGTCAAACTGTCATCTTTAATTTGTTTACTTTGGGCTAAAACTTCATGAAATGACATTAAGTCTATAACTGCCATTGCAGCATTAAGAAAAGCAAAATGGTTTTGTACCTGTCAATCAATAACAAATTCTGTAATGCGATAAATTGGTGAAATTTTCTAAATCAGGCCACTATATGTTAAATTATAACATAATTTACTCTCCCTATTGCTGTTCCAAACATGCTTTACTTTCTTTCTTCTGTGGAACAACAGAAGATATTTTGAGAAACTACCATTCTTTAGAATCTGTGTTTTGCAGAAGAGAGAAAGTCTGGAATGACATGAGGATGAGTAAATAATGACAGGATTTTTTATTAACTATCCATTTAAGCTCAGTCAAGAGCATTTGTTAGTAAAAATGTTAATTAGCACAAAAAACGGAATGTCTCTCATTTTGCTTTTATCCATTGTTTGTATTATTGTAAAAATCAAGTTTACCTTGAGGCACTTACAATGGAAGTGAATGTGACCCATTTTGGAGGCTTTAATGGCAGAGGTGTAGATTGGAATTTTATAAAAGCGCTTACATTAATAATTTAAAGTGCCCCTATTATGCTATTTGCAAAGGTTCCTAATTTAGTTTTGGAGGTCTCCTACAATAGACATTCATCCAATGTCAAAAAACACTTTCATTTTCTCATAATATACACATCACCTCTTTTCTTTAGAGAGTCTGAAACGATTAGTTCGAAGATCAAGTCTCTCTAACCCCTCCTTTCTGCAAGCCTACTCTGCCCTGATTGGTCAGATGGCCCAGTCTGTTGTGATTGGTCTACCACTTACAGCACGTGAAACGGAAACAAAACTCCCATTACTATATCTGAATTTCAGCTCCAGAGGCTTCCTCAACATTTTTACTCTGTGATACAAACAGTAACAATGGCGTCTGTTTTCCCGTATCAACTCCAGCGTGAGTCCTCATCCTTTTCCACGGAAAGCAGTGTCTTCTCAACATGTCGACAACACAAACCAAACTCTTCCAGGCTTCAGCTACGACTACAGTGTCAGAAGACCATTAGGCTGCCATTACATTTTTTACATTGTTATGTAGGTATGTAACAGGATGTGGGACTGGAATTTCTGATGACTCGTTTCGGCAGTTCAGAATCGATTCTTTCTTAACTTTATTTGTCGTGTGCTTTGATCTTTAAAACTTTGCCGACCTTTTTACATTCACAAACCGCTATATTACACACCTCTTGAAAGGTAATATTCGAAAAAGCATAGAAGGGGCATTTTAAAAATTGGAATGAAACACAGTACAGTAATTTTAACAACATTAAGTTAAAGTGATGATGAAACCTTATCAATCAACTGAACTGTGCACGCATGTCTTAAACGCTTAGCCCACCTTATGTTCTTACACTGTCCATGATTTAAATCCACACCCTTGAAAAGAGCACAGTTTTCTAGTGTATTTACTTTAACTTCAGGTCATGTCAATGATTTGACCCATTTCAGATGTGTCCAAAATTACAACAACAGTGGCTGGTTATATATAAATATATATTTGAATTGTTTGATCAAAATTATTGCTAGGGACACTTCTATACTTGCTGGATATTGGTTGTCCCCCTTGTTTGGCATTACTAAAACACACCTGCACAGGTGACTGAAGTGAACTCTCATCTCAGTTTACAGATCTGACAGCATTATTGGCTGGAACGAGATTTACACACACTGTGTTTCTCTGTCGCATGCACGACCACAGCTGCATCACCATGGAGATGCAGTTAGCCAATGACAGGCGGCAATTTTCCCTCCAGGGACCCTGCTGATTCGGGCTGGGGGGAGCATGGGGGCGTAAACAGGAAGAAAAAACAAGAGGTGGGTGGATAGTGACAAATGAGAGACTGTGTGTGTGAGCATGTGCAGGTATGTGTGTGCGAGAAAGTGCAGGTATGTGTGTTCTCTCAGCTTCCTTTAGGTAGGCGGGGTTTACAACTGCATTTGAGCCTGTTGCTAGGCAAGACCAGTATCCATGGTTACCTCCATACCCAATCAGGTGTTAATGTTGATGTTGGCACCTGTTTCATTCACGTATGTGTGTGTGTGTGTGTGTGTGTGTGTGTGTGCTATGTGTGGAAAGTGATGAAATTTAACCTTTCTTTTATGGTTATCGCTTTTGGATTCTGATCAGTCTATATTTTTTTTTGTGATAATGTGACCACTGGAACTCAAATAATCTATTCTTATAAACAGAGCTGCGGCTTAGATTCAGGTTTGGATTCGCAGAACTCGTTATTCGTCAAATCGAAGGGAACAGATAGAGAACTGTGTAGGCCATAGTCAGCAATGATATCCGTCAGAATTGTAGGAGTGTTACATTTGGTTTGATGTGTGTGTTAGAGTGTGTGCGTGTCCTCTCCTTCTGCCTTACAAAACCAAGTGACCGGTTGCTATGGGATCAGAGGCTTGGCGACCGTTACTAAGGCCCAAAGGCAGTCATACATGAACCCAGTCAACCCAGAGAGAAGACAGTACACAGAGAGAGAGAGAGAGATACAGGGAGATAAAAGGAGAGAAGACCTGGAATATTTAAACAAACAACCTCATATTTATATTCAGGTTAAGTTCTGAATCCTCTAAAAATGTGGCTTATTAAACTGTCAGTTTATTTATTTAGTTAATAAACCAAAAACAACCAAGACAGTGCATGGATAAAAACATAGCAAACTAATAACGTATGTATAAACTAATAACATAGGCCAAGAGTGTCCATCAGGAGAATTCATTATGATTAAAGTGTGATAAAATACAAATATTACTTTTGGCACTGTAAAGTAAAATAATTTTCATTCTACACAAAAGATAATATTATGGCAACCGGTCTATAGCACAAAAATAACCCGTGACAGCGTGATCATCTATTAAAGGGATAGTTTGAAATGTGTAGATGAAAATTCTGCCATTATTTACTCACCCTCGTCGTTCCAAACTCGTAAGACTTTCGTTCATTTTTGGAACACAAATAAAGATCTTTTTGATGAAATCTGAGAGAATTCTGTCCCTCCGTTGACAGCTATGCAACTGACACTTTGATGCTTTTCACAAATGAACATTCATCAACGCACACATCAGTTGTGGTAAACGGAAGCTCAAGCATGTTCGCTTGACGTGCGAGAACCAATGAGGTTCAATCTTGTGTAACGCAGCACGTTTGAGCTTCTGCAAGAGGTTTGTTTCTGCAAGAAAGCTTTCAGATTTAATTAACAATTCTGATCCCTTTAATTGTCATTACTCAGAGAGCCTGTGTTTTTGAAGATACCAACAATTGTGTTCGCCATTATATTGCCAAGTAAAGGGGCGGTCACACTACACTGTGTTCCATTGACTTCCATTCATATACGCATGTGAATGCGCCAGACCAGAAACACAAGCTAATGCGAAAAGTTTCCATGGTCTTATATTGTGAGATACGAGTTACAGCCTTGTGCGACAGTCGATCACTGTTTGCAGATACCATTGAAATGAATGAGAAGTGCCCTAAACTCAATCCTACCTGACACGCAATTGTCCATGACTTATAAAACAGTGTTTTTTTGGTGTAAATTCTTAAATTAGATCAATCCAAAATGGATGTTTAAGAGCAAACATGTTGAAGATTAGCCGATGGGCTGTCGATTCATTAAAAGATTAGCGGATCTCCCACAAAAGCATTTTATTCAGCGTTGTGAAGCCTCTCCTCCATTGACATCCATTAAAAAAACAGCCTCTGGTCTCCTTCCCTGTGTTACAGCAGCGCTAGCAGACCTTTTTTTTGCTAACCTTTGAGGCTTGCGTTAAAGTGGCTTTGGTTTTGCATTTCGCTTTATTTCAAAGTTGGTGAACTATGACCGGCGAATTCGCATCACGTGAAGACGTGTGACCATAGAAGATAGGTACGTCACGGCGTGACCTCTTGGCTGAATTAAAAGAACAATATTTTTAGTTGTCGATAGTCGAGTATATTGTATATCTTTTACATTTTATTTATTTTTTACTATTTGTTATTTGTTGAATTCATGTTTATAGAAAGTGACGTCATATCACTACCATTGCAGTGTTTGAAGAAATTTTGCATGCTCAAAGTCTAGTGTGACCGCGGCAAGACATGTTCCTTGATCAACATCTTTTGTTGATCCTGGAACAACATTCCTGTCCAAATACATAATCCGAACCCTATACTATTCCTAAACCTAACCCTACCTATAACTTATCCCTAAAATCAGAGGGAAATGATACGTGAATAAGAATGGTGTACGAAGAAAACTGGCTGTCAGCCTAAACTTGACATAAACTGTAAACTTGTCCCTCAAATCTGACTGGTTGATTGGAAAGTTGTTCCAGGATCAACAAGGATGTTGAACATGTTTTACTTGGTGAATGCAGGTTCACTGGAATGGTCGTAGCACAACTGAGGCTCGTCTCACAGCTCAGGAGGCTTCTGGCACCTCAGTTAGCGGCCTTATAGACATTTAATAAATGGTTTTATAGTCCTATATTTATTTTATGTGTAAGGAAATACATAAGAGACAGTAATTGTTGTGCTCACTGTGCTCATTTTGCTGCTATGGTTATTGTGGTGAACATCTATTTAGCGCAATCTTGTAGCTTGACAAAATTTTGTAGGTAATGAAGGTCCATTGTCAGTTGTGTTGCGATGTATGAAAGCACAGCTCACACAGAAATCCTTTTCAAACCAAGCAGATTTCTGTTGATCAATGAATCCATGTGTCCAACTGCAACCCGTTGTGAAATCTGCGAAGGGAAATCTTTAGCCTTCACACGAAATTCCAGATTGTGTGGATTCCTTTTGAAACGACTGGATCATCTTAACATTCGTGGTTACTGAAACTATTTACTGTAGCATTTTGAGGCACATCAGTGATGCTGTTTACACACCTGATATTAAAGTGATGAAATGGATGTTGCGATTGTCTTTTCTTCCCTATTGTGACGTTTATCCAAGTGAAACAGCTTTTAGAATGAGAAAAAAAGGCGAGGGGGAGTGGGGAGTGAACGTTTTTGATTAAAAATGACAAGTGCACATGAATTTCAAAAAACAAAAAGATGTGCATGGATAATTCACTTATAATAAACACTGCAACATTCTGTGAAAAGATAAGATTTGTGAATTTTGATTTATGGTGACGTTAACATGCATTTTCCGTTGTCCAATCACAGGTAAATCAAGAATACACTCACCTAAAGGATTATTAGGAACCTGTTCAATTTCTCATTATTCAATTATTTAATCAACCAATCACATTGCAGTTGCTTCAATGGATTTAGGGGTGTGGTCCTGGTCAAGACAATCTCCTGAACTCCAAACTGAATGTCAGAATGGGAAAGAAAGGTGATTTGAGCAATTTTGACCGTGGTATGGTTGTTGGTGCCAGATGGGCCGGTCTGAGTATTTCACAATCTGCTCAGTTACTGGGATTTTCAGAAACGCACAACCATTTCTAGGGTTTACAAAGAATGGTGTGAAAAGGGAAAAACATCCAGTATGCGGCAGTCCTGTGGGCGAAAATGCCTTGTTGATGCTAGAGGTCAGAGGAGAATGGGCCGACTGATTCAAGCTGATAGAAGAGCAACTTTGACTGAAATAACCACTCCTTACAACCGAGGTATGCAGTAAAGCATTTGTGAAGCCACAACACGCACAACCTTGAGGCGGATGGGCTACAACAGCAGAAGACCCCACCGGGTACCACACATCTCCACTCCAAATAGGAAAAAGAGGCTACAATTTGCAAGAGCTCACCAAAATTGGACAGTTGAAGACTGGAAAAATGTTGCCTGGTCTGATGAGTCTTGATTTCTGTTGAGACATTCAGATGGTAGAGTCAGAATTTGGCGTAAACAGAATGAGAACATGGATCCACCATGCCTTGTTTCCACTGTGCAGGCTGGTGGTGGTGGTGTAATGGTGTGGGGGATGTTTTCTTGGCACACTTTAGGCCCCTTAGTGCCAATGCCAATTTGGGCATCGTTTAAATGCCACGGCCTACCTGAGCATTGTTTCTGACCATGTCCATCCCTTTATGGCCACCATGTACCCATCCTCTGATGGCTACTTCCAGCAGGATAATGCACCATGTCACAAAGCTCGAATCATTTCAAATTGGTTTCTTGAACATGACAATGAGTTCACTGTACTAAAATGGCCCCCACAGTCACCAGATCTCAACCCAATAGAGCATCTTTGGGATGTGGTGGAACGGGAGCTTCGTGCCCTGGATGTGCATCCCACAAATCTCCATCAACTGCAAGATGCTATCCTATCAATATGGGCCAACATTTCTAAAGAATGCTTTCAGCACCTTGTTGAATCAATGCCATGTAGAATTAAGGCAGTTCTGAAGGCGAAAGGGGGTCAAACACAGTATTAGTATGGTGTTCCTAATAATCCTTTAGGTGAGTGTATAACGGTACAAAGTGCATTTACTGTACGCTAACTGTTAAATGCAACGGTCAGTTTAATGAAACAGTCAGGTGTCTCAGATCTTCAAATCATGGATTGTTAGCTGTTCCAAGATCTGCGGAGTCTTTAAGTCTCTTTTAAAAACTTATTTGTATAAATGTTCGTTTACTACTTTGTTAAGTATTTGGAAACAGTATTCTGTTTTTTTTTACTAATTATGTTCCTGGTTTTATATTTTGTAATGCTCTCCATGCCTTTTTGTCATTTGTGAGGCACTTTGTACTGAGAAGCTTTAAAAGTGCTATATAAATAATATATATATATATTATATATAATAATTATAATATATATATATATATATATATATATTATATAATCATATAATATATATATATATATATATACACAATTATTATTATGCACTATGAAAATAGCCTGTATTTGACAGAAATTCCAAAATTATCAGCAAGTTGACTATCTCGACGGTGCAGTGAATGATTACTGCATATCGGGTCGCTAAATATCATTTTGGTTTTAATAAAATTTTCCCAATAAACAGGCAAAATAAACCTGGTGTCCTCCATGATTCCTTGTCCAATTTCCGGGAACAAAGCGCTTGAATGCAACCAGCTCGTAATCATGATTAATAGTAGATTAACAAATTATTAGTAGCTTGTGCAGTTTCAGTTAGTGATTAGCTGAACATGAAAATCGACATTTCTTTGTGTGTAATCTCATGGTTTTTGGTATATATGCTACTTCAGACGTGTCTTTTGTGCCTCTATTGCAGTGACAGCTTATATAACAGTTTAGATTTGTTGCAGATAAAATTAGACTAGTCTTTTTTTTTTCAAGATGCGAGTTCAGAAGTTTTGGTTTGTTTGAACTGTCACTGTCTCTTGAGCAATAAAAAATTGATTAAAAATGTGTGTTGGGGAGAAACATTAAAACGGAATTTATCCATGAAAACAGAAAATCAAGACGTGTGAGGTGATTTTCAATCTGTTTCTTTCATTTTATTAATGTTGCTCCATGTATACAAGTACATATATCTCAGTTCTTCCATTTTATTTTAATTTTTTTATTTAACCAGGGAATTTTGGAAAGAAAAGGAATGATAGAGAAAGGAACAGAGAGAAAGAGAGAGAGTGTGCTAATTCAAATGAAATATCACCTGTAGCAACATTATCTCCACAGCAACCAAAAATACACAATAGGGCCAACCACTGACATGCAAAACACACACACACAGCCTCACACATATAGAAACACACAACGCTCACATTGTTCTGTCAGTATATTGAGAGATCTGTGTGTGAAGTGTGTCCTGTTTGGTGAGTTTGGAGGTCTGTCTCTCTCTCTGTCTCTCTGACATCATGGCAACTGCTGCTTTCAAAGTACAGAAAGACCAGAACTCAATTAACGCACACACACACACACAGACACACATGCAGAAAATGCATGCTCATACCATGCATAACTCCATATGTACACTCACATAAAACCCTGGATCCTTCCACACACGTACACACTTTAATTGAACCTTCAAACAACCAAATAAAGGAATAGTTCACCTTAAAATATATAACATAACATAATTTACTCATCCTTGTGTTATTCCAAACCTGTATGACTTTCTTTCATCTGTGTAAGAAAAAAAGTAACCATTTTGAAGAATGATCATGCTGCTCTTTTCTATACAGTAAAAGTGGATGGGGTCCAAAGACTGTGGAGCTCCAAAAAGGACAAAATAGCACCATAAAAGCATCACAAAAGTAGTCCATACGGCTCATGCACTATATTCCAAGTCTTTGAAATTTAAATAATTCTTTACTCATAATCTTGCATTGAAAGTCTGCCTTGACAGATGTAGTCCCCATTCACTTTTTATGCATAGAAAAGAGCAGCTCTTTCAGCTATATTTCTCCTTTCACATTCCGCGGAAGACAAAAGATCATACAGGTTTATAAAGGCATGGCCGAATTGGCATTTTTGGGTGAACTGTTCCTTTAAAAACCATTAATACTGCTAACATTCAATACTGTGCGTGTGTGTATGTGTGTGTTGATGCATTGTGCTGTACACTGATTTTGTTTCCACTGATATGTGAGAAAAAGAGAGAGAGAAACAAAGAAAGTAGGAAAGCCAGGGAATAAGCAAAGACACAATGCCAATCACTAACTAGAAAGCAGCAAACAGGAAATATGAAGTATGCATCACCAGGGAGGCTGGACTACTACTACTACCACTCACGCACACACACACACACACACACACACACACACACACACACACACACACACACACACATACATACATACACACACAGACATATAATAACCCCTCCCACTGCCATAACATCACACTCAAATGGAGGGAAGTGAGAATTGGAGGGTGGCAATGAATAGATTCCATGTTTTTATTCCACCCCTCATTGAATGGAGGTAGAAAGAAAGAGAAAGAGAGAAGAAGTTGGGGGGCTGGTGGTTTGTATCAAAGTTCAATTGGATATTAAAGATAATATCATCATAACTGCCAGTCTTATTCACCATGATCATGTCCATCACCAACACAATGATCAAAGTCCAGCCTGTTAAAATCATTACTGTTATTGTTACTATTATCATTATTCATTTTATAATTACTGATATATTTTAAAATGGGCGGGCTAGTTTTATTATTTAGATTTGATTTCGTTTTTCATTTGTCATTAATCTTGTCGTTCACTGCTCCATCTGTTAATCCTGCACAGCGACTGCTTGCTCCTTATTGGGGGCGGGGCTGGTCTCCGTGGCGACCGGCTCTGCGGGGGCAGATTCCTTTGCGGGCGGAGCCTCAGTCTTTTTAGACTCAGCGTTGGGCTTGCTCTCCGTCGCTGTGGCTACAGGAGGGGCGGGATCTTTAGCGGCAGGGGCGGGCTCTTTTGCAGCCTCTTTCTCACTTGCCGGAGCTGCAGAAGGGGTGGATTTTTCTTCCGCTTTGGCAGGAGGGGCATCTGGACTTTTGGCGGGTTCTGCTTTAGCAGTCTCGCTGGTCTTACCGTCAGAGGCTTTAGGAGCATTAGCATTAGCGTTCGCCGCAGGCTCCTCCTTCTTTGGAGGGGCGGCGCTTTTCTCCTCCTCCTTGCGTGCGGTGGAATTGCTTTCGGCACCGGGTGCGGCTTCTTTGGCGGCTGCCGCCGTGTCATTGGTTGTCTCGGTGGCGGCAGGAGCATCCTCCTTGTTCTCCTTGAGAGCTTCGCTCTCCTCCGCCGACGCTCCCTCCGTCTTTGCGTCCTTCTCTTTTGCTTTCTCGTCGTTCACATTGTATCCCTTCTTCTTTTTGCTCAGCTTCCCTCCCATTTTACCTCTGACCTATGAAAGAGAGAAACAGAACAATCAACACTGGCTGCAATGTGCAGAGTGACTTTTGCAATCCAAAACGAGGTCTTTAAACTGCAGAAGGATCCATTCATGTGCTTTCACCTTCATCAAGTTGAATCATTAACACTAAGGCCCTGTTTACACCTGGTATTAAGATGCGTTTCGGTCGATCGGATCACAAGGAGACGAGGGAGACACGTTCCTGTTTACACCTGGTGTTTTAATCTGTCTCTTTTGTCCAGTTTCAACCACTTCTGTCCTGATTTCTTCGAGGGGAGGGTCTATGGGTGGGTAAATGTATGGGATTTTTCAGATCTTTCGATCTAATAGACGAAATAAGCTTGCACAATTTACATATGAACACGAAAGGAGATGGCGGAAAAACATACAGCTGTCATTTCTACTCGGACAGTCGCAAGACCAGCCGAGTGTGTGTTAGAAATCAAGAATGAGTAGGGCTGGGTATCGTTCAAAAATGTTCAATTCCGATACCTTGACTTCGATACCGGTTCCTGAAGATACTGAAGAAATCCGTTTTAACAACATTACATTACCTTAAAAAAAAAACCCTTGGTTTTATTTGTTCAGTTTCTTGACTTTTTTACACTCAGCAGCACTGATGGGCAGTAACGCGTTAGAAGTAACGCGTTACTGTAATCCAATTACTTTTTTCAAGTAACGAGTAAAGTAAGGGATTACAATTGCAAAAACAGTAATTAGATTACTGTTACTTCCCCGTAAGCAGGCTGCGTCACTGCGTTAGTAAACCGTCATTTTGTTTCGTGAGACTGTCTCGTGCCATGAGTCGTGCGTGAGTGACAATCATGTATGAGCGCCGCGACGTCAGTGGTAAACACCGAAATGTGTAGTGTTGAACAAGAGACAACGTGGAGCGCGGGAGAGAGACACGCATTTGATTGGTCTCACACGCCACACCCCCGATTTCTCACGCTGAAGTGTCAACCCGGTCGGTCAAATGCCTAAAAGATGAGTTTATCTATAGATCTACCTGTTGAGCCACTCGTGATCGACTAGTTATTGCGCAAAATAGTTTAAATCTCCTGGAATCTAGAGCGAGCGTGCATGCGAGGCAGAGGCCGCGTAGCGCACGCGCACCCGCAAAGAGGGAGAGCGTCAGAGCGAGCGAGAGAGACCTTGCGTGTGTAGAGAGCATCCTGATCTAGAAACAGGACCCCCGTTGGAGAATGTCAAAATTCCACCTCAAATCTGAGCAAGCACCTAGCAAGAAGAAGGAAGAAGGACGACTTTCTTTATTTCATTAAAATATGGTGGAATGTGAAGAAAATAGGTTTAAATGTTCATCAAAAGTCTGAGACAGTTGCATTTAATTTATTTTTTGCTTGATGCAATGTGCATAAAGTTAAAATATTGAAACTAATAAAACAAGTTTAAAAAAAGAGAGTGTTTCATTTGATACAATTTTAGATGATGGAATATGCAGAAAGAATAGAAGTAGGCTGAAAGGTCTATTTGCTTTATAGCGTATTCAGGTCGTGCATCATGTTTTTGAAAAGTAACTTAGTAAAGTAACTAGTAAAGTAACTAAATACTTTTGAAAATAAGTAATCAGTAAAGTAACTGGATTACTTTCTTGGAGAAGTAACCAGTAATCAGTAACTAATTACTATTTCCAAGTAACTAGACCAACACTGCTCAGCAGTGTCTCTAGTTTTCTATGTATCTTAATCATTTGACAACATGTATTATTTACTTCAATGAGCTCGTTGTTTCTGCCGTAACTTGCATTGTTTAACAATAACAAATGCATTACTTACACACAGTCACCTCTGATAACAGATCACTCTAAATTGTAATGTAGACACATGCATTTTCTGTAAAGCTGCTTTAAAATGATATGTATTGTGAAAAATGCTATACAAATAAATGTGAATTGAACTACACCTTGATTATTGCACAGGTGTGCCTTAGGCTGGCCACAATAAAAGGCCACTCTAAAATGTGCCGTTTTACTGTATTAGGGGGTCCGGCGGCCCCGTACGGTGAGTGTGCACACCGACACGAAAAACCGTGCCGCGTCAAAAACGATCCGACCAATGAGATTGGCGCTTTTGCTCACGTGTCTGGAGCTTCTGAAGTTACAGTAAAACACAACTTGGGGGCGCTCAAACACAAAACGGTCTTGCCGAGCACACATACGTAACTGCGAAGAAGATATACGCCAAGTAGCGTCTACACTGCCAGGAAGAAATAAGACGAGGAAGATGCAAGGCAAGATGAATGTAGAGCTGCTGGTCTCGTTGGTCTCGGAACATAAAGAACTATATGACAAACGCGACAGCGACAACAAAAATCTTGATAAAAGAGAATGTTATTGTGGTATTGCAGAGCAAATGGGCGCCATCTAATGTCAGGGAATGAATTTGGATGTTCACTCGGCTCATCGTCAGCGAAAATCGCTTGGGTGTGAACTCAAAAAACGCGTTGAAAAACGCTGCCGAATAACGCGCGCCGATATTCGTCCCGGTGTGTACGAGCCTTAACTCTGCTGTTTGTCTTAAAGAGAAGCAAACTCTCACGTCTTCAGATCTCAACAACTTCTCAGATTGTATTCAGATTTGCTAATATGTACCAAAGTCTACAAGAAGTAGATAAGAACATTTTTCATCCAATTATGTAAATATTCTGTCATATGGTAAGATATTGTAGACTAAACCGTTTTCAATCTTTTAGATGTCACAGACCCTAAATATAATTATCCTTATATCCCCAATCCTAAATCTATATAGTTTCTTTGCATAACGCCCAATTTATACTGTGAAAAAAATAATATTATAAATATGTCTAAACCATTATTTGCAAAATATTAATAATCATATTTAATAATATTAAATATCTCATTTTTATTTACTTATTTATTTTAATCTATGTTTTATTGATTGATTTATTTTAATCTTTGTTTATTATGTATTTATTTTGACATTTTTTCCACCGTTTTTCTCACACTTTTCCACGGACCCCGTAGCACTTCTTTGCGAACCCCAGTTTGAAAACCTTGAGTTATATGCTATACTATACTTCAAACTATACTGTACAATATGAAATCATATTATACTATCTTCATTTTAGAAGAAACATCAAAGACATAGATGTACAAAAGGTAACTACTGCTTCCCAAGCCATGAAAGAGCAACCACTGAGCAATACATTTTTCCTCTGGGATTATTTGTGGAAATTCAAGTGTAGCATGTCAAACGCAACATGTCTTGCATAATCAGAATGACATACTGAGAAGAAAAATGCAATTTGTTCTTTTAATAGGTACCACAAAAAAAAAAACACATCTGCAAATAGGTCTCTGTGCAAGGTGCCATAATGGAGAAAGTAGAAAACACCTTGTATGTTCTGCTCTGGGTTAATTTAAGTACATGCTCTTTTGCTTCGGTCTTGATACAGAGAGCTAATAAAAGCTCAGCAGGCTAAACTCACATCTCTGAGACAGTCTGTCAAGATTCTATCATATCAAGCATCAAAACTAGATCATTAATCAGTAATCAGACTCCAGCGCTGATAGTTATCTGGAAAAATGGAGGGGGTTTTAGAGGACAGCATCTCTGAGCCATACTACCTGCAATTCAGAACCGCAGTTACCAAGGCAACCGGGTGGTCACGTGACCCATTCCGAATAAGGAGCCGTGAAACACATTCTCTCTCTCTCTCTCTCTCTCTCTCTCTCTCTCTCTCTCTCTCTCTCTCTCTCTCTCTCTCTCTCTCTCTCTCTCTCTCTCTCTCTCTCTCTCTCTCTCACTCCAATCTCCCTGTTGGCTGCTTTAGCGTTCCTGAGCTCAACAACCATCTGTGTAATGACACACTTGCACACACACATACAGTTATTCTCCAGACAGAAGGAGAACTGTAATCATGTGAAGCCAACATGTGAGTTGAATATATATGACAATGCAAACATGGAAAGTCTTTCCTTTCAGTGTGTAAGAGAACAATAGACACTATCTGTCCCGTCTCCACTGAGTCAAGCAGACAGCAGCACGCTGTTTCAGCGTTAAACAATACGCTGCAGTGTGTGTGCGTCTGTGAGCTGTCTCATCTGTACAGGGGTCTTGAAATTCACTTACTGAGTGAAACCTGCTGATTGGTAGTAAATGCGATCCTGCTGTGGCTTGTAAACTGTCTGTGCATAAAGTGTCAGCGTGTGTACATCACATATTCAAAAGCCCTGTTGCAAACTTCATAATTAAAGGAGCGGATGAACAGCACTTTTGGCTCCTGCTCCAATACAGAGCAATACAAAAGAGTTCAGTTCAAGGGAAGACAAGCATTGGAGACTGAATAATGAGAAACAATGCATCAGTAAGATTAAACCTTCAGATGAAGCTTTATCATTGAGGCTAGGCTCTACGACAAAGCTCTACTGTGGAGGCTAGGCCCCACGACAGAGCTCCATCGTAGAGGCTAGGTCCCACGACAGAGCTCCATCGTAGAGGCTAGGCCCCAGGACAGAGCTGCACAGTGGAGAGAGTAGGTGACAAGAATTTACTGGTCATTAGAGCTGCAACAATTGATTAAAAAAAATTCATTATTGACATCAGTGTGCTGTGCAACAAAGAAATGTTTGTTTTAGACATTAATTTTAGCTTTTGAATTAATCACAATGAGTTTGTCCCTATATATAAAGCGAGTAATGAGTTATATCTTACTTTGCGTTTTAGTTTTTATTTTAATCAATTTGATTGTTTTCAGAAACGCTGCTTTGAGAGTTTTTTTGTTTGTTTTATTGCATATTGTATTGCTTATATAGTTTGATCTGCACACTTTATATTATATATTTCAAACAATTTGCACACAACATAGATTGCACAGACATCAATTTGCAATGTTTGAAGTTTGGAGAACATTGAGCAAGATATCTGTATCTGTGAAGAAAACAATTAATGCACTTTTAAAATGCAATGTATTCCTGTGATGGCAGAGGCTGAATTTTCAGCATCATTACTCCTGTCACATGATTCATTCTAATATGCTGGTTTGGTCGTCAAGAAACATTTTTTATTATTATCAATGTTGAAACTGTGCAGCTTAATATTTTTGTGGAAACCATGATTTCCAGATTTTTTCCAGAATTCTTTGATGAACAGAAAGTTTAAAAGAACAGCATTTATTAAAAAAAAAAAAAAATGTTAACAATATAAACATCTTTATGGTCACTTTTGATAAATTTAATGCAACTTTGCTGAATAAAATAAATATATATATATTTTTTAATCTTACTGATATCAAACTTTTGAACGGTAGTATAGATGTATGTGTGTTGCCTTGTTGTAAACGAGTAACTTTGAATCGTAAATTGCTTATGTAACTCCAAAACTCCAACACACACACACACACACACACAGGCAGGGGAGGGGGAGTGGAGAACTGGAGCAGAAAATCTGACCCAATCACTGTGCTGTAACAGCAGCAATGCATTCTGGGAGCAAGCACACATTCATAGCACTTTATATTAAAATACAATAAACTACATTGCATATGGACAATTTTTCTAGTAAATTGGTATTAGATGTCTCTCAATCCGTATTTGAATAATTTTGCTGACTTGTGTTCTGTTTGTATGCAACCAATCTTCTCTTGCATATCTAAATGTAATGACTCTAAAGTATATGTGTATGTCAGGATAATATAAACGTGAACGAGCATAAGAAGTTAAGTTACTAAATATTCATCCTCATTCAACCATTTTTATCCTTCTGTCTCTCACAAATACACTCTTATGTGCATGTGTGTGTGTGTGTTTGTATGTTGAATACAGATGCAGATGTTTTACCTCCAGGTCAACAGGGGGAAGTGTGGAGCCACATCCCTGAGATGTTTTATTGAAGACCGGACTTGAGTGGAGGGGCAGAAAGGACAAGGAGAATGTGACAACTCAAAGTGTATGACACACACACAGACACACAAGCTCAAATACACGCATACACATACACACATGCTCATAACCTTAGAGATGTACTCAAATAAACCCCACACACTAGCACATTGTTGGCTAGGGCCCGGGCCTCTACGTAAACACAAGCTCAGGCTAATGAATAACTCCAGACCAGAACACAGAGCAGACAGCGAAACTGGAAGCTCTTGTTCTTTGTTTGATTGGTCGAGATGATATGAAAAGTAAATGTGATGATGATTATTGTGATTGTTTTATTGATTATTCTTGTTTACACGGATCATGATTTAAGCACCAAATTGTGGATGTGCTTTCAGGGAGACTGAATGTGTGACTGTTGACAGAAAGAGTCTGACATATTTCACTCCAGGTAACTTGTTCTGTTTAATTTCTAAACTTCCCCCACCAGATAGCCTAGATATTTTTTTTTAAGGTCAGAACTGTGTGTTCCAAGTGATCACTACTTCCTTCCTGATTCTTCCTGATCAGTGCACATGGTTTAGACTCTTAATAACCGTCTGAGAACCAGAGGTTAACTGACACACTAACTATGGAACTAAAATCGAAGAGAGAAACTCACGAAACATGAATTGCGGCTTCTAAAAACAGTTTTTTTGTATTCTTTCAGTGCAGTGGAATTATGCAAATTAGCCAATGGCATGCACTTACAAAATTGGTGATGAACACAATTTGCAGGCTGTAATTCCCCATCTTACAGGCCGCTTCTAAACGCTAGTGGAGGATAACGCAGACGACTACAATCTGTCATACTTTATCCAAACACCTTAATTGGCTCTTTCAAATGCAGAAAGTGTGTTTGACCACACCACAGTCTGGGTGTCTTTTAAAGTGTTCTTCTCTTGTCAGAACCGATAATCTAATGTGCAGCGCTCCGACATATATAGCGCAACTGTGCCTCCGGCAACCAGAGTTCAATTCCTGGCTCGAGGTCCTTTACCGATCCCGTTCCTCCACCCCGTGCTTTCCTGTCTGATCTCTACACTGTCCTATACAATAAAGCCAAAAATATAACAAAAAAAGTGTTCTTCTCCATCATTTGATGAATTACTGCTGTTATTATCAGTAGAAAATGTACTAAAAAATGTTGGCAAACTGTGCCAGGCAAACAGCGCTGAGCTCTCTATAATGATCCTAATTCACCTAGAAAGTTTGAAGCCATATAAAAATGGGATTTACACATTCTCCTAGTTCACAACCGTTCAAATGATTTGGGTCAGTAAGATTTTTTTGAAGAACAAAAAAACGAATACCGTTTTTCTGTAAGGACGCGTTACATTTTAGTGGCTTATTGCCTTTTTACCTTTAAAAAAAAGGCAATAAGCCACACATTGTATTTAACAATACCCATTCTTAACTGTGTAAAGCACTCTAATGCACAACATTTCATGCATTTTTGCTTTAGCAGACTGAAGACTAAAATGTGTATCTTGAGTAAATGTGCTGTCATTTTAAAATTCTAAGAAACCAGCTGTTGATTATGCAATTGAGTTGAGTCCAAAGTAGGAGATAAACCTAGAATGACAAGAATGTGCCTTGCCTATTCATATTGTTTTTTGTTTGTTTGTTTAATATAAGGGCAAATATTAGGACCTGTGTGTGTACTTCAGAAACACAAACAATAGCGTGAGGGAACGTTTTAAATGAACACAAATGCAATAAAACATAGCCCCAGCCAGTACTAAAATAAATAGTGTTAAAATGGAAAGAGAGAGGAAGAAAGCAAGAAAGGCCGATGTCAGATGTCAAGATGTAAAATCGTTGATTGTGTTTCTAAAAGCACATTTGGAAGTGCAAAGGTGGTTTGCTAACTCATTTGGACAATGTCTTGAGAACTGTGAAAACTTTGACCTGGTAAAATTCTTCATCTACACGCACAGAGCCATCTCTCAGGATGGAAATTGCTCTAATGAAAACAATGGCGAGGGAACATAAACACCACTGGCAGACAAAAACACGCTCACACACACAGAGACCTTGAGATTCCTTCTTCAGTAGTGTACAGACTCCACATTACTCTGATGACTGTTTAGCGGCTCACTGATGGTAAAATGCACTGTGACTTTGAGTGTGTGTGTTTATTTAAGACTGCCATGGTTCCTTACAACTTACTAGAGCCCGTCTGAAATAGTAACACACACACACACACATACACACACACACACACACAATCCCTGAGCCTCACCCTGAGTTGCAGCCTTCCTATGAGTGTTTCATGATAGTGAGTGAGATTTGATCATGTCATGTCCTTCAAGTACAAACATCCATAAATCGTGTTACTGACAGATGCTTGATAAAATGAAATGTGAGCTCCCTCACCTGAACACACTCTTGTGTAAATGTAGTGCACACTTATGGCTGCTTCTTCAACTATGGACACTTTTAATATGTCAACTTGCAATGTCAGTATACTGTACATGCATTACAGGAGAATTCAGTTATTTTCTGAACAAACAAATGTCATTTCCACCTTTCCGTATTGTGTTTGATAACATGCTTTTGTTGTGGAAATTACATTTTGAACATTTTAGAAATAAAATGGCAGATTCATTCAGCTTTTTTCTAGTATTTATGTAACTCAAAATAAATGTTAAACTTCTTGTGTAATTTTACCGAATTACAGCGTGACTGGATAAATTATATTTATGCTGATTTTCCTTCACATATCTCTTATAATATATATAAAACGCTGTGATGGAAATGATACCACGACTGAGGGATAGTCAACATAATTTCTACACAATAAATATTAGCCTTTGTTTAGATTCTCATACTTTGTAATATTTTTTTATGATTGATTTTAAGATTGATCTTTTTACCTGAGATAAGGGTAAAAAATAATTAAATATGGAAAAAAATTGAAAAGCAGCAAAAAAAGGAAAAGAAAAAAAGATTGATGAAAGCTTGGTGAAATATTTCCTAGACTTTTCTATACGAAAAATCTGTTGTTTTAATAAAAATCAACCTCTGGGACTAAATAGTTGAAGAAAGCCCACAAAATCTTTTTATCAGGACAGGTTATTAGAAGGACTTAAGGTTTCATATCTGACTCTTTAAAGATTCATACAGTTACAAAAGACGTCTTATGTTGTCGTAAATATCTGAGATTTATGCTTAGTCTAAACATAATCCACATATCACCAGAAAAAAACATGGACGCACAAATCTACAGAGTGTTTAATGTTTTCGTTCTTGTGGGAAACTTGCTGTCCTAACAAGAGGCGACTGCATTGTTCATTAGGCCTTGATTATACAGTCGACGTCCTGAACACAACAGTTACGCCTTCACTCCTGTCTATCCTTTCACAACGCTCTATGCAGGAAATACATAATGATACATTTATTGTTCTGAATTTGATATAAAACTTCTTGTCATTCTGTACATTTTTGTCATTGTCATATTTCTCCTGTCTAATGCTCTCATATAGTGCTAAGACTGTGTTTTGTGTGTATCATTCTCCAAGGGACTGTAACAGACAGGTGGGGTCAGTGGGGGTCTGGCCTTTGATTGGCTGTTGCCGTAGGAACCATAGGAGAGCTTCTGGCTCATTCTTCCAGTTCCTTCAGGTCATTGCCATGGCAACCCAGAGAGAGATTCCATGATGATGACACACACATCAACAGAATCAAGGAATCTGATCTGCTAGGTAACAGTTGATAATTAACACATGATCATATAAATAAATAATTGAACACATGAAGTTACCCTGCATCTTGTAGGTTGATAAGTGTTAAAGGGATAGTTCACCTAAAAATGAAAATTCTGTCATTGTTTACTCTCTGCTCTTTCTTTTTTTTTCTTTCTAGGGAACACAAAGAAGATATTTCGAAAGGATGTTTCAAGTCAATGGGGTCCAAAACAATACTGGATTGCGATCTTGATTCAAACACCGACGCAATCTTATTCCTAAATGACAGCGATTCTCCTGTGTCTATTAAACCTTAGACAGGATCACATCAGAACATTTAAATCTGTGTTCGCGCTGCTGAGCCAGAGAGAGAAACGAAACAGCTTCACAAACAGTCTTTTCAACACCACAATATGGTTATTTCTGTTACAAATATTCAGATTATCACTAATGTACTAGGATAAATGTTTACACTTCAGATATAAACACTGATGTCTACGGTAGCGATCAAAATAGAGCAAATCACCTTTTGAAAGTGACTTGGCGCTTCAAATAATGATTGTATTATTACATCGTTACACCAGTAGGTGGCGACAAGTGATTGTTAAAAAATTGAATTGTTAATGAATCATTCATTCAAGAGATTTCTTCAAAAACACTGATTCATCCTGTAATGAAACAAGTATTTGTGAGTGAATCATTGAATCATACATTCAAATCGATTTAAAAATAAAATCAAAATCATTCAAACGAATTAAATATTTATACTGGAGCAACATTTTGTCAGAGCCGTTTACTTACTTTCTAAATGACTTATTTTGATTAATTGTCTGTTCAGAATCGTAGGGAAATCGTGATCTCTATTTGAAACCAAAGAAATCGTGATTCTAAATGTATCCAGAATCGTTCAGCTCTACTGGATCCCATTGACTTTGATTCATTCAAAATCTTCTTTTGTGTTCTACAGAAGAATTTTCACACAGAGTTTTCAGTTTCGGATGAACTATCCCTTTATTTCTTCAGAATTCACAATTACCTGCTGTATATTGTAAGAAAAATGTGGGAAAACAGAAAACAACCTGCAGAAGCACCTGCAACTCCAACTAATAAATAATTTTAAAAGCAAAATAATTATTCAGAAAGCTTAAAATGTAAATGTGAAACAGTGGCTCAGTTCTGCAGCTCCTCTTACAGAGCACATAAAGCCACCAATCACTTTCCACACAGTGCACACAGACCGCAAAGGATGATGGGACAGAACCTGACTAGTGACTGACACTAAAACTTATCAAGTTTTGCCGACACAACTATGGCTGCCTGAGGAAAACATCAAATAATGAAAGAATGCTCCACTAATCTGAAGTAGTTAACAACGGTGTGACAGAATGGGCACGTAGACTTTGAAATGGCTTTTTTTTTTTTTTTTTAAGTGACGACGAGTCCAAAAATAACTGTGATTTTGAATGCATCTCTAATTTGGGACCGTCTCAGATGTGCTTGAGTTATCTGTCCCTTTCAATGATCTTCCTCAAACAAATGCACACACACACATTCAAAGCTCTGCTTGGCTGAGCTGCCTCTGTCTGTGTCAGTGCCATCCTGTCTCACCGCCTCCTTCCTGTCTCTCTCTTGCTTTCATGTCTATCCCCCTCTTCTTCTGACAAACACTGATAACTGTGATCGCAATCACCTAAATATTCATCTCAAAGAACCTGGTGCACCGAATTCAGTATAAGATTTCTGAAAAAGTTTTCACTATGATTCTTTCAACGATCCTCATCATGGCTATTTTTATTAGTGGCGTACTTGAGGTAGAACACTTGATCCCATGGTTGCTGGGGAGTTTTTTCTGGTGGCTTGGGTGTTGTGAGCTATTGGCCCACATGCAGGTTCAAATCTAGCCTGGGTTGTCATCATCCCATTTTCTTTCACTCTTTCACTTTTCTCAGGGAAATTTTTCGATTTACGTATTTTCCGACCTGAATTATGATGACCCATGTAAATTTTGTAAATCCGAGGGGAAAAATACTGCATTTTTAATAACGGTAAATTTTCCCGCATCATTCATTTCAGCCAGCGTCCAAAATGAAACTAAACTGTGTTACTCGTCAACTGGCCGATAACTGCGGCTACATGTTTCAGAGTGAAGCGCGGGAACTCACGATCTGGTGTTTTTTTTAGTGTGGCTTGGTTCGCAATAAATGCTGCTTCACGCGAACGTCATCTCTCAAAGCGCTGTAAGATTTGGTCACTTTTAATGTGCATTTAAAACACAAAATGCTCTAATCATCTTCCCAAATTTGTAATAATAAAATCTGCTGTCAACAAAAGAGAGGCTGGTCTCCCAGTAATTTTCCACCTAAATAAATGCTCCACAGCCATTAATATTACTGTTGTAATTTTACTGTAAAAATATATATATTATTATTAAATGCTATTTTTATTTAATAATAAATAAATAATAATAAAATAAAAATATTGTTTTGAATAATGATGATGATTTTTTTTTTTATTGTTACTGTATAGTCAAATTAAATGGAGGGAAAAAAATAAATGCAAATAAAAAGCCCATAATCCATTCTTTCTCAACTCACCGACTGAAACTAGACAAACATTCACTGATTCAGACTGTAAATCTCCTCTTACATGGATCTGCAATCATGAACTAACCCATCAGACAATACAGATCTTTCTCACTCTCACTGCTTCCTCCTGAGTCCTGCTCTTTTCTGCTATTGCAACACTAAACTCCAGCTGGGCTTAAAACCTGGCGTCTCACACTGACATGAATCACCTGACTGCTCTTGTTTCAATAGGTGACCTAATACAGGTCTGTATGGAGAATACAAATTTAATCAAGATTATTGCTAATTCAACTCATGAACATGCATGCGGAACCAATGTGCAGATCTGTAAATGTTGTCAGTCGCTCATGCATGGTTAATGTTTTTGGTGGGTGAGTGACTCCTGTGTGAGTTACCTTCAGGCTCTTCTGCATTATACAAACTCATTGGACAAATAAATGAGACCCTAACTGATGTAGATATTCATTTATCTCTACAACTCTCTCTCACTGTGTGGCTTGCACACAGAGGGAGTGAACGGGAGATGCAATTTTCAAAGTGTACCGACCATTAAAACAACATTTTATGTCATCAATCCTGTTTATGTAAGATCAATAATCAATACCCAAGACCTTATTTTTCAAATCGTTTTTACACTGGACATTTTTTTCATGTGGTAACTATTTCACTGTTTTGTGTTTTGTACATATAAAATGACAACATTTTGGCGAACATATACTTTAAAAATTTCAGGCAAAAATCTGCGCTAAGTTCTCAGTTTGGTTTGATGTTTCCAGGTTGAAACGCGTGACTCATTCAAGCGGCGGTTTATTGGTCCGTGTGAACGTGAGGATTATGAAGCTTACTCATACTCCTTCTCATAAACTCAACACAGTCTCATCATTTCAAATCTTATCCGAATAAAACACCATAGACCCGATTATTGGGCGGAGACGTTTTACACAGTGTTATTTCAATATGCGGTGTCTGAGCGCTCTTTTTTCCCCCTCACGGGAGGCGAGCGCGAGCGCACGGTCACTCGGTTCATTGTCTGCCGCATCGCCGTGAAACGTAAAAAAAGATTATTCTACAAACAAAATATTCATGAACACAGATGCAGATAAATAGTATTCGAGTCAAAAATACAGTTGTACATTATAATACAGTACATTAGAAGCCAATTTGAGAGATATACAGGGTAAAAGCATCAGTTGTCCATCCACACCCCACGCGCAATGCGCATGTGCCATGCAGAGACAAAGGATCAGGCAATTACGGGTATAGCTTAAAATGATAGATAAACTAAAAAAATATATTATCATACAAGGTGCGTTGATACAGTAAAAAAAAAATACTTATTCATATTCACTTTACATTAGTGCGTGACAGAGTAAAGAAATAGTCAATTTGGCACTGTGTAGCATCATAAAGTGTAAAGAAAATTTGTATAAACAGTATTAATTAAGTGTAAGGATTTGTCGTGTGTATATTATTTATAAGCTTCAGTTCCGTAATATCTGTGTATGTATGTGTGTGGGTGGGTGGATGGATGAGTGCGCGCACGCGTGTGCACCAGTTAGACAGCGCTGCAAAATGTGTGCCAGCTCTGACAAAAGAGGCGGTGAGCATAAATCCGCGTCTGTGTAAACATAAAAACGCAGGATTTTTAATGTAATCATAACAAAAACCATTATCCCATATAAAATGATGACTTCTCTGAAAACCCCGTAATTTATCAATTTGCGCTTCAGAAAACACGCTTTACTCATTACGCTTTATCCTAATATTCCTTAAGTCATATCGAATCAATTTTCCTTCAGTATTTGTATTAAAATAATAACAATAACCAGTGGAAGAACGACGGCATGCACGCGCAGAGACAGTGCTTGTCTGTTCAGAACACGCCCCTCTCCACTCAGTTCAGTCGCGTGAATTCCAAGGCTGATTTATTGAAATGTTTATGTGCATCTCAGAAATCAAATAAGCTCAGATACATTATTCCTCCATTCGCCGGCTGAATGACGTGCTGAAATTTGCGCTTGATTTAGATATTTCCCCGGTTCACTACCGTGCGCTCCGGCACTCCAAAAGGGAACCGCTCTTATTTATCAGAGACGCTCCAACTAGACAAATGCTTAATGTAACTGAGGCAGTGTTCATTTAATCTATTAAAAGAGTGAAAGAATCTTACCGTCGGCGGTGGACTTTCTTGTCACTCCTTTCTCGAGCGTCTGCTGGGTTTTTTTTTCCAATGTCTTTTTTCCCGTGCGCGTGGATTCGGCGGGGTTTATCTGGGCTGTTCGGTGTGTGTCTCGCGCTGCATTTCTCGCGCGCACTCTCGTATTCGGTTGGGGGGGCGGGGGCGCGCGACGTGCTGCGAGCCACTGAGAACGAGACACGGAAGTGCGCCTCACAGTGATCAAGTCCCGTTTGAAAAAGAGTTGTTTAATGACTTTATCATTTGAAAAGTGAATAAGCTACAAACACAAGTTGTTGGTCTTCTGTTTTAATTTGTGGTTTAGTAAGATATTTAAAGCAGTGGATTATTTTGTCTGGTAGATATAATGCTGGTCAATGTGATTAATTCAAAATATTCTTAACTTGTACCAGCTATTACCCAGCGCACAGGAGAATAAAATGCTCAATAAATCTCTTTTTTTTGTTGTCTTGGCGCGCCCTCTGGCGTCATCAGTTGATGCTGCAGAGAAAATATTTGAAATGTGAGTTCTATTTTCTTTAAACTCAAAAGTAAATAAAAAAGATATATATATGTATGTATAAAACATTTCATAGCAAATATAAATAAAAAAGGTAAAATGTAAAAGTAGAAAATTATGCATGTTTACCATATATATATCACAATTTGCATTTTAAAGAAATAACAATGAAAACTAAATATACACCCATTTAAAAAAATAGATTGTTACCATTAGGGTAATGCATATACATAGACATTTTTTTTATCATTTCACATGTTCTTACATCAATTAGGTAATCTATATTGTTACAATATGCAGGTTCGGATTCTCCATAAACACAGGATAGAGGCTCAGTGAGTTAATATAGTGTTGACACCTTTATTTTTTATCAGGATAATTAAAGGTCAATTGTTTATGCAAGGGATTTTCTGGAACAGAGAGAATAAGCTCATGAAAACTGCAGATGGATGTACATACACTCTTTGAAGATACAGAGCTGTCAACGCTACAAAATGGGGGGGGGGGGGGGGGGGGGGGAGATCACATTGAATTGCTTAGTTCTGTGAGGTGAAGAAAACAGATTTTATTTATTTTTAAAAAACAATGTTGTAAAAATACAGCAGCCGCACACTCAAACACTGCAAGATCAATAGTGTGCGGCTGCTGTATTTTTACAATTTTCCATGATGATTTAATGTAGCAGCACCTCTCTACAAGACTTTTTTGACGGATGAGCGGTGGTTCTTTTCTATTTTTTCTATCTTGAAAAGACAATGTTGGACATAACAAATAAGCATCATTGCAATTCATGAATAAAATCACTTAATGCTAATGATTATAATTGTGTTGTTGTTTTGAGTAATCATCACAAAAAAAATTCTCACATTATTGTATATGTACTATCTATATTGTTAGATCACAGAATGTCACTTTCGAACAAATCAACAATTTTTGTAAAAATTCCAATAACCCGAAACCCAGGATAGAGAGGCCGAGTGAATGTGGTGTGGACTCTGTGAATGAGGGTCATTGTGTCAGAGACGCTGTAGAAGGACAGAGTTCCTGCACTGTGATCCACATACACTCCTATTCTAGAGGAGCAGGAGACTAAAGGGAGTTCAGTCTTTTTGTTGTTATGCCAGAATGAGCAACTGGAGTCATAGCATGACAAACTCCAGGACTGATCATTACATCCAAATCTACACTCATCTCCCTGTCCCTTCCTGCTGATGCTCTGATATGACACTGATATTTCCAGCCCTCTACTCCACTCAACCTCCCAGTAACAGCGTCCACACACACTCTCTCGACACAACACCTGAGGATGACCATCAAATCTGTCTGGATGATCAGGATACCGCTGTTCTCTGAGAGTGTATTTAATCACTCTGTTCCATTCAGACAGTACCAGGCTTTTATTCACTGTGTTTGAATCCAAAGAGAGCGGAAGGGAATCTGTTTAAGGTAAAAAATGATGAAAATAAAACACCAGACCTTTATTACATTTAGGATTTTATATATATGAAAAATGTCAGTGATGTTTGATACTTTAGGGAAAAAGCTACACAACATCAGCCTCATTGTTATCAACATCATAACATCGTTGTGTTGGTGTGTCTGTGTGTGTTTGGAGTTGACCTGAAGAAATTATAAATGGTTAAAAATGTAGAATCGAAAAGTCAATTCAAATTTCTGTTTAGTTTTTAGTCCTGTTCAAATGTTTTAAAGACAGCAGCTCTATCACAAACTGTACAGTTTACAGCTAAAGGTCCATTTGAATGTTTCTCTGTCAAAACAAAAACTAGCAGTGTCCAGACCAGGACGTTTAACTAACCCAGTAACATAAACTACCCTTGCGAAAAAGAAGTTTATTTAATTAATGTGCAATTAGTATACTTTTTTTAAAACTAAAATTAAGAAAGCATACTTTCAGTCTACCTTTTATATACTTCTCAGAAATATACTTTATGTACTTCTCAGAAATATATTTACAATTGCACTCAAGTATTCTTGACTTATACTGACAGAAAGGTCTAAGTATATTTGGCCTACTGTACATATCTTTTGATCGAGATATACTTAAAAGTATAATTAAGTATTCTAAGTATACTTGGCTTGTAGTTGTGTTTAATCTTTTGATTAAATAGCCTATTAAATACATTTTACACATAGTTTTATATACTGTCTTATAAACTTACATTGTTTGAAAATATTGATTTATAAAGAAAACAGATAATCCCATCCAGACAAAGTCTTTGACAAAAATGCAATTTTCCCAGCTTTTTGTTTAAAGTGTTGATTTTCTTTAATATACTTACCCACATTCAACCCAATTCAAAAGTATGCATGAAGATATAATAAAATCTTTTTAAACTTAAAGTGCAGTTAAAGGTATATTTCAAGTATAAAAAGTCAATACCTAAATAAGAACATAGTAGTATACTTAAAGTGCAAAAATAATATAAATAGTAAACTATAAGTATGATGTTATGTTCACTTAAAGAAAACTTACAAGTATACTTGCAGTATAAAACTACTAAACTAGTTGTTTACTGAGAGTACAATTCAATGTGTACTTTCATAAACTAAAAAAAGTATAAAAAGTAACTACTAGTATAAAAATAATAAACTACTAGTATACTTATAAGTTCACTTGTAGTACAGATGCAGTACAAATGAGAAACGTAGTTGTGAAATAGTTGTGCACTTAAAGTTTACTACTGTTACACTTATAGTACACTTAAATGTATAATGTGTCAATGTGTCTCATGTAAATCAAGAGCGTTATATGCAGTTCTGCACAGTTCAGTCTTATTGTCGATATATAATAAGAAGAAATAAAGTTTGTCTTTTTATGTACATGTATGATCATAGAGACTTACATTGGAGAAACTCCTCATGGTTCTTGGGTTCAGGGGTGGGAATGATGTTAATGTTTCTCACTAGGAAACCAACAGACATTTTATTGTAAATACTGTAAAATAATATAAAATAACTTTAATTATTGAATATTTTAAACATGCATTGTTTTTTACATGACATCATGTGATACATGTCAGTAAATGTAAGGCTTGCCTCTGCCAGATATCTTTTCTGTTTCCTCTCTGCAGAAATGCTCAAGTTTCTCTCTCAGTTGAGAAACAGATTTACCAACATCCTCAAAAGAGAGACGAGAACTGACAGTGATGCTGAGTGAGTCTGTAGATCCAGGAGGGACTGAGAGAGACTGGAAACTCTACACAGACACAAAGACACAGTAGAAACACCAGCTAAAGACATAGAAAGATCTATTTCAAAATCAATTTGTTTGTCAGATTTCTGTTACCTGGAGGAAATGGATGTGATGGTCTGTGTGTGAAAGCTGCTCCATCTCAGCGTCTCTCCTCCTCAGATCCTCGAACTCCTGCTCCAGTCGCTCCAGTCGTTCTTCAGCTCGACTCACTGCAGTCTTTTCCTGGTCTCTGATCAGCTGTGTCACCTCAGAGCGGCTTCTTTCAATGGAGCGGATCAGCTCAGTAAAGATGCTCTCACTCTCCTCCACTGCTGCCTGTGCAGAGCGCTGTTAGGACACACACAGAGACCCATTAGAAGCAGTCCATTCACTCAGCTCTTACTGGTCCCTCACACAGCCTGTTCCCCACAGTGGGCTTCAGTGGGACTGAAAGAGCTCCAGCACTGACTCCTCACAGACTGACTGGAGGAGAGTCCTAACTGAGTGTGAAACAGCTCTTCCAGCAGTTCTTCTGCTCTAAACTCACCTTGTGAGACTCTACAGCCTCTCTCAGCTCCTCAAGCTCCTTTAGTTTCTCCTCGATTCTCTGCTGGAATTTTCTCTGGGTTTCCTCCAACTGTCTCTAAAAGATTTAGTATACACAGTCAATATACAACTCGTACATGCGCCTCTTAGAGAATGTCACAAAGAACTGTTTCAAACATGAGCAAAGAGTAGAAATTATATTATCTCTTTCGTTTAAGAACTGTTTGAAAATGATCTTCGAATATATGTTATATAATTATGAAGAAACATTTATTATTCAACATAACGACTCATAGTTCATACCTGTTTCTCAGTCCTCTCTGCTGCAGCTGATACAGTGTCGTGGTGTTTGTGTTCATCCAACATACACAGATAACATATACAGTTCTGATCAGTACGACAGTAAATCTCCAGTAGTTTCTCATGTTGAGGGCAGATCATCTCCTGAAGTCGTCCAGTGGCGTCCATCACTTTATGCCGCTTTCCTGGGTGAAATTCCTCGTGACGTTCAAAATGAATTTGACAGTAGGAGTTCAGACACACCAGACAGGACTTGATGGCTTTGTTTTTATCCCCAGTACAGACGTCACACTCCACATCTCCAGATTCAGTGTAACATTGAGCAGGACGAGCTTGTAGTTTTGTCTTCTGGAGTTTCTCCACCACTTCAGCCAGCATGGTGTTTTTACCTAAAACAGGTCTTGTAGTGAAGGTCTGTCTGCACTGAGGGCAGCTGTAGACTCCCTTCTGATCATCCTGATCCCAGCAGCCTGTGATACAGTTCATACAGTAACTGTGTCCACAGGGAATGGTCACTGGATCCTTCAGTAGATCCAGACATATTGAACAGCTGAACTGATCCTGAGCCAAAGAAATATTGGATTCTGCCATTTTATTTCACACACTCACAGACAGAGAGACATCCACAACAACAGCTTAGTTTCGATTTCTATGAACTGAAACATTTCCTGGTTTTAAAACGTGTGCAAATGTGCCAATCATACAATATACACGACCGCTAGATGGCAGTCTTACACATAAACTTGCCAGACAGTTTATGAGACTAGAAACATGTATATTAAAATCTGTTGTTTATGCTGATTGTAACAGTCATTCTGTTCTTTTCACACAGGATTGATCTTCGCGTATTTATAGGCAAGACAAGTTTGCTTAGGCATGGTTTGTAGGGAAATTACAAACCTGCGCACACATATTCAAACGAATATAACTATAGAATCAATTTTTAATGCGCATGTGAACGCCATCCGGTCACAGGTTCGCGTTTAAAGTCTGTTTAGAACGCCGTCGTCTTAGTGGCCCCTAATGTAATAAATTATAATTTTGCTGGAAGTGAATCAATCAAAACCAACTTTAGCCGGAAATAACATCATTCAAAATCGCTATAAAGCCAAAACAATATCTGTTACCGTAAATTGTATGTTTATCTCTGTAAAGCTGCTTTGAAATAATCTCCATTGTTAAAAGCGCTAACGTTATATAAATGAAGATGACTTGACTTGACTTGATCACGGCCGCATTAACAATAGGGCTAGGCGGGGCTAAAGCCCCGGGGCCCGAACAAGGAGGGGGCCCTTGATTGGCTGTGGAGCAGATACTAGCCATCTGATTGCCAAATCCTTACCACGCAACGCCCCCCACAAATTAGCCCTGTTATTTAGTAGCGCTTTGCCGAGTATTCCATGCATTATCATGGAATCATTATCATTAATATTATAGTGACCGTTCGCAAAGACCCGCCTTTTTTAGTTACTGTGTGACAAGCCAGGCGGCTCTCACGAGTCACGCACATCATGTTCTAACGCAGTGAAAAAATACATCGCGGGGCAAAGACTAACGCGTAACGTTACACAATTGACTACGAGAGAGTGTTCAGAGCAGCTTACTGTTGATATGAAACAAAGTCTCAGCTTTCAAATATTGTAATTTAAATAATTTAAACAATACCGTTTTCAAGTTCAAGTCCACCGACGTTAATCTACTGACAGCTTTGTTGTCGGACAAAATTGCGTATTCGGCGTTTTGATTGGCCATGTCGCCTGTCAATCAAACCCCCGTGGTCAGCAGGACAGGGCATGGTGAAATGAAACGTCACGTTTTAATTTAACATAATACATTTATTCTATATTTAACTTGTGAACGATCGACCTGCTGCTGCACATAGGCCTATAGATGGCTGCCTGGAGTGCCTGCGCCTTATTAGAATATAGCTACGCATGCATCAACCAATAAATCGCCTCCACCCTTCACTTCATCTAGAGTCTAGACTATTTTTTAAAACACAGCGTCATCGTCGACCCCACAAATTTTCGGTAAGTTTGATTATTAACTTGATGGATGTTTGATATTGCTTTTTGTGTTTGATCAAACTCTATATTCACCTAAAGGGCTGGCGATAATATATCCGGTAGAAATATGTAAATTTTGCTGAGACATCATGATGTAAGTTTATAAATTAAACGCGTTTTTAATCATTGTGGTTTGACTTTGGATACAAATTATTTTAAATGATGGTGAACTTGAGACGGTTTTGCACAGCGCACTTGAGTTCCGACCCTGAGGTCTTAAAGTGACAGTAGCTGCTAATAAAGCATTTGTCGCCATTTGTGTCCATAATCAAACATCAGAAAGAAAGTAATTTACTGCCCTTGAATGAATCACTTTTGTAAAAATTATTAAGAATGAATGTTGAATTTATAGTGAAAACTATGTATTGTATATTTGATTACTTTATACAATATAATATTATTCAGTGCTTTAAGTTTTTCAAGGTCGATTTACTATGTGCCTTTGTTCTATTGTTATTTGTGACTCTTGTCATCGGTAAGCTTGAGATTCTTTTCTTAAGTTACTATTATTTTTTGTGATATTAAAATTGGTCACAAGAATTATGAAATGTTAGTGCCATTAAATTTTGATTTGATAAAAAATCGTTTTAAAAGTAATATAACTGAACTGTGAAGTATATCATAGATGGATAAAATGACTCGTATAATGATAGAACATTTAGCTCATGTAGTTGGTGACCTGTAGTGGTGGGGGGCCCTGCAGTAACTCATAGCCCCGGGGCCCAGTGAGCTCTTAATGCGGCCCTGGACTTGATTATCAAGTATCTGAACCCGTTTACATTCTTCTTTGTGAATGAGAGACCCTTGTAAGTTACATTTGCATTGGTGTTGCTATATTCTACTGTTTGAGCTACAGGAAAGCTTTTGCTTACTGTTTTTGGTAAAAACAAATCTTTGCTGAGGGTTTAATGATCTGTAGGTTTTAGGGGTATGTAGAGTGTAGGGCAAAAGGAAGTGAAGGGAAATGCTCGATTTTTTTGTGCTGGCGGCAGTTTAAAAAAACACTGTCAGCAAATAAAACCTGACCAGACACAGTCTTCAGTCCATTGCAACACACACATGCTTCAGAGAACGATTACAAGAGCACATGTCCTGGACTTCATCAGCAGGATCAATGTTCAAATAGTTAAAACTGGACAGTTGTCCACCATTCAGTTTAATTGTGATTCTTGACAGATAAGAGACTAACACAACATTTGATTAGTGATCTGGAACTGACTGCAGTTTTGTGGAGAGCTTACAGAATTAAACTGACACCGCAGATCCTTGTCTTCTCATGATAAAAGTAATGTTACAAATCATTTTTTAAATTCCATTAAGTGAATGTGTTGTGGGCTCCCTCTCTTTAAATAATGGCAATAAGAGGTAATTTATGGAAGGGATTTGTGGAAATTGCATGAACAGAGACTAGAGAGAATAAGTTAGTTTATTAAATGCATTTATTCAGTGGTTCATTGAATGTGATCTAACTGCATACATACACTTGTTGAAGATACAGAGCTGTCAGCGCTAAATAATGAAAAGAAAAATCACTTTGAATTCTTTTGTTTTGTTAGGTGAAGAAAATATAGTTGATTTCTATTTAAAAGACAACGTCAGACGTAAATAACAAGCATAAATGCAACTTGTGAATAAAAAGGATTAATATTGTGCTGATAATATTTGGAGTAAACATAAGAAACATTGTCAAAATCAAAACATGACAATGATATCTTGAGAATAGCTCTCACAATATTATTTGTAGAATCTCTGCATATAATCTCTATATTGTTAAATCACAGAGTGTCATTTTTGAGCCCTGTCCTGTCCATGATGGACTAGCTCTCAACCCAGGATAGAGAGGCCGAGTGAATGTGGTGTGGACTCTGTGAATGAGGGTCATTGTGTCAGAGACGCTGTAGAAGGACAGAGTTCCTGCACTGTGATCCACATACACTCCTATTTTAGAGGAGCTGGAGACTGGAGGGAGTTTAGCCTGTTTGTTATTATGCCAGAATGAGCAACTGGATTCAGAGCAGGACAAATTCCAGGACTGATCATTATATCCAAACGCACATTCATCTCCCCGTCCCTTCCTGCTGATGCTCTGATATGACACTGATATTTCCACCTCACCACTCCACTCAACCTCCCAGTAACAGCGTCCACACACACTCTCTCGACTCAACACCTGAGGATGACCATCAAATCTGTCTGGATGATCAGGATACCGCTGGACTTTGTCAGTGTATTTAATCACTCTGTTCCCTTCAGACAGTACCAGGTTTTTATTAACTGTGTTTGGATCCAAAGTGTGTCGACGGGAATCTGATGAAGATAAAACACATGATCTGCATTTATCAAGTAATACATGACTTTCAGTCTTAAAAATAAAACACCCGAGGTTTATTATACTTAGGTTTTTTAATACATGGCAAGTTACAGTCATGTTATATACTTTAGGAAAAAAGATTTATTACATGCCTCACTGTTAACATTATTCTATTGGTGTGTCTGTTGACCATCAGAAATTGGCCATCAGAAATTAGAGTTAGTTAAAAATTTAGAATTGAAAAGTCAAATCACATTTTCTATTTATTTTTTGTCCTGTTTAAATGTTTTAAAATCTCTTTTCAACAGCTGTACAAACCCAACAGCCTCTGTACAGTTGAGCTGATGGTCCATTTTAATGTTTATCTGCCAAAACAGAACCTAGCAGTGAGTGATGAACACAAGTGACCAGACCAGGGGCCTCATTTATAAAACGGGTGCGCACAGATTTGAATGTAGAGTGTCATGCCACGTCAGGGTCTAAGGAGTCTGAGAACTGCAGTTATTTGGAAATCTAAGCAATTCTTGTCACTCGCCATTTTCAAGTAAAGTATTTGGACGTTGACTAGTGATCTTTATGTTTCACAAGTTAAAATAGTCCATGTGACAGTGGTTCAACCTTAATTTTATGAAGCGACGAGAATACTTTTTGTGCAAAACCCCCCCAAAATAACGACTTAATTCAACATTTTCTTCTCTTCCGAGTCTCTGACGCTGTTCACGTGAGCACCCCGATGCATGTGTATGTTGCTGACGCAGGAGCCGGTGAAATCTGAAAGATTCATCAAAAATATCTTAATTTGTGTTCCGAAGATGAACGAAGGTCTTACAGGTTTGGAACGACATTGGTTGAGTAAATAATGACAGAATATTCATTTTTGGGTGTACTAACCCCTTAACATATAAAGGAGTAATTGAGAGTGAGGAGTTGCTGGGAGAGAGGGAGGGATCCTGGAAAAACTGTTGTGGCTGAACGTGTTCCCCCCGAACTTTGTCAATAAAACATCATTAATTACATTAAGGAGGGCGCGTTTGCAAGGCGGAGATCTGAAACCATTCGACTGCACACAATTTCAAGACCATTTGCAATTTATAAATTCCACATCTCGTTCTCTGATTGAAGCACACATGTACATTTGAGAAATGATCGTATAAGATCAAATGTAGGATGGTTTCCACACAACATTTTATACATGTGGCCCCAGGACTTTTTAAGTTAACTAACCCAGTAAGATAAACTAACTATCATATGATTATTCCTGATTTGGTGTAGTTGATTGTACTTTGAATATTAACAAAGTAAATGTGTCACATGAATGTCAAGAGTTGTATGCAGTTCAGTTTTATTGTTGATATAATAAGTACTAAAGTTTGTCTCTTTATGTACATGTATGATCATAGAGACTTACATTGCAGGAACTCATCATGGGTCTTGGGTTCAGGGGTGGGAATGATGTTAATGTTTCTCACTAGGAAAACAATATAAAATAAGTTTAATTATCAAACATTTTAGAATATTTTAAATATGCATTGTTTTTTTTTTGTTTTGTTTTTTACATGACATCATATACATGTTAGGAAAAGCTTACCTCTACCAGATATAATTTTTATCTCTTCTCTGGAGAAATGCTCCAGTTTCTCTCTCAGATGAGACACAGATTTACCAACATCATCAAAAGAGAGACGAGAACAGAAAATTAAGCTGGGTGAGTCTGTAGATCCAGGAGGGACTGAGAGAGACTGGAAAATCTACACAGACACAAAGACACAATAGAAACACCATCTAAAGACAAAGAAACATTTGATAGAAAAAACAATCTCTTCCCTTCCTAAAGACACTGTCCTGTTTGTCAGATCTCTGTTACCTGGATGAAATGGATGTGATGGTTTGTGTGTGAAAGCTGCTCCAGCTCAGCGTCTCTCCTCCTCAGATCCTTGATCTCCTGCTCCAATCTCTTCAAGTGTCCTTCAGCTCGGCTCACTGAAGTCTTTTCCTGGTCTCTGATCAGCTGTGTCACCTCAGAGCGGCTTCTTTCAATGGAGCGGATCAGCTCAGTAAAGATGCTCTCACTCTCCTCCACTGCTGCCTGTGCAGAGCGCTGTTAGGACACACACAGAGACCCATTAGAAGCAGTCCATTCACTCAGCTCTTACTGGTCCCTCACACAGCCTGTTCCCCACAGTGGGCTTCAGTGGGACTGAAAGAGCTCCAGCACTGGCTCCTCACAGACTGACTGGAGGAGAGTCCTAACTGAGTGTGAAACAGCTCTTCCAGCAGTTCTTCTGCTCTAAACTCACCTTGTGAGACTCTACAGCCTTTCTCAACTTCTGAAGATCCTTCAGTTTCTTCTGGATTCCCTGCTGGTCTTTTCTTTGCATCTTACCCAATTGTCTCTGTAGGAATAACAAATAAAAAGGAATCTGATAAGTCATACAGCATAAAAAGTAATTACCTCAAGTCAAAAATTATATCCTTGGGAGATCCGAGGAAGTGACTGCTTGGAAAATGATCTTGGATTATGTAGATATGGGATTAAAGATTTTTATAGGCGGCACAACTACTGTGATCATACCTGTTTCTCAGTCCTCTCTGCTGCAGCTGATACAGTGTCATGGTGTTTGTGTTCATCCATTGTACACAGATAACATATACAGGTCTGATCAGTATGACAGTAAATCTCCAGCAGTTTCTCATGTTGAGGGCAGATCATCTCCTGAAGTCGTCCAGTGGCGTCCATTAGATTGTGGTTTTTACTTTTGAAGAAAATCTCATGTTGTTTAAGATGATTTTTACAGTAAGAGTTCAGACACACCAGACAGGACTTGATGGCTTTGTTTTTGTCTCCAGTACAGATGTCACACTCCACATCTCCAGGTTCAGCGTAACATTGAGCAGGACGAGCTTGTATTTTTGCCTTCTTGAGTTTCTTCACCACTTCAGCCAGCATGGTGTTTTTACCTAAAACAGGTCTTGTAGTGAAGGTCTGTCTGCACTGAGGGCAGCTGTAGACTCCCTTCTGATCATCCTGATCCCAGCAGCCTGTGATACAGTTCATACAGTAACTGTGTCCACAGGGAATGGTCACTGGATTCTTCAGTAGATCCAGACAGATTGAACAGCTGAACTGATCCTGAGCCAAAGAAACACTGGATTCTGCCATTTTATTGCACAGATAGAGAGACATCTACAATGGTTCGACAGCAGCTTGAGCTTAGGTTTCGATTTCTCTGAACTGAAACATTTCCTGGTTTTAAAACGTGTGCAAATGTGCCAGTCATGTAATAAACACGACCAATAGAAGGCAGTCTTATACAGAAACTAATTACAACAGTTAACATAGATAGATAGATAGATAGATAGATAGATAGATAGATAGATAGATAGATAGATAGATAGATAGATAGATAGATAGATAGATAGATAGATAGATAGATAGATAGATAGATAGATAGATACATAGATACATAGATACATAGATACATAGATTGAAAGAATGATAGAATGATAGATAAATAGTGTGTAACGGTTCTTCTCTATAAAAAAAAAATGTAACCAAACTATTCTCCACCCATGGTTCGGTACGCACTTGCACCGCAGTTCATCTCAAATCTGACGGCATGCGCATCTATACTATGGTTTGTTGAAAATAACAATGCGTAATACAGACAGACAGAGTTAGACTAATGTATGTTTCATGTTGATGGATACGCATTCTGGCTTCCCCTAACTGTGTTCAAAAGGAGTGCCCTATGCTCTAATATGACCTGTCATTTACACCGTCATCACCCGGGTGTTGATAGCGCAAGATGAGACCTGAACAGCACACGTTGCTATCTGTGTTTAAACTGAACTCATTTAAACCGTGCCAATTTAAACATTAAAGCCAAGAAGACGCTAATGAGAACTCGGGCACACTGCAAGAAGATTTGTGTGTGCACTCACCCGAAACGCGCACACAGAAATCCGCATCTCAGACAGCGCACAAATATTGAGTTCTCTTTCAAGTCTTGCGCTTGAACGGACAAATTAACACAAAAGAATATGTCAATATGACCCTTCTTAGCAAGTATAGTTGTCGAGAGAGACAACGCATGTGTGCAGTATCAGTGTGCTGGATCAGTGCATTATGTCTTAAAGTGACAGTAGCCTTATATTCCTGCTGTTTATGTTCTTAATAGTGCTATCAATCGATTAAAAAAAATAACTAATCAAATTTTTTCCTGTGATTAATCGCAATTAAAAACACTTAAATTTTTATAGGTTTATATTTAGTTTAGGGCAGGCTACATATTTTAAACTGTAATCTTTTTTTTTTTTTTACATTTATTAGGCTTCAACTATAACAACTTTAAATTTAAGTGAACTTCAAACAATCCTCACATAAACATATAAATGTCCTATTTACCTTCGCCCTTCCTACCTGTCTAACATATAGGCTACAATACAATATACAGAATTTGAAAAAAGTTATCAAACAGTCTGCTGCACAAAACGTTCTTTAGTTCTACAAAAGTTATTTAGTCAGTAATTTTCTTTGTTCCCTTTGTTCTCTGATTAACTTTACTGACAGACAGCATTATTGGCAGCTGTCTCTTTAAAACCAGCCGCTGCTGCACGACACATCTCGCATGTGCCTCATTCTCTCACAACTCTTTTAACTTAAGAGTTCATTTAAGACTTTATTTAACTCATTTAAGACTTCTCTTATGAGGATTATCGATGAAACTGACATTTTGGCATAATTGTGTGTGTTCTTTAATCGCAAAAGAGAACTGTTTTCTGGCGCCCGTCTTTCTGTGTGTGTAACGGATGTAATAAAAGATGTTACCAGATAATTCATGGAAAACGCCATCCCCCCACTTTATTTTTTTAATAAGAACACTAACAGTTAAGAATCAGTTCGCCGCCACACCAGGGGAGGGCGCTTGAGCGCTCCTGTGAAGTATACTATTGAGACTAGATTTGTCCCGGGTGCGATCTCAGAAGTAAAGCTGACGCGCCAAGGGAAAGACGCTTATCCTGTCTGTCTCTTTACTATTTCACAGTGTTTCACAGGTGCACAGTGCTTCACTGCCTGTGTACCCTTGCTGCCAGCCCAGATTTCCCCTAGGTCTGAGGCCGGTAACAATTGGGGGCTCGTCCGGGATTGACTGCACATCTCGTCCAGGGACGGTTGTCATAGCAACGGTGGAATCCTGCGCCCAGTGTTTCAGGGAAGACTACTTCGCTAAGTGTCATCCAGAGAACAACTGTCACAGGTGATTCAGCAACATGACTACTTTCAGCCCACGGCGAGTGCTGCTCGTCAAGATCCAGAAGAAACTTGCAGGTTTGAGTTTGAGGCAGTTACAGACTGTAGCCATTTCGATAGATGACGGCCGTGAAGCTGACTACGGGGTAGATTTAAATGAACTTGAACTTTATGACCTAATTGTCGACTACATCAGAAGTGAAGAGTTAAAAGCTGCAGAAGATGAGGGCATGACTCAACTTCTCCTCCTGTTTGACCTGCTCAACGACGTTCTATCAGTGCCAGGCACCAGAGCAGCTGAACCTGGTAACGTGGCAACTGTCACGACGGGAGATTCGACAACACAGGACCGGGGTTACACTCCATCTGATAACCGGGGAGAAGCTGGTACAACACCATTCCCTATAGACAGCGATACTAACACACAACCATTTCACATGGACAGGGACACTAACACACAATCGTTTCACATGGACAGAGACACTAACACACAATCGTTACACATGGACAGAGAGCCTCGTGTGCATGTATCATTTCAGGACAGAGACACCGTCGATACACTTACCAGAGAAGTCACCTCATCAATGCCCTGTATGCCCGACCACTGTGGTGTTGCTCCGTTGGGTAGGATGAACTCATTTAACACTTCTGACCATGTTGTAAGATTGTCTGATGTTTCAGCTCTGTTACCACGAAGAGAATTTAAGTTACATGGTGGTCAAATTTGTGATACAGGTTGTGACATGTCTTTCAATTGTCTCTGTAAACAAATAGATGAAGGGTTGCAGGAGGGTTTCAGTGGGTCTGAAATTATCAGAGCGGTCCTTAAAATAACCAAACCTGGTACATTCAGAGAGATGTTAGTTAATAAGGATGATCTCACTGTTAATGAGTTGAAAAGATTTCTGCGTTCTCACATTAGAGACAAAAGTGTGAGTGAACTTTTTCAAGAGTTAACTAATGCTAAACAAAGTGATAAAGAAAGCCCACAACAGTTTCTTTACAGAATAATAGGTCTGAAACAGCATGTACTTTTTGAGTCACAACATCCTGGTGTAGGGTTTAGCTATCACAAAGAGCTTGTTCAGGGCACCTTCATACACACACTTTATCAGGGGCTAAGTGAGAAAAACAGCCATGTCAGACATGATCTTAAACCGTTACTGTCAGACATGCAGGTTAGTGACGACTTGCTCTTGGAACAAATCACGAAATCAACAGCTGAAGAAGAAGGGCGACTGAAAAGACTGGGTTCCGTAGGTAAAACCAGATCAGTTACCGTAAGCGCAGCTCAGCATTCCCACAGTGAATTGAACACTCCAACAAGAGTTGACACTGAGTTGCAAGCAAACCGTGATGCTATCAAAGAACTAACTGCTCAAGTTTCCTCTCTAACCAAGCATCTAGCTCAGATGTCCACCCCCGCTGAGACTGTGAAGCTGCAAGACTGTCGTTCACCTACTGTTCGCGCTCAACCACCATTATCTGAGACCCGAGGTAAATGTAATGACTGTTTACAGAAAAACCAAACGAACTGTGTTCACTGCTTTGTTTGCGGCCAGGCAGGACATCGCGCCATTGGCTGTCTCCAACGGAAGTTGTCGGGAAACGGGAAGAGGTCGCTGGAGAGGGGCAGTCAGCGATCCTAAGCAGTGAGGAGCCCCGAGAAAAGGTCAACATACCAAAACGCTCACAGTCAAACTCACAATACCAGTCAGATCAAAAGAAAAGAGTAGCTCAACTCATTGGTAAGCGATGCATGGTCTCATGTTCCATTAATGGGGTACCTCTTCAGATGCTGCTGGATTCAGGGGCACAAGTGACCATGGTGAGCAAATCGTGGATTGAACAAGCACTACCCTCTCTGAAAATACAGCCGCTTGGATTGTTGTTCGTTAATCACTCTCTTGAAATTTCTGCTGCCAACAATACTCAGGTTCCGCTTGATGGATGGGCAGGGATAGATCTTCAAATATGTAGCCAGCAACATGGGCGTGTGACAATCCGAGTACCACTACTTATCAGTCGCGACTGCAACTAGCCTCTCTTAGGTAGTAATGTCATTTCGGAAATGATCAAAGCAAATCTCGATCAGCATGATAACGTTGACGTAACTAAAATACTAAAAGAAGCTTTGAGTGTCAGTGATAGCGCCGTGGAAGCATAAGTCTCTACACTTCAGACTATTAGACCCGCAGAAATTCCAGAGTCTATTGTACGCCTCGGCAAGAAAGGTATAAATATTCCCGCAGGCAAGATTCGTGAAGTGCAGTGTAGAGTTCGAGGATGGCACCGTGGAGGTACGATGATGTTTCAGCCTTGCCCTGAGAATCATTGCCTGGAGGGTCTGGAAGTGTTCCCAGCTTTAGTTGATGTCCCTGTTGGATCATCTAAGCGCATCAAAGTCCCGATTCAGAACTCGACAAAACATGCCATCTATCTGGCAAAGAAAACCGTTCTTGGTACTCTTGAAGATATACTTGATTTAACACCAATCAAACCTTCATCCATAAACTGTGAGCCCACTCCTCAGAAAACAGCACACTTGTGTTCAGCTCAATTGTGTTCTTGTGAGCAGACTTTGAGAACAAGTAGGGAAACGCATAAAACTACCCACCAGACCAAAGACAAATGGCATCCTCCTGTCGCTCTGTCTCATCTAGCTGAGGAAGAGCAGGAGATTGCGAAGAGTGTATTATATGACCAGTCTGATGTATTTGCTGAAGATGAAACCGATATTGGTTGCATTTCTGACTTACAACTCAAAATCTACTTAAAAGATGACACCCCAGTTCAAAAGTCCTACAACGCAGTTCCAAAGCCCTTGTATAGAGAGGTTAAGGAATACGTTCAAAAGCTGCTAGACCATGGATGGATTAGGAAGTCCGTATCACCTTATTCCTCCCCTGTGGTCTGCGTAAGGAAAAAGGATATGAGCTTACGTCTTTGTGTGGACTTTCGTGGACTAAACAGCAAAACCATTACCGACCGTCATCCCCTTCCACGTATTCAGGACTTATTAGATAGCCTGGGAGGTTACTCATGGTTTTCTATCCTTGATCAGGGCTGTGCATATCACCAGGGTTTTGTTGAAGAGAACTCTAGGCACCTGACAGCTTTCAGTACGCCGTAGGGATTGTACAAATGGATCCGTCTTCCTTTTGGCCTTTCCAACGCACCGGCGGCTTTCCAGAGATGTATGGAAAATGTGTTGAGTGGTCTGAGGGATGAATGCTGTTTTCCTTACTTAGACGATGTTCTCTGTTTCTCCAAAACATTCCAAGATCACGTCAAAGATTTGAAGAGAGTGTTTTTGTCGTAAAAATATACATATTTAAAACTTTATAAATGAAAATATCTGACTTCCGGCAACGATCGACGCGCGTTCACGGGTGATGGAAGTCGGCGTACGAGGTAGGACGTAGCGTAGGAACCGTCGTGACGTAGACGTTGTTTTGCTCTGCTCTCTGGCTGCGCAGGCACGTTCGTTCTACGTCACCACGGTTCCTAGGCTACGTCCTACCTCGTACGCCGACTTCCATCACCCGTGAACGCGCGTCGATCGTTGCCGGAAGTCAGATATTTTCATTTATAAAGTTTTAAATATGTATATTTTTACGACAAAACCGCACGGATTACCCTCAGAAGGCCTTCGTTTATCCCCCTGGAGCCGGATGGATTACTTTTGTGAAGGATGTATGCAGATTTTGGGACTTGAAGGAGGTGGACCCCATTGCTTCACATTATATCCACTGAAGGGTCTAAGACATTTTCTAAAATGACTGAAAATGTGTTCGTCTGAAACAAGATTGACATATGCATCTCGAACGGCTTGAGGGTGAGTAATGCATGTGTTAAATATCATTTTTGGCCGAACTATCCCTTTAATCTTTATCTTTATTTATATAGGGAAGATTATATGGAATGTTATTTTACATTTGAGGACTTAAATTATATTAAATTTATGTACCAGAAAACTACTGTTAGATACCTAAATAACCTGAAAAGTGCTGTTTATTTTTTTATCTTTGTTTTATTTATTTGTAATTTTTATTTGATTTTATTAATCCCTTTTTCCCTGAACAGTTCCGTACCGAAACCGTGACCCTAAAACTGTGATAAAAACCGAAATTTGTAATTTAAAAGTTACACCCTAATAGATAGATAGATATAGAGCAGGTGCGTTGATGAAGCTTTATATTTTTTATATTTTTATTTTTATTTCATTTTACATGTGTGTTTATCAACCCTGAATTTTGAACTGAGCTTCCTGTTTCACAGCTGAGCTTTTAGTTTAACAGCCAGTGAATCAACAAATAGTTTGTGTGGATTATCCCGCGCGCCCTCACCACGGGAACAGCAGGAGGTGCGCGCGAGGCTATACGGATCTACAGAAGTTTTGCCATTCAAACTGCGCGGGGGGCGGAGCCAACAGGCATCGAGCCGACTCAGCGGAGTCTCTGCAAACTTGGCAGGAGCCGAAGCCTTCGCTGTTTACCGAGGCGCGTGTCACACCGGCATACAAAGTGACCTCGCGCCGTGTCTTTATATCCCATCCCGAAGCGCGCCTCGTGAGCCCCGGTGTCACTGCGCTCGTGGAAGAGAAAACTTTTTCCTGCTCTCGCGACTGGCAGTGGGACACATGATAGTTTCCAACATCTGTATGGTCTGAAACAAAGACGTGTCTCTGCGCGAGAGAGAAACAAACTGGCTCCAGGGGTCTAGAGATCAGTGAGATGCAGTGAGGGACCGCATGACACTTTTCACTGACACGTATGGCTCGGCTCGTCGACTCCTATGAAGACCTCAGAGAATTATTATAAGGACAATGGATAACTTTTTCACCGAGGTAAGTTGGATATGAAAATACCATTTTCATGTTGCTATAAGAAGGATGTTCTGCAGTTTCTGTTCCAGAAAACAAAATACATGAAAGATGTAACAAATCCCCTTGGGTTTGTACTAAGAAAATAACCGTCTGTATGTATAGTTTGTATGTAGTTTGTTTGATGTTCAGGACTCCCTCACCCTCACATCTCCCTCACTACCTCGGTTCTGAATGGTTCGGGTCGTTCCCAGCGGAGCTCTCAGGCATTTCCTTACCTTTCTTCTCGTTTCCTCGTCTACATCCCAGCGCTATTATTAGAAGTGTTCACATACGCTGGCTGAATTAATATGTAGTGTTTCATTAGTGATAACTTTATACAAAGCATGGCATTTATAAATAGCATTTAATAATAATAATAATAATAATGATTAAATAGATTTTGTATTATAAAATAGTGATGTAATATAAATTACATAAATTAAAAAAATATTCTGGTCAAGCTCGGGTAAATAAATGTAACCCTTTATTAAACAAAATAAATGAAATTGAAGATCAAAAATGTCCACCCTGCATGTTTGTTTACTTTTAAAAGTACTACATTATTGATACTCTTGTACATTTTTATTGTCACTGAATTGTTAGTGTATTTTTTTGCTGAATTTATGAAATTATTGTGGAAAAGCTGCTTAACAAGGTGGACAAGTGTTATAAAGAATGGATTTCCTATTGCTCGCGTACAACCAGTTACAATTTTAGTTGATTTTGAACTGGATTTAGATAGGAAACAATATGTAAAACATTGCCAACGAACTTTAAATGCACTACTTATTCAACTTTAAACATAAATTACTTTCACAATCACTATGTACACTCTCAGTGTCCACTCTGTTAGCTCTTCAGATATAACAGGGTCGACACTAACACTGGATCTAAAATCAGGCTATGCACCGTGTCTGAGCAAAAACAAGCTAACAAAGAAGATTTATCAAATGAAGAATTGCGTGGTTTTTAAACCTGTCATTTTAAAAATATGATTTTCCTACTAACTTACCTAAACAGTGTGGACATACTAAGGTTGACCGCATCAAATTTGAAAGATAAAATTTATAAAAAATAGACAGTTAAAATATAGTTGAGGAACTCACTCACTTGCCCAAGTTGTTTTCCCTGCAAAGAAGTGATAACTGATTTAACTGTCATTTAATTTTTCCAACTTTCGTTTAAAGAGAAAGTAGTCAAAAATAACAAAGTGGACAGTAAATTAGGGGACAAGCTAAAAACCTTGATTATAATTGTTAAAAGAAATTTAATAAAAGAAATTTAATAATTGAAAAAAATATTTATACATTAGATAGAGTCATTACTGATATACCCAACAATGTAAAAAAAAATATATATATATATATTAATTGAAATTTCATGTATAGTAAGCTTTGTTACACAGGCCTGGGAACATAGGAAAAATGGTTATGTGGTGGTTCTAAACGCTGTAAAATGTTTCAAATTATTTTTTAATCAACTTCAATATGCTTAGAGTTCATATGGTGTTTTTAATGACTAAGACAGGTTTAAAATTGATAATGTTCAACATTTTAAGGCAGTAAGATCATGATCTTTACTGGGGACACAAAAGGCACCAAATCCCATGAATGACCCAAATTGTTGTATTTTTTGCAAATAATACTTTTATTTTACAGCCAGTAAATGTTTTTAGATATTTTAGATGTTATTTTTGTTATATAATATTTTAATACATCAATATTTTAATAGAAATATATGTTATATGGAAATGAAATGAATCCATAACAGTGTTATCAAAAGATAATTTGGGGGAATACTTGTTAGGACTGGTGTTGATGGAAATGAGACAATAGTATTATTCATCCCTCATAACCTGACTGTGAAATGAGTGCGAGATGATGATCAGTAGCACGAGCCGCTCCCTTGTGCCGCTGCCACATGAGTCACAAGTGAAGGCTTCTAATATTGGCTTGAGGTGGATCATTAGTCCTACAGATTGTGCTTTTCACATGTGAAGGCGTGGCACTAATTAAATAAATAATCTCAATAAAACTTCTCACCTGTACCAGCTCACCTGTACCAGGCTGCGTCCAAATCCACATACTGCAGAGTAGGTACATTTGGTTTGAAACAAACTAGTTACTACATGTACTTACTATAGTAATAACAGTAAATTATGCATAACTACAAGTAACTAACACTAAATCCCAACCCTAACCTTAACTCTATAGTAAGTACATGTATAATATTACTCAGTACTTATTTGAGTAAGTACATTGTAACTATGTCACCCTAAAATAAAGTGTAACCAAAGTATGTTCTATATAGTATAAATGTGTGTTGTAGTAGTATAAATAAAATTCAGACGCACAAAATCCGCCATGTTGTCACTGTCACGTGACCTACCATCATCAGTTGCCTTGCTTTACTGCTATTAACAAATCCTCTCCTGTGGCCTCATGGGATAGTGAAGTGTCAATCTAATGCACACTTCAGAATCTTGGCGGAAGTAGTAGGTCATCTGGGTACTTTTCGCCTAGTGTATTTCGAGTACTATGGATTCAGATATACTACTCAGTTGGCGTACTGTTTTTCACACTATAGTATAGGGTAGAATTCGATTTCGGACGCAGCAATAGACTTTATATTAGGGTTTCAGATGGTCCAAGAGGGAAGCACAAAAAGCAGGGAGCTCTAACTGCACCAGCTTTACACAATAGTGTCAAATGTCCACCGGCTGCTGCATATCTAGCCTGCGAATCGGTTTCTGGACAAAAGAAGCAGTCTTTAAAAAGAGACAGCTCTGTGTGTGCGGAAACAGATTCAGCCGAAACATGCGTGCGGAATGTGGGGAAGAGCTGAGCTCGTGAATGCCTGTCTCACACACGGCTCTTACATGACTGACCTCAGAGAGTATGATTCCTGTCTCACACAAACATGTCTAACCTCACAGAGAGAGATTTCACACACAAATCTGCCCTTTAGCCATTTTCATTAGCATGGATGCACATGCAAACATGCAGTTATGGTCGCAGGCCTGCATGTCTGTTTTGTTTTAGGTGTGTTTGTGTATGGCCGTATTTGCACAGCAGTGTCGCTGAGGTTATTGCCTCCCTGCAGTCCCTATAGGCGGAGCTTATTCAAAGGTAAACCTCTTTATTTTCTTGTGAATTGGCCAATCAGAGTCGCAGGTACTGTTTGACAGTTGTGTTTTAGTGCAGAGGAGTGCCATTCTGGGAAAACAAACACTCCAGGTTTTTCTTTTTTTGAAACCTAAAACAAAAGTCTCATAGGATCAGAGATGCTTTGGGTGCAATTGTGACATCTCATATAATTATGAGAATGTCATAGAATTAACATTGAATTCTCTTTAAGGTTAAAACTCTCTGTCATCTTTTTTCCCTGATAAATTGTCATTAGCAATTAAGCAGACAAACACAAAGGTCTTAGTTATTTAAAGTAGTGAAACACAAAGGGGTGGAGCTTATTTAGCACCTGGCGTACAACAGCCATGAGACACTGACTGTACACATATTATTTACCTTGTTTAAGTACCATAGTTTTTTAAAGAATATTGATGTGCATTTTTAGAATAAAAAATATAATATATTATTAAATATCATATATTTATTAATGTTCACTGACATCCCCAAATGGAGGTTTTGAAACATTTAAATAACTTAAAGATAAGTTATGTTAATATCTATAACAATTTAAATAAATGTTAGATTTTGTCCTGCAAGTAAGTAAACCCTCCACACACTTGGCCATGTACCCACTTCTGGTTTCCTCATCTGCTTGGTGTCAAGTAATCCTTGTCTATCTCACACACACACACACACATACACACGTTAAATCTTGTGAGTAGCTTAATGATTACACAGTATAGTGATTCAAAGCTGCTTTTAACAAGGAACTCAGAAGAGGAAAACCCTTTAGCACCTACACTGACAAAGAGAAATACGTGTTCCGTATTTCTGTTAAACAGACAGTTCACGCAAAAATTAAAATTACCCTCCTGTTGTTTCAAACCTGTATGACTTTCATTTTTTATTGAATCTAAAAAGGACACATTTTGAATGATGTCCTGAATGGGGACTGGTGCTTTCAAGTATCAGAAAGAAAGCAAAAGTGCCATAAAAGTACGCTATATGACTCATGTGTGATATGCCAAGTATTCTAAAGGCATATGAGAGCTTTTGGTAAGAAATAGACAAAAAAAATCACGTTGTTATTTATTAATAATCTTCTCTAGTAGTGAACCTTTGTGACTCTATTGAGTCAATGAGTTTAACTAGATAATTTCACTCCGATATGTGAACAAATCATTCAGATCATTTTTTGAACCAGATCAGCTGATTCTATGAAATGATCTGACTCAAGAGTGATTCTTTTGAGTCAAATAGCCACTGATACTTTCATGAACTCAAGGAAAGCTAGGCCAGATGTCGAGAAGGTGTGCATTACATTTATACGTGCATTATATAAGTCTTCTGACAAGTTGAATGGACTTACTTTCCATTGAATTGGTGCTTTTTCATATATTTTGAATCTTGAAAGCTTCAGTTCTCTATTTATTGTAATTGCATGGAAATCATTGACCAGGTCATTCTCCGAATCTCCCTTTTTTTGTAGTCCATAGAAGAAATAAAGTCATACAAGTCACTCAGGAATGAGGATGAGTAAATGATGACAGAATGTTCTTTTTAGGGTGAACTATTCATTTAATCTTGAGTCATGTCAATTAACATGCAAAGCCTAATTAGTCTGTTTGTTCCTGAATGGCGAAATCGTTATAATAACTAACTAAAGCGGAAGAAAACAAGTGAACTTCCCTTTATGATTCATCGCGATTGCAATCTCTGAGGCTTCTAAACTTCCAGGTGCAAAGTACGTCTACGTGCACAAGCATACATGCACGAAGATGGTCTTTGTCTTTGTTCTGCGTAGTTTATACAGCTCTCTTTCCCTCGTTCACTCTTGTCGTGAAGTATAAACACACATTTTTCACTGTAGGAGAGAGAGAGAAAATGAGCATGCTTTGGAAAAGTAGGTCAGGCAGCCATGCAGTGTATATGTGAGTGTGTTTGAGGGGGTTGGACTGGTGAAATAAGTTATATGTCGAGGAGACCAGTCTGACTCTGAACACCAAGCCCGGGTCACCCTGCACATGAGAGAGCTAAAGTTTTGGATCTTTGGGTTCGAAGTATGCAGGAATGCCCTTCATCACTGGCCTGCCTTCCTGTTGACCCAAACGATATCTGATCCCTCACTTCCTGCAGCCAAATGAGAGAAAGAAAGGGGGACAGAGAGAGAGAGCTATGGAGAAGTGTGTGTGTGTGTGTGTGTGTGTGTGTGTGTGGTAAGCTGCTCTAAACATGCTCGGTAAGCAGCATTGAGATTACAGAGTAACTCTGGTCCGTTTCATCCTTTACTCCGCCCAGCCTGACCGCCCTCCAAAACTCTGATATTATTTTAAGAGTTTAGATACACAATACAAGGACACACTCAGACATGCATGCACACAGTGCACTTTTTAACTTCAAAGTGAAGTTTTTCTTTCATCTGAACATGAAACAAAATTAGAAAGTCGTTGATGTTTGATTTGGATGCCTTTGTGCATAAGTTGTGTGTGTGTGTGTTTGATGTTTTAGTTGGATTCTTGCTACCTGTTTAAATCTGTGATTCATTTGAGCCGTCTATTTTAGTACAGGAAGTGAATATTGGCCAGAAAACCTGGCAGATACACTACCATTCAAAAGTTTGGGATCAGTACGTTTTTTGTTGTTGTTGTTTTTTTTAAATGCATAAAGCAAGGATGCATTAAATTGATCAAAAGTAACCGTAAGGACTTTATATTCATCCTGAAAAAAAATATACCATGGTTTCCACAAAATTATTAAGCAGCACAATTGTTGTATACAGGAAGAAATAAGAAATGATTATTGTGCAACAAATCAGCATATTAGATTTAGAATGAAGGATCATGTGACACTAAAAACTGGAATAATGATGCTGAAAATTAAGTTTTGACATGTGAATAAATAACATTATTAAAATTAGTTATTTTAAACTGTAATAATATTTCACAGTATTACTGTTTTTACTGTAGTTTTGATCAAATAAATGTGGACTTAGTGAGCATAAGAGAATTCTTTCAAAAACTGTTAAAAAAAATTTAATGACCCCAAACTTTTGAATGTACATATCTTTATTTTTCTCTCACTCTTGCTCTGTTCTTTTATATTAGTAAACTACAGGTTTTTTTTACATTGTGTCAAATAACACAATTAGTATAGAAATATTTTAAGGATTTAATACACATTTATTTTTAGATCTGTTTGTCCAACTGGATTGGCCAGTTTCCAATTGGACTAAGCATTTACATGAAATTTTTTTTGGCTGAAATTAAGCTTTTAAGTGCTTGTAAACATACTCATAAAAGGGTTTTGTGTTATTTAAAAAGGTAAGTTGGAAATGTTTAAAGGGATACTCCACTCTTTTTGGAAATAGGCTCATTTTACAACTCCCCCAGAGTTAAACTGTTGAGTTTTACCGTTTTTGAATCCATTCAGCCGATCTCCGGTTCTGGCGGTACCACTTTTAGCATAGCTTAGCATACATCATTGAAGTGGACAAGACCATTAGCATTTCTCAAAAAAAAAATGACCAAAGAGTTTCGATATTTTTCCTATTTAAAACTTGACTCTTCTGTAGTTACATCGTGCACTAAGACCGACGGAAAATGTAAAGTTGCCATTTTCTAGGCTGATATGGCTAGGAACTCTCATTCCTGCGTAATAATCAAGAAACTTCACTGCCGTACCATGAGTGCAGCAGGCGTAATGATATGACGCAGCGCCTAAAAATAGGCTACCTTCCGCCAACACAACGGAACTATTTTCAGGCGCTGCGTCATATCATTACGCCTGCTGCACTCATGGTACGGCAGTAAAGTTTCTTGATTTTTTTTGAGAAATGCTAATGGTCTTGTCCACTTACGGGATGTAGGTTACAATGTAGGTTGTCTGCCAACCGAAAGGTTGGTGGTTCAATCCCCGGTTCCACCTGACCAAGTGTCGATGTGTCCATGAGCAAGACACCTTACCCCCCGGTTGCTCCCGACGAGCTGGATGGCGCCTTGTATGGCTGACACCGCCGTCGGTGTGTGAATGGGTGAATGTGAGGCAATGTAAAGCGCTTTGGTGGCCATTGGGTCTGTGAAAGCGCTATATAAATGCAGTCCATTTACCATTTACCACTTCAATGATGTATGCTAAGCTATGCTAAAAGTGGCACCGCCAGAACCGGAGATCGGCTGAATGGATTAAAAAACGGTAAAACGCAACAGTTTAACTCTGGGGGAGTTGTAAAATGAGCCTATATCCAAAAAAAGTGGAGTATCCCTTTAAGCACACAGAATGTTTTTGACTTGAGAGAGACAATTATGAATGTGATTGGAGTCTTTATAAACTGTAATGTGTGAACGTCTGTGCTGCAGTCATAAACTGGTTGAGCAGTTCTAATCTTCTAATGTTTGCAGATAAACACAAGGCATGGTCAAAGCTGCTTAACTCAAAATATGCTTCTGTCAAGGAAACCAGACACACACACACAAGTTCAATGTCTTAACCACCATAGACACATTCCTGGATGTCCCCAAAGTGAGATTTTGTAAGATTTGGCAATCTTCTATGGGCATTTTTGTCCTTTAAGTAAATCCACACATACTAAAAAACATAATACAACAACTCAAAAGTTTCTTAACATTAATTTCTTAACATGGCTCTAGAGATGAACTACACACATTAACCTATCTTGTGGAGAAATGTGTTTTCTTTCGAGTTCACTGTTTAGTGCTTGAGTCAAATGTTGGGAAACTATGTCACTGCGTCCGGGTTTACTGCAGAGATGGTGAATTGGATTAGAGGCCTGGAATTCCTGAGATAAACTTCGTTTAGAGAGGAAAACAGCTTCCTGTTTGTGTGGGATAGAGATGCACTAACTTGATGGGGCTGACTATGAGTTTTGAGCTTTTAAAGTCATTTGAAACTATAGCAAATCCAATACAGAGTTGATTCCTTTTCAACGGTAAACACTGACTGTTGCTACTCAAAACATGCAAGCTAATCCGTATTGCAACGGCATCCAGTCCTTATACTGCATACCGGGAAGGATCAGTCATCTTTAAAAGTGTGATTTGATTCTTATATTATATATTTCTTAATGTATTTTAATATTTAATTAAAACAATGTGTAAAATCATGGTCCCATACGTAAAGTCTCCCATTGTTTCTTGCTCAATTTTTTCTTCTTCTTCTTTTTCAGTTTGTCTTTGCTTTTTACAGCTACTAACCTTAGCAAACCAGTGGCAGGTTAACAGTACTACAAGTGTGCATAGGCTGTTAGAAACCATGAAGATGTGCATGTGACAGCAATCAGAGAGAAAATTACTTAAATTGTCCATTTCCTCTACAGACTTTTGTCTTTCTTACCAAACCAAAGTTTTTTGTGGTTACTGTGGCCTTTTAGTATTTTTAATTAATAGAATAATCTTTACTCTTAGGCTGCAAATAACTTTTTGTGTCAATTTGTGTAATCAGGTAATTGGACAAAAAGCCTAATTTTATTTCCAATGTTGTACGGAAATAATTTCACATCTTGCCCAATGCTTTATGTCAAATATAGCCTATGCAAATTGAAGGCCATAAAAAAAAGAAAAGCTAAAAAGAAAAGGATGGTCCTGTCCAAAACTCATGCCAGTAGTTAAGTCAATGTTGCTCGAACAAACAGTGTTTTGACACACTTTCCATGCAAATCAGTCTAAGAATGGCTTGGCAACTTATAGTTGTTTCTGCATATTATGCTGGGATAGGAGAAAGTGTTCAACTGTGTGTATCCAGTACAGCTGTTCTGTTGCAGTTCAGTCTGATCATTCAGCAGTTCTGTGTGTGTGTGTGTGTTTCCGCTCTTCTAAGTTATAAAGTACTGTTGAGTTTATATGCCACTGCATGAATAAGAGGTTTAGACAGTGGATGACAGGATGACAATGGGGAACTTTTAATAGTTAATAATCTTAATTTTCTTAAGAGTAATTTTTCAGATTCTTAAGACTTTCAGTGAGTTTTCTCATTCCACAGTGAATTTTAAACTTGCTATTTGTACTGTGGTCAAACATAATCACTTTGTTTTGTTCATGTTTAATTTGATTTATAGATTCAGTCTGATGTTTTCCATGTGAAAAACTGAGTTGTAAATTTGAGTTGTAAATTCTGCATTTAGTACATGTGCGCACCGTGTATACAACTGCAATACCCACAATGCAGAGTGGCACTGGACCGAAAACAATGCTGCAGTGTTTGATGCAGTGCCGATAGTATGTATGTGTGCCTGCATTTAAGTGGGGAATGGGGTTAAAGTTCAACTGTGTCTGCTTCACTGGGGCCTCACAGCCAGTCATGCCTGTTCAGATCACCATGTGTTTCTTCCATCAGCATGTGCACTAATAGAGAGTGTGTGTGTGTGTGTGTGTGTGTGTGAGAGAGAGAGAGAGAGAGAGAGAGAGAGAGAGAGAGAGAGAGAGAGAGAGAGAGAGAGAGAGAGAGAGAGAGAGAGAGAGAGAGAGAGAGAGAGAGAGAGAGAGAGAGAAATTTACTCTGAGTTACAGTTGGTAATTGGTAATTATACCTTTTTGACCTAATGTACAAACAGTCCTGATGAGGAGAGCCTTCCAGAGGAAAATTAAATTGCTCAGACTCAGTCATCTTTCAGTTTTAGGACACTTAATAAAGTTCAAAGTTTCATTTGAGTATCAACTTTGTCATCATTTGGATAAAACAAAAATAGACAGTTGTAAAAATGAGAAAATTGTTGAGTTGACAGAGTAAGAGTTTAGAGTTACAAAATTCATGTAGATACTTTAGCATAGCTCAGATGATTTTATCTTGGAAAATTTGATGAGAACATATAGAAATCTCTGATATTTGATTGCAAACTTTGGTACCTTAGCAATTATGAGAACAGTTTGAGATATTGTTGAGATGAGATCTGTTATTAAAATCTAGACAATCTCTATTTGTTCTCTACAATGTATGTCACTGCTGTGACTGTGTAGAAACAATTGAGATACATACTTATTTGCAACTTCTGCAATGTATTGCAGACTGTTCTCAAACAGGTCCTTTAAATCATTTTTAACTTAATTTAAAGATACATAACAAATAACAAACTATTGTTTAGTGGTTTTTTAATTTCAGCACTTGATTTTACAAACAGTTGTTTGTATTTTATTGTTTTTGCAGTTGTTCGATGATCTTTCTTTCCCACAGGATTTTCTTAAACATGTCCTTTACCATTTACAATTTCATTTCGAGATCCAGAATTACATCCAACAGATGGTTTAGAACAGTTGTTTGTGTTTTTGCTATTGTCAGGATGTTGCTTACCAGTGTTTGTGTGCTTGTCAGGGTTGTCGTGTGTGGCTCTGCGTGGAGGATCATTATGTCCCCAGTACTGTGGACTCGTGCTCTGGTGGAGTGGTGGTCTTTAACACCGACTATGGACAGGTAAGTGGGGGTGGGTGTATATGCATTACACAGGAACGGTGGCATAACATCTGCTCTGTGCACCTCAGATCAACAAGGCACTGCTGAACAGGTGGTGTGCTCTCATTTTACACAAACACACACTTGTCTGTGCACCCGCCTGTTTAGAAGAGACCATGTTGCCATAGAGTTTGTCAGGTACACAAACTCAGTTAATCCGGCATGTCAACCGAGCAGTACCTGTGTTTGTTTTATTACGGAGCCCCTCACATGACATGCAGGAAAAAATATGTGTATCGTGACCTCGAATGAACAAATCGTTCCAATGATTCCAATTATTAATACGTCAGCACGTTTTACTAATTCATTCCCTCGTTTTAAGTAAATAGTGTGCACGATATAATAATTTGTTCCCTCTTTTTTCAAAATCGTGTGCACAATATAATAATTTATAATGATTTATTTTTTACTAAATGTACTAAATCGAGGGAACAAATTAGTATATCGTTCGTGTGCATAATTTACTAAAACGAATTCTTAATTCATGGCCACAATATATATATATATATATATATCGCGCACACACACACACACAGATGTGGTCAGAATTAAAATTAAAATAATATAAAATAAAATAATTGGTCAATATGATCAAAGGTGGAATACAAAATAAATCTGCATTGTTTATTCTTTTGATCTTTCTGTCAAAAAAATTGCAAAAATCTAGCCTTTCATTGAAGTAAAATAATTGAAAGTGGTGAGGGGGAATTATAAGATTTCTAGCAGAGGCTGTCAGGTTTTGATTTTTTATCTGTTGGTATTTGCTACAATCCATGATACCATGTATCTGAACAAGACGTCCAGGACCTCCATAAAAAAAATAGGCCCACAACATTAAAGATCCAGCGGTATATTTAACCGTGGGCATGGAGTACTTTTTATCCCTGTTTGCACCAAATCCATCTGGTGGGTTTGCTGCCAAAAAGCTCTTTTTTTAGTTTCATCTGACCATAGAACCAGGTCCTTTTTGAAGATCCAGTCGTGTCTGACAACTGAATTTGCTGGAGTTTGTTTTTGGATGATCGGGGAGGATTTTTCTTGAAACCCTCCCAAACAACATGTAGTGATGTTTGATTTTTGGTTTTAAGGCTTTCTCACCCCAAGAATACTCAACTTATCTCTGCAATTCTCCATCTGTGATCCTTGGAGAGTCTTTGGCCACTCAAACTTTCCTCCTCGCCGTGCATTAGGACGATATAGACACATGTCCTCTTACTGGCAGATTCGTAACATCTTTAGTTGATTGGAACTTCTTAAGTTGATTGGAACTTCTTAATTATTGCCCTGATGGTGGAAATGGTCATTTTCAATTCTTTAGCTATTTTCTTACAGCCACTTTCTATTTTGTGAAGCTCAACAATCTTTTGCTGCACATCAGAACTATATTCTTTGGTTTTACTCATTGTGATGGATGATAAAGGGAATTTGGCCTTTGTGTTTCCTCATATTTAAACTCCTGTGAAACAAGAAGTCATAGCTAGACAATTTCATGTTCCTAGTCACACTGGTGTGCTAAAAAAAAAAGGTAAATATTAATGGGAATATACTTCAGAGATATTTTACTCATAAAAAATTCTAGATGCCAATAATTGTGGCCAATGTGTTTTGGAGAAAAACATTTATTTCGTAATGTGATTTTCACATTCACTTCTTTTACTTCAATGAAAGTAAAAGAAGATGTACATCCCCCACTTTCACTTCTTTTACTTCAATGAAAGTTTTTTGCGAATTTGTTGAATGAAAGATTGAAAGGATAAACAATGCAGATTTATTTTTACAGCCATCTTTGGTCATAGTTACCAGGGGTGCCAATAATTCTGTCCACAACTGTGTATATATATATATATATATATATATATATGTGTGTGTGTGTGTGTGTGTGTGTGTGTGTGTCATTTGTGTGTGTGTCATTTGCAGGGCTCCGTATTTTACTGTGTGTTTCTCTAATTATTTGAGTCTGTTTCTCATATTCTTGCGTGTGCAGTCAAGCTCATGTCTCTGGCTTCTGCTTCTGGTCTATAGGATCATCTGCAGCCAGTCTGTTACCTTCAGAATCCTTTTAGTTTATTAAAGCAATAAACACCTTCTGTGAATTCTGTGCATTACAGTGATTTTTTTGTTTGTTTTATGCATTTTTTTTTATTCTTATTGTTTTAATAAAAAAGCATTAACAGCCATGTGTCTGTGTCATACAAAATAATCACATTTATAAGTAATACATTTATTATGATATTGCTCTGTCAGCTGGTCATTATTTTTACTTTTATATTGAAGAAGAAAAAAATAAAAATAAATGACCAAATAAATAAAATGGTAACACTTTACACAAGGCCTCATTTGTTAACATGTATTAACTAACATGAACTAACAATGAGCAATACATTTGTTACTGTATTTATTCATCTTAGTTAATGTTTATACATGTTAAAATGAGTTAATAAAAATCCAGCTGTTCGTTGTTTGTTCATGTTAGTTCACAGTGCATTAACTAATGTTAGTAAATACAACATTTGATTTTAATAATGTATTAGAAAATGTGGAAATTACCATTAACTAAGATTAATAAATGCTGTATAAGTATTGTTTATTCTTAGTTAATGTTAACAAAAGTAGTTAACTGATGTTAACTAATGAAACCTTATTGTAAAGAGTTACCAATAAAATAAATGCACATTAAATGTTGAATATAGTGCTGAAAATAACTGCTTAAACCAGGTCTGAGCTGGTTTGCTGGTCTTAACTCGTCTGCAAGCTGGTCTGACCTTCTGGGTTTTTTTCAGAAGGGATTTTTATTATGAGAGAAGAAAGAGAGTGCTGAGTGACATGAGAGTCTTACGACTAGTACAGCCATGTATTAAATTAGTTAAATCAGGATAACGGAAAATTATACCGTTTTGGCATTCAGTTGACATGCCATCACAGATGTATGCAGTGCATATATTGGCTTTTTACAGTGACTTTAATTGTGGCTTATCCAATCAGACTTTAGAGCGGTAACATAGTAATCTTTTTTTTTTTTTTATCTTTGTATATTGCTCTCTTTTTTGTTTCTCTCATGGTCATTACACAAATATGCAAACAAATATACAGTAATATGCATTCAAATGTGTTTTGTTCAGGTGTACACCTACAAACAGAACGCTGTGAGCAGGCAGAGGGTTTATCCGATGCACAGCAGCAGTATCACTGGGGTCGAGGACATGGCAACCCTACAGGACCTGCACGACGGGGCCATTCTACACAACCTGCAGCTCCGCTACACACACAAGAGCATATATGTGAGCAAACACACTAAAATCATACACACCTTCACCATCACATTTTTTGTTCATCAAGCACGCATTGTGTGTGTACGAGTGTGTGAATGTTTCAGCTGTGGTGAAAGACATATTTGTCAAGGATACAGGGTTGTTGTGCAGGTGGCTGGATTGCTTTCTGCTCTTTAATGTGTCTGTCAAAGTAAAATATATTTGCTTAATTACACGTCCCTCTCCCTTTCACTCTTTTCTTTATACTGCCTCTTTGAGCCTTTACTCACAACAGTGTACTGTGTTCTTCTTTTGGCCTGGTTCAGCTGTGTTCGGTGTGTGAGTGTGTATGTGTGTGTGCGCACATTGTCGGGATGTGGGCTGTGCCAAAAGCAGTTAGTCTAGTTCCAGGCTGACTCTAAGGAACAGAGTTAACATGCTACTGCTGACTCTGAATAACATCGACACTCTGAAGTCTTTATTTCTACAGATCTGCATCAAGTCCATTTAATAGAGGATTAGAGATTGTATGTGTCTGTGTGTGCATTTAGGAGGACTTCCAGGTTAGTTGTATTAATAGGGATAGTTCACCCCAGAATTCTGTCATTCTGCCATCATTTACTCACCCTTGTGTCATTCCAAACCTATTGGACTTACTTTCTTCTGTGGAACAGAAATGAATAAAATGTATTAAAGAATGTCCTTGTAGCTCTTTTTAATATAGTAAATGGCTTCCATCATGGACTGAGGCTGTCATGCTTTAAAAAGGACACAAATGCTCCATAAAAGTATGAAATCTTGCTTAACTGGATTAAGGATTCATTGAAAACATCTGATCTAACAGAGTGATTTGTGCGTAAATCGAACACGATTGCTTCTCTCATGAATGTGCCAAGAAGAGCTAGGGCAGATGTCAAGACTTTCAGTGAAAAACGACTTAAATTTCAGTCTGCTCCTCACACAGGGCTATCATTTGACTTTATAGCACATGGGACTTTTTTTATAATGCTTTGATGGAGCTTATTTGTCATTGCAGAGCTTGACAGCCCAAAAATAGTGGCCACGATAAGATCCTTTAAACAAAATTAATACAACACACTGATGTCAGTAAATGATGTCAGAATTTTCATTTTATGCTGAACTGTTACATAGTTTAAACATTTTCATAATGATTTTACAGTGTGAAATGATATGAGACACTGTATGTTAATATGTCCTGTCAGTGAGTTGTTTTATTTGTCAAACATAATGAAGACAATAAAGTGGGGTGGACAGTCATTGGGATTTTCCATTGCTACCAAATAATAATAAAATAAGAATAATAATTTAAACTTTCATTTTCATGTACAGAGTATTATGACGTAATGAGACAGGAGTCAATCCAGGAGACGACTCCTATCTCTCAGTCTGCCTCTGCTGTCTGTGACGTGAGGCCGTGTGATTGGATCAGTTTGAGTGTGAGCTAACCAGTTAGCTATAAGTGTGGGTGTGGTCTGCAGGTATGAGATGGTTATCACAATAACGACAGTTACCCAATCATCATGAAAAAATACACACTTCCTCTTTCGACATTACTTTTCTCACACCTTGTTATTGGTTAGAAAAAGGACTAAAATGACTGAATTGTATATATATAAACATAGCTTTAGTGACATATCTTCTTACACCCATTATGCTTAATAACCCAATAACATGTAAAGTAATGTAAATGACTTTAATATGTTCAATTATCAGTTGAATTTCAAGCAAAACCCAAGTGTCACGATTTCATTTATAATAAAACAATGCATTCCTCAATATTTTTACAGTTTAATGAATGTACACATGTCTTTGTCACATGTCGGTTTATGTTTTGATGGCAAAACTAGGATAGCAGCTTAACAATTTCAAAACTGAAATTATTATTAATTGCATATAACATAAAAGTTTGTGTGTATATACAGTATATATATATATATATATATATTATATATGATTTATCAATTTGACAGTACTAACACATTTTTCTTCATTGTCGAGTTATTTTACTATTTTTAATAACCAATGTAATATGCATGTGCAAGACTAAACCGCTTTCACAAATTCGCCTTTTAAAACCCGTTTTCATAAGTTTGCATTTTCAGGCCCCCAAAGCGCCTTTGTCGAGTAAATGAATGACCAAAATGCATAAATAGTTTTCGTTTTTTGTTGAAAAACGGCATCGTGTAAATGGCCCCTAAATGTTCGCATATAAAATCACACGAAAAACTATCTCAACCCATCCTCATTTGTAAACCCAAATAATTAATGGGCTAGTTAGGGCAGCCGCCACAGGTCTGCTAAACCGATTGGCTAATTGCTGACATATGGGAGCAATCAGAATGATTTAGGGTGTTATTTGTGTGTGGTGTGTGTGGTTTGTTTTTGGTGGTCTGCGAAATGTTTTCTTTAACTTCTATATTATATAAAAAATTAATTTATAAAATCACAGATTGTTTGTTTACTTATTACTAAGGTTAAAGTTATTAGTCTCAGTACAAATAAATTGTAACATTCTCCATGCCAAAAAAAACACAAGTCATGATGAAAATAACAGCGTCTGGCTGAGCATGTGTGTGTATTTCTTCTTCTGGAATGTGTGTCTCGCTGAGATCCGATTCCACAGCATTTAAAACACAAAGACGTTTCTCTCTCGCTCTCACTCTGATTATAAACAGCTGTGGACTTTTTTTGGCTTACATTTGGACAGAAAATGCTAGAGCAGCTTCCCACATCAAACACACACATACACACACACACACACACACACAAGAGGGCTGGTGATTCAGAAAATGTCTTTTGCATGTGAGGTTTACCTCCTTTTCATTTTATTGCTCTCTCTCTATTTCTTTTTCAGCCTCTCTCTTTCCTTGTAGTGCAAGCATGTAGCAGGAAATAGTTCTGCTTCAGTTGGGCCGGATCATGTTTCAACTCTCACCCTACACACTCGTTTTAACATTGAGAGGGTGTGTGTGTGTGTAATGTGTCTGAGTTTATTATGCATCACTATGCTTAGCACTCACTCTCAGCTGTCTCTCTAGACTGCAATCTCATTTTTGCTTCTGTCTGTGCACGTAGAAACTACAATTCTGTCATCATTTTATCACCCTCAAGTTGTTTCAAATCTATATGAAGTTATTTTTTCTGCTGAACACAAAAGAAGATATTTTGAAGAATATGGGTAACCAACCAGTTTATATGCCCCATTGACTGCCATAGTATGGGGAAAAAAATACCATGGAAGTCAATGGGGCACATCAATTGTTTGATTTCCGACATTCTTCGAAATCTTCTTTTGTGTTTAGCAGAAGAAAGAAATTCATACAGGTTTGGAACAACTGGGTGAGTAAATGAACAATTTTTATTATGGGTGAACTATCCCTTTAAAGATATTAGTAGCACCATTGGACTGAGCCCAACAAAAGCAGCAATGCACACATTGATTCTGTTCACTCCCAATTAAACCCCTCAATGTGCTGTTACTCACATTTGCAGACACACCCAGGGGAGGTTATGGGAAGGACATGGCTGCTGTAGACCTTCATTGCATTTCTGAGGTAGCACTTATGGAGACTAAACCCTCTCGGGGGCATCTGGGGGATTTCACTGGGGTAGCATTTCACACTTTGGCTGAGTTCGATATAGCATACAACAATTTCACTGTTACTATTTCTGCCATATCTTTATATGGATAAAATAGTGAGAGTAGTATGGTTTTCCAAATTCAGCATTGTCTAAAGGGGGTTTCACACTGGGTACGTTTGCTGCGGCCCGAATCCAAGTGCGATTGTTCCCTCTGTAGAGTCGGTCTGGTTTCAGACAATCCAACCTTGGTGCATTTGCATATCTTACATCATCACACAGCGCATGATAGAAAACAAAACGGGGGTCAATATATTGTTTTTAATAATTTGGTGCTATTGTGCACAGCAGAATGAAGAACACTTGGGTGTACTATATGTGTGTTGCATGAAGGCGGCTTTCTGCTACGCGCAGACTGACACTTTTACTGACACGATTACACTGCATACTCACTCTCGGTCGTATCCAAAGTAAATCATCACCACTGTCGTCTCTTATGTTTTGTTGAACTAATGACGTTGTCATCGACTAAAATGCATGCACAGGTTGTGCGGACACGAGTCAGAGTTGCATTCACATTGGCGTGAAGTGCACCACAGTACCATTGCAACTGAATTCAGAACACCTCCTACAGTTACTCTTGGGTTCAGTACCAAGGGTGCGTTCCAGTGTTTGCATGACAGCTTTCACATTACTAATTTTCCATGCAAACCGTGATCTGTTTCGAACTAAACTGCCAATGTGAAAGCCTCATTCAGGAAATCTATGGCTATCCGCTTGTTAAGTCATGACATATTGAATACTGTTTCAGATTCCTCTGCATTTTAAAGTGAGAATAATCAATAGCCATTTATGAGCACCATTTATCTATAGCACATATTTAAAAGAAAAAAATTGAAGTGTACACTACAGTTTCCGCACTCACGGTGTCCCAGACAGCAGTATTTTAAACTAATCTGTTGGTGGGAAAAACCATTGTTCTTGTACAGTTTTATGTACTACTTTAAAAAAAAAAAAAACCTACATTGAGAACAAACTGATAACATCTGTGTCTCAATAAGACGGCTTTTCCTCTTCTGAGGACCACATACTGACAGCTTAACGTCTGCATAAGCCTTCCTACTTATACTGTACCTGTTTATCATTTACCTCTCGCTGAATTACAGTTCAAAAATATTACTATAAAACCTACTGTGTAAATTCATATTGCTGATTTGACTGAACAAACCTCATCAACAAGACATGCAAAGCTTATTGAAAGTGTCATCCTTTGTAGATTCTGTGGGAGAAATGTGATTTTGACAGTCATTGCTTTCAGTGGAGTCAAAATTAGCAGGAAACAGCTACAGATGAAGATCAAAAAACACAAAAGAAGATATTCTGAAGAATGTTCAACTGTTTTTGTCCATATAATGAAAGTCAGTGGGTTACAAAACAATATTGGATTGCACAGATTTTTATTATATGGACAAAAAACAGACATTTTTCAAAATTTGTTCTTTAGTGTTCCACAGAATAAATTTATTCAGCTTTGTAATGACATGACAGTGAGTAACTGATGACAGAATGTTAATTTTTTGGTAAACTATCCCTTTGAACCGCCTTTAGAATGAGTTGAAAATATTATATTGCCATGTTTTATACACAGATTTACAGTACATGCAACATGTATATTAAATCTGGTTTTATATCATATAAATTCAAATGTCATCTTCAGTCATACACGTACTATATATATGATAATACATATGATACAATGATAAGAGAGACACAGGAGTGTATCACAAGTCCTAAACTCGCCTGATCATTTGACCGTTTGGGTGCCAATTTGCACTTATTTGGTATTCAAATCAAAACATCTCAACAACCAATCCGATTTATTTGCTTCAGTGGTTAGAAAAGTAGGTCAGTAGAAACCAAAACACAAGCACATGTCCACATGTTCAGACACATGCAGAGGGTGTTTATAAAATATGGTGGTTCAAACTTAAGATTCTACTTTCCTCATCCTCTGTCTGTCTCTCCATTCTCTCTGTTTGCAGACGTATATCGGCTCTATTTTAGCAGCAGTAAACCCTTATCAGAGTCTGTCAGGGCTGTATGACACCACAGCTGTAGAACGATACAGTCGACATCACCTGGGAGAAATTCCCCCTCACATCTACGCCATTGCAAACGAGTGCTACCGATCGATGTGGAAGCGCTCCAACAACCAGTGTGTGCTCATCAGGTGTGTTTCTGTGTTTCTGCATGCATTTAACAAACCAGTGGTTTCAGCAAGCCTCATTTTGAACGCTCTGAAATGAGTTTTATCGCTTGCGTTCTCATTTTAATTGACTTTTCAGCCAGTCTAACCTTAAAAGTTTTCCACCATGACCTTAACCCTCACCTCTGACCTCTCACTACGGTGTGAGGTCAAACTCATGGCTACCGGACAGCACTCATTACACAAGCATGCAGAGGTTAAAGGTGGCAGACTGCTGTGTTGTTCTCAACACTGCAGATCTCTCATCAGCTTTAGCGAGAGCCGACATAGAGGATACAAATTGGCAGAATACCTGACCGACATGGCTAAGCCTAGACTATGAAAAGTCCTGAGCATGTACAGACTCAGCAAACATGCGGACACCGATATGGCTACCATAAGAAGACAGGCTGTGCTCTTACTGCACAGAAATCGAGGTAGAAACTGAAGTATGCTTCTTACACTCAAGCTGTAACTACACACGATTCCAGAACGCTTTCTTTTGCCATTTTTGCAAACCACAACAAAGAATTGCAATGGAAATCCAATACCTACAAACTCCCAGACCTGCTGGATGAAACCACAGGGAGTGCAAACAAGTCTTGCCTTATGAAAAGGGCAATGGGTAGGACATAAAAACAAAAGCTTTCCACAGACAATAATCTGTACAATAATCATTTTTGCAATGACACTTTTGTGTTTTACACACTTTAAATGTCTGTATCCCCTTTAAAATGGTTATTTTGTCCTGTCCTACTATAGGTTTTGCCCTTGTATATTAATTTTGTGAATTACATTTTATGTTAATGCAAAATGACACACATCAGTAAATTTCACCTGAGGTTGCTCTCTGAGGTTGACAAGTACCATTTTCTAAAAGGTTAAGCACCTTCTTTTACAGCATGTTTGTTGAAATACACTTTTATTTAAGAGTTGTAATCTAATTTGTGGATAGTGCTATATGTACACTGTTCAAATGTTTGGGGTTGGTAAGCTTTTTAATGTTTTTGAAAGAAGTCTCTTTTGCTCACCACGACTGCATTTTTCTGAACGAAAATGCACCACTAGAATATATTGTAAGGTAAAACTACTGTCACTTTTGATCAATTTAATGCAACCTTTCTGAATACAAGTATTTCTTTTAAAAAAAAGGTTTATTCATGTTTTTACAATGTGTTAACTCTTTTTATTGAGCCAGTAAAGCTTCTTGAATCTTGAAAGACTCCTTGAATGAGACCCATAATGCAACTGCCCTCTGCTGATCACATCAGCTCATTACATCTCTTTCCGCTAATATTCATCTTCCAGCGCTGACATTTTCTGTATGTGTGTTTGTGTGTCAGTGGGGAGAGTGGAGCAGGTAAAACTGAGAGCACAAAGATGATTCTGCGCTTTCTGTCTGCAATGAGTCAGCAAAGTGTGGCGCTCTCAACTACAAAGACGGCATCAGCACATGTAGAGGAGGCAATTCTGGAGAGCAGGTACATACGCATATTAAATAATACAAAACCCTCGATATGCAGTGTGCTCACTCATTTCATTGAATTTTTCATCTCTCCGTCTCTGTAGTCCAATAATGGAGGCGTTCGGAAATGCTAAAACTGTTCATAATAACAACTCTAGTCGCTTTGGAAAATTCATCCAGCTTCATTTCAACCAGCATGGAAACATCCAGGGAGGAAGAATCACAGACTGTATCCTCTGCTTGGATGTGTCAGCTGTTAGTTCATCTCTGTAGCTTTATTCATCCACCTGTACTGTGGTACCACTTGTTAAAGTCTCCTGGCTATCAGTAATCCCACTCTAGTTATTTTGTGTCTGATAGTTTGTGATGTGCGACCCCGTTTAGCAATTGAAACTCACACACACTCACAGTTGACTTTTCTAACAACACCATTGCACTAGAAGAGCAGATTTCAGAAGTAAGCGTCCTGCAAAGCACAGACAGTTCAGAAAGCACCATCAATGCTCAACAGCAGCAGGATTCATTTTCTCTAGGCTATTTTAGCCAAAGCAATCTTGTGATCTGAGGTGACTTAAAAGATACTTTGTTTACAAAAACATGTAATATTAAGATCTGCCCTGAAAGAAAATATGTTCATTTACAGAGATGGTAATATTCTGATAATGTCTCTTTTTGCATTTGCCTTGACTCTTTATTTTCAACACACAGACCTTTTAGAAAAGGTGAGTTTTTTAATAGTCATGAAACTTTTGCATGTATGATTTTGTTTGCATGGTCATTTATGTGGGTCACTGATCATGTCTTCATTGGACTCTTATTTTCTGTGTGCATTTCTTTCAGAATCGAGTTGTGCGTCAAAATCCCGGTGAAAGAAATTATCACATATTCTACGCTCTGCTGGCCGGTACCAGCGCAGAACAGAGGGGTGAGTCTGGGCCGTCTAGTGTCTACATTGTCCACATATTTCTGTTTAAGGTCTAACCCTTGATTTGGAGACTGGAGACCCGTCACCCTTTATTTTTAACTCAACTTTCTTTTTTAAGGGCGATATAGATGACCTTTAATCTGGAAAAACATATTTATCTGGGAACAAATGAACATAGACTTTGTTAACACCAGTGTTATTTTAGTGTCATAGAGATGCTATTCAAGATTATATTAATATTCTGAATGTTTTTATTTCTATATATTTAATTTACATTTAAATGTAAAAAACATACAAATGTTTTTGTCATTTTTATTATAAATATGTTTATATGTATTTATTAATTTTCATTAATTAATTTATTTTAATGTTTTTATTCCTATATTTTTCATTGAATTTTTAAAAATCTTTCTGTGTTTTTATCATTTTTATTACTTTAAAAAAATATGTCAATATGTTTTAATTCATTTTTATTTCAGTTTTTGTTTAGTACATCAAGTTAGACTAAATTAAAATGAGAAATGCTGCCTTGGTAACTAGCTGAAATAAAATATATATTTTATATTTTATTTTATTTCAGTTAACTTTTATTTAAAAGTAACTTTTTTTATGGTTTTATTTTTTATATTTTTAGTTGTAGATAACTATAATAACCCTGGTTAGCACTAAAAAATAAATATGATTTGCTTTTGAAATGCAATTTTTTATAGTTAACTGCCATTTATGGATGGAATCATATCCATTTGTTCAGACTTGTATCTACATTGGTTGGCTCATGTGGCCTTCACTCATTCGATATTGAGTACACTGATGAGAGCCACGTCTGAGCGCAAATGAATAAATTCAGTAAGTGATAGACTGCACTTTTCATTTTAACATTACAAGCAACTAAACAGATTTAAATCGAATACACAAAACAGATTTTTGCTGCCTGTCTGAACCAAGTCACCTAAGATTTCCCCTCTATTTTAACTTTAGACGAAGGAAATCTGTGTTATTCGTGGTTTTCTTAGTTTAGTCACCTAAGTCAGGGTTCACCGTCTGCTGACGTCACTGTCAAATGAGATTGAGAAGTCAGAAGGTCATTCTATCACAATGAATCAGTGCTGTTTGCGACACAGTATCAGTTTGTTTAAGTTCTGTGTTTATCGCTCTCACTCATTTTCTCACAGAGTCGTTTTCCCTCACCCCTCCGGAGGGCTTTCATTATCTGGGTCAGTCAGGATGTGTGAAGGACAAAGCCATTAATGACACTGAGACTTTTCAGGAAGTGCTGGTGAGACAGTCACAACATGACAACACGTCACTGTATGACTACTGTACAGCACATGAACACACACACACAAACACACAATCTGCACTGCTATATAACAGCAACCTATACTGCACTACTTTATAAGCACACATTTTTGTATTTCACTTTTTTTAAGTAAAGTGTATTGTTTGGATATTTATGGATTTTACAGATTAATGGCAATTGCAATTAATATCTATAATTTATAACAGATTTGGTCCAATGAGATACTATGATTTTGCCGATTTGGTGCTTATCAATGTTGAAAATATTTGTCATGCTTAATATTTTTGTGATACATTTTTTCAGGCTTATTTGGTGAATAGAACGTTCAAAAGAGCAGAATTTATTTAAGAATTATTTTTAGAAAAAGTTGGGTTTTTTTTTAATAAATCTTTTCTGTCACTTTTGATTAATCGAATGCATCCTTTCTGAATAAAAGTATTAATTTATTTTTTAAGTATTAATTTTTGACCCCAAAATGTTAAAAGATAGTGTGTAAAATATATGGTTCTCTTGTGTTTCAATACTGGTTGACTGTGTTTTGTGTTAGAATGCTTTGAGGACGATGAAATTTGGAGAAGAGAACATCAAGGAGGTGTTGAGGCTCCTGTCCGGAATCCTGCATATGGGAAACATCGAGTTTTTAACGGCAGGTGGAGCACAAGTCTGCTCTAAAGCAGGTAATCACTTCTCCACTCTCTTCAGCTCTGTTTCTCTTTTGCCTTGATTTGGCATTCATGAGTTTTTTTGTTTTTTTGACATTACTGTACTGATGATAATTGCATTACATTTATATTCATACGATCTGTGGATGTGTAGCTCTCAGTAAAGCTGCAGATCTTTTGGGGTTGGATTGCACCCAGCTGGCTGAAGTTTTGACCCACAGATCCATGATCCTCAGAGGAGAGGAGATCACCACACCCCTCACTGTAGAGCAGGTAACAGGGGTGTCACACACTCACTAAACAAACAAAGTTTGTTTACACGCTTACACAAAACACAGTCAAACAAACATTAAATTGTAATGTGAAATTGTAAAATCATACATTACAACTTAAAGGAGTTTCAAGTTCACCCAAAAATAAAAAATTGACATTAATTACTCACCCTTATTTTGTTCCAAACCTGTAAGACTTTCATTTATCTTCGAAACACAAATGAAGATATTTTAAATGAAATCTAAAACATTGATCAGCGAACATAAACAGAAGCTCAACGGTACTTTCTTGATGCGCGAGAACCAACCTCATTGGTTTTTGCGGAAGCTCAAACGTGCTACATAACACAAGAATGAACCTCATTGGTTCTCGCACATCAAGCGAACATGCTTGAGCTTCCAAGCTTCACACACCACAACTGATGTGTGAGTTGATGAATGTTTATATGTGAATAAAAGCCTGAATTCAATCTGTTCATCATATAAAAAGCGATCAAGTCTCTTCAGAAAATTTGGACAAACTGCTCAATTAATATGGATTACTTTTATGATCTTAAGGAACAATATAGCTTTTAATTAAATGCCAGTGTATTACTGTTAAGTGTTAGAAAAAGAATGAAATTAAAATTCCTCTGGAACTCCAGTCCATCATATAACAGAGTGCAGTGTAATAGAGACACAATATACTGTATATTTAATCAGATTATACTTCTGAAGTCAGCAGAAACAGGTCCAGAAACTCTCACTCCCTCTAGAGGACTTCACATGTAACTGCAAATCTTTATTAAACATGTCACCTTCCTCATTTACCCTTTTATTACTGTATGGACACAGGTTTAAAGTTTGCTTCCCATTAAACATTACAACTTGACCTCTTAACACAGTATTTCCAAATACTTTTAAATACAATGCCAATGTTTATATTATGTATTTCTGTAAAAAATACATTAATCACAACATATTAAAACACATGACAGTAAAACCACAATAAAAGCTGTAAAGCAATTAAATATTGAAATATAATAATGTATATTTTAATAAATAAATATAAAAATAGTTAAATAAATAATATATATATACATCTTTAAATAAAGAAATCCAATAAATAAACAAATAAATAGCCTTTGGCACAAAATGCTTTTTTTTTTTAGCTACAAATGGCTTAAAAGAGAAAAAAAAACTTGTGGAACATGTGGAATTTGTTGTCTTTTGAATTGTTTTCATTATTCAGTTTTAAACCTTAACTAGTCATGTTTAATTCAGACTTAAATAAATACTTAAATACCCTTCTGTAGTCAGAATAATATCACAAATATGCATGTGTGTGTGTGTGTGTATCAGGCGGTGGACTCACGGGACTCTATGGCGATGGCTCTCTACTCTCAGTGCTTCACTTGGATCATTCGCAAATTGAACAACCATATCAATGGCAGTGAAGACTTCAGATCCATTGGTATACTGGACATCTTCGGGTTTGAGAACTTTGAGGTGAGAGTCATGCTGACTAGTTTCAGACAGAGGTTTTAACCCACTGGTCATTAATGTTATTCCATTTATTTTTATTTCAATTCTCCCTCTCAGGTGAACCGGTTTGAGCAGTTCAACATCAACTATGCAAATGAGAAGCTACAGGAGTATTTCAACAAGCACATTTTCTCCCTAGAACAGCTTGAGTACAACAAGTAAGTCATTACAAATATAAACACACCCAACGCATCACCAACACCATCAACCAAAGCACAGGGTGAGCGTCTAATTCTCCGCCGTTTTAATACTTTATTTGTGTTTGCGTTCATAGAGAAGGGTTGGTCTGGGATGATGTCAACTGGATGGACAATGGAGAGTGCCTTGATCTCATAGAAAAGGTAAAAACACAAACATAGTCATTTAAAAACACTGTCTACATTCTGATGTTCTAGATCTGAGTCTGTCTGTGCATGTGTTTTCTCTGCAGAAATTGGGTTTGCTTGCTCTTGTGAACGAGGAGAGTCATTTTCCTAAAGGCACTGATGGCACATTGCTGGAGAAACTCCATAGCCAGCATTCTGTACGTCTCACACACACACACACACACACACTCATTTTTCTTAAGGACAGTAGGTTTGCTTGGGCAAGAACTGTAGGTAGGAATGTACCCAAAGGGAGGGGACCAAACAAACTCATATTGATCAACCACTTATATGAATAGTGGGCATAATCATCAACTTGGATATGATAACTATAATCACTAATCTATTTCTCTCTCCATATCATTAGAGGAATCAGTTCTATGTTAAGCCTCGTGTTGCAGTTCATCAGTTTGGAATCAAGCACTACGCAGGAGAGGTACAGCACCCCGTCTACTGTTTTTATTATTGTTATTATTATTTATTTATTTTAGTTGGATTGAACTTCTACAGTATGCATCTTCAACTACCAAAAAATAACAGAAAAATAAATAAATAAATATATATATATAACAGAAAAAAAATAACAGAAAAATAAATAAATAAATAAATATATATATTTTTTTTTATTTTTTTTTTACCATATCCGTGCAAGTAAATTAGCAACTACAGTATCACATTTCCTTTAAGTGGCATTTTGTTCATATATCAAATGCAATTGTATAAAACACAATAGGTCATATCTCATAATAGGTACAGGTAAAGATGTTGTTTATTCAATTTATAAATTGTAATTTTAGGGAGCATTTATCTTATAAAAGGGTTAAGAAGTATTATTTATTAGCATACTTAATAGCATATTAGCATAGCATTTTATTAAATATTTGATTAAATAGACTTTTGATATAATATGCTCTGTCAGTTACCAGCCACCAAGTTGGTGATCACGGTAAAATACAAAGAAACACAAAGAATTTTTATATATTAAAAATGTTGCAATTTTTAATAAGAGAAATTTCAAGTTTTATTTTGAGAAAAGAAAGAGAAAAGAAAAAGAAAGAAAATTGTAGTCTATTCACTTGTTATGTGTTATGGTGTATATACTGGAGAATGAGGGGGGAAAAATCAATGCTGGTCAACATTAGCATTGCAGGTGTCATGTCTCTAGTTAACGTCCTACTTTTTGTCTGCAGGTTGTGTATGATGTCAGAGGAATCCTGGAGAAGAACAGAGACACATTCAGAGATGATATTCTCAACTTACTCAGGGAGAGCAGGTGTGTGTGTGTGTGTGTGTGTGTGTGTGTGTGTGTGTGTGTGTGTGTGTGTGTGTGTGTGTGTGTGTGTGTGTGTGTGTGTGTAGTTGTGTAACTGTCCTCAATGAGGCCATTTATTCACACGTTCCTGTTCTCTCAGGTTGGATTTTGTGTACGATCTCTTTGAGCGAGTGAACACCTGGACTGGACAGGACACAGTCAAGTGTGGCTCAAAGTATCGCAGACCTACAGTTAGCTCCCAATTTAAGGTAAGAAACTACAACTCTCATAATGCTTTAGAACAGGTAAACAACAGTTAAATTTAAATGTAAGTGAATGTAAAGATGCAATTTTTACTCTTACACTTTAAGAAGTGTAACAAGTGATTGTATGTTTATCGTTTGTTTCTAATAACCTCAAACATCAAGTATTTATTTGTATATTATGGCCTGGTTTCACAGACAGGGCTTAAACTAAGCTAGGGGTTGGACCTTAGTTCAATTAGGACATTTAAGTAGCTTTTATAAACGTGCCTTAGAAAAAAAAAACATTACTGGAGTGAATCTTGAGACACAACAATGGCACTGACATATTTTAAGAAATGTCAGAGTAAGTTGCTTTCAGTTAACACAGCTAAAACATGCATTTTAGCCCAGGACTAGCTTAAGCCTTGTCTGTGGAACCCCTAGTAAGTGCATTTGGTATAAAACGTTTTAAACAATTTGTAACAGATGATTTATTTCTATCTACCCAGAATTCATTGCACTCCCTGATGTCCACCCTTAGTGCCTCCAATCCATTCTTTGTACGCTGCATTAAACCCAACAATAGCAAGGTATGTGTCACAGACACAAACATATGAACATTAGATGTCTTACTTTGTGTCAGTTTGTATAACATTGGGTTTATGTTGGGTTCAGGTTTGAAATTAAATTAGATTATCACTTCAGAGTTGATTTGTTTATTTTGAGAATGCCAGTCGGATCTGGTCACGTTTATGGGCCGGCTTCAAGTGCAGACATCTAATACAAACACACCAATTAGACACACACACTATCAGATGGCGATTCTGTATATGGCTGTATATCTCTGTGTGTTTTCATTCAGTAGTGACGGATCATAAACTCAGTGTGGAGATATAAGACTCCTTTGAGAGACACAGACACATGCTCTGCACACTTTTCTATTCCGACTGCATTGGACCCGAGGCCATTCAGCAGACTGCCTATTAACTCTACAGCAGATGTCAGACTACATGTGTGTTTTGTGTATGGTAGTACCTCTTTGTTCAGTTGTTTGAGGTCAGTGCAGAATTGATGTGTTAATGGGACACATCAATTCTGTTCCATTCTTCTGTCGCTTTCAGATCGGGCATAAACAAATCTATGCTGAAGTAAATCAATATGCAGTTGCCTCGTGCAGAAGGCACTAGTATATAGTATATATAAAATGTAAAAAAGCAAAAGAGAAAGCTAACAAATAATGTAATAATTAATAATGTAGAATATTTATTATATCAGTTAAAACTAACACGATGACTTAATAAAACTAAATAATTTACAGCTACTTATGTGTAACATGTTTGTCTGCTTATATCCAAAATTAAATATTTAAAAATCATTCCTCAAGAAAATACAAGTGAAATCAAACAGATGTCAATTTTCTTTATTTTCTTTGACTAGATTTGAATTTTCGTTTTCCTTATGTTTTTCTTTCTTTTTTCTCTAAATTTGACTTGACTTATTATTGTAAAAACAATTAAATGATTAACTAAAATGTATATCATTTTTTTTAATTATCTAATTTACAAAAACATATGACATATATTAATTTATCTGTTTTATCTATATAAATATTTAAAATGAATTACAAATTAAAATATTCTTCACTAAAAATAGATTATTATAAACAGCTAATGAATTAATTAATTAATTTTAATGTACAATTATGTATGACATCTATATATTTGTCTGTATGTCTGTCTTTCTGTCAAGTTCATTTCAGCTGTATGTCTATGTCTCTCTATCCACTGTCTCCCCACTTTATTTGAATGTAAACAGCTGGGGTGGCTTCTGCCCCTTTTTTACCCACAATGCATTTCCCTCCAACACCCCCCTCCCCCCTTGAGCACAAATTAGCCCAGCATGGGTCTGATCTCCATGGTAACCAGCAGTGTGTGAATGAGAGCGAAGGGGTTGGGGGGTGTGTATGTGTGTGTGAGCTGACCAGTTGATCTCTGGATTGTTGTGAACATACACTCACTCAGAGCTGCTGACGGTCACAGGATGAGAAAGGACACTTTTCTGTACAGTAAGAGACGAGTTCATATATTATTAAACTAAACGTTTAGTCAATAGCCAGTTACATTGTTGATGTAGAAGAACAGAACTGATATAGTGGTGTTTAGACAGATGCTGAGAGTTTTTCCAGATGTCTGACTGCTGTCTATCTGTTTACCTGTCGGATAATTAAGAAGCTTTTGCTTATTAAAGAACAGATTTATGAAAACGTTTTGCTATGTTCTCATGGTTTGATTCCTAAAGGGGTAGTTCACCCCAAAAAATGACAATTCTGTCATCATTTATTTGTGTCGTTCCAAACCTGTGACTTTCTTTCTTCTGTAGAACAGAGATATTTTGATGACTGGTTTTGCCCATACCTTGACAACTTTCATTGTATGTGCACAAACACTGATACATTTTTCAGAATATCTTATTTTGTGTCCCACTTTAGAAAGAAAGTCATACAGATTTTGGAACAATATGCTGATAAATAAATGAAGACAGAATTGTCAGTTTTGAGTGAACTATCCTTTTAATATATGTAATATGTAGCTAGTATTTGTTTTGCTGGGAGACAATTAAAGAGAGACTTTGTCCCTCCCCCCCATGAAGTACTCTGACATTGATCCTGTCTGCTTTCTGTGACTTGTGCTGCATGTATCAGTATGTTAATGTGCCTCTAACTATAATGAATGATTGTGTGAGTGTGAGTGTGTGTGTTGGTATTGACCTTCCTCTCACAGTGCTCATTCACCACTCATCTCTTCATCTCACTTTCATTCGCCAGTCCTTCTGGTTCATTCCTCCTTCCACAGAGATGACATTTAGAAGCGGGGATCACAGCGCCCCGTTTCCGACCTCACCCCCACACAGGGTCGGAGGTCAGGGGGAGAGGGGGTGATGATGGCCCACTTAGTGTGTCTGAAGAATGAATCCACTCAAAACTCAACCAGTCTATATTTGAAAGCGGAATTAATTCAGCTAATTTAGATTTAAGACCTCTAACTTTTCAGTCTGAAGCTGAAACAAGTTTTTAAATGCAGCAAATGTGGTGATGTAAATTTTTAAAATGTCTCTGTCACTCTCTTTCGCAGATGCCCGATCAGTTTGAGCAGTCAGTAGTCCTCAACCAGCTGAGATATTCTGGGATGTTGGAGACGGTTAAAATCAGACGTTCTGGGTTCCCAGTCAGGAGAACGTTCAATGATTTCTGTTCCAGGTTTGTGCCCCAAAAACTATAAACTCGCATATTCCTACTGAAAAATGATTAATTCTGAAAATGTTCCATTCCATCATTTTTATTAAATGAAAATGCAAAGGGGATTTTTATTTAAAGTTTAAGTTTTTTCTACACCTCTTTAGGCATAGTTAAATTAAGTCATTGTCATTCTTTTCAGTCCAAACAGTCCTCCTTTCTATGCAAATAACACTTTTAATAGAATGCGTCTTATTCACAAAACTCGCGCTGTTTGACACCCAGAATTAACATTGTGCTATTACTGCTTGCTTTCTGTTTTTACTGCATTTCCTGCATCTTTGAATGGTAATCATATAGTGTATACATGGACACAGAGTTGAATGCAATATTGGCGTATAAAAGTAAGATCCATTTTTAGGCTGCGGAAAGATTGTCAGTTTGATATAAGCGGAATTGGATTTGTCTAAAATACATCACAGTATCATAATTTTGCATTGTTCTGTCCCCATTAAAATAAAAGGGTTCACAGTGTTAACTGACTTTGATTGAACTGTCCTGCAAAGGTGGTTCACAATACTGTTTTATTTTGTTTTTGCCAGGTACTATGTGTTGATGAGGGGCGTGGCTTCATCAGATGACATCAAGGGGCGGTGCTTCCTTCTGCTGCAGATCTATGACAACAGCAGTGCTGAATGGCAGCTGGGAAAAACCAAGGTGAGAAACATCATGTTCTTTGAAATGTGTGACTGTGTTGGTAGCTGACATAAAATACTTTTGGAAAGTTCTTCACAACACAATTTAATCATCACTTTGATAACCGAAGTTAACAGGTAACCTAAGATATACGCTCTCCCATTCTCTCCGTTCATGTAAATTTTAACCTAAAATAGGGTGGTGCATAAGCAATTGGAAAAATTTGGTGCAAGCTTTTGTGAAAGTAGAGCAGTTTGAAAGATGCTTGGATCTAAACCTAATAATTTATTGGTTTTATACTCTAGATCCATCATGATTGGTGGATCTGGTGTAAATGATGGCTTTTCATTGGTTGTGTTTTTGTAGGTGTTTATGAGAGAGAGTTTGGAGCTGCGGTTAGAGAAACAAAGAGAAACAGAAGTGCTCAAAGCGGCTTCAATTATCCAAGCTCATATATTGGGTTATAGAGCACGGTAAACACACTTACACATGCAAATGCACATAAACTTACTCACGCTCGCTCGGTGTCAACTCTAATGTACTCCCTCTGTTTCTCTCTCTGCCCTCTGTTGGTTATAGGTTGCAATACAGGCGGCTGTTACAGTGCATTGTTGTCATTCAGAAAAACTACCGTGCACTGTTTTGGCGCCGGCGCTTCCAGACAATGCGCTGGGCCACCATCACCCTACAGAAGAGGCTCAGAGGGCAAAGGGCACGACAGCTCTACATTCACCTTCTAGAGGAGAAGAGGAAGAGGGAAGAAGAGGAAACGAGACGAAGAGAAGAACAGGAGGCACTAGAGAGGTGGGACAATTGCCTGTATTATTATACCTATGTTTGTGTTTATAATGTTAGTTTCTGATCTTCTTGTAATGCTTTGTATTTGTCAGAGAGAGACAGTGCATGGAATTGGAGCTCCTGGCACAAGCGGTTAGTGGAAAAAATCTATCAAAATCTATTAAGATCCATCCATCCATCCATCCACTTTAGTTTTTAGTTTTGTTTTAAAGCAGAATTCAAAACAACCCAATCAAGTGACATTCTGTTTATATTGCATGTTGGGTAACGCAGTCTTTTCTATGCAGGCAGAGGAGGCTCGAAGATTAAAGGAAGAAGTGAAAAATGTATTACCTGAGAGTACCACACCAGTGAACAGTATTGTACCTGAGAGTAGCCCATTTGAGAATGGCCCTCCTGAGAGCCCAGTAGAAGAGAAATCACTGGCGGAGCAGGTGTTTGACAAGGTGTACGAAGGTGAAACAAACCAGGCATCACAGGTGGAGGAGATCTTGCGTTTGGAGCGTGAGATTGAAGGCCTGCGGCGACAGAAAGAGGCTCAGGAGCAGAGTCTAACCACGCATTCGTTGCATCGTCTGCAGTGGCTGCGGGATCAGGAGCTGCGCAGGCTGGAAGAAGAGGCCTGCAAGGCTGCGCAGCAGTTCCTCACATCGCTCAACTTCGATGAGATCGACGAGTGCGTGCGTAACATCGAGAGCTCGCTGGGGGGATCCAGTGGCTCACAGCAGGGGGTAGCCAGAGGTGAGGAAGATGAGGTGGATGAAGGTCTGGGAGTGGATGACGGGTTTAAAGACTCGCCTAATCCCAGCGAGCACGGCCACTCAGACGGCCAGCGCACCAGTGGAATCCGCACCAGCGATGATTCCTCTGAGGAGGATCCTTATGCTAATGACCGCATGCCCCCGCCCTTAGCCCCGCTTATCATCATGCCCTCAGCCTATCATGCTCCACCCTCAAGCAGTGGCTCCACCTACTCTCACGCTGTTCAGGAAGAAGAGGCGGAGCTAATACCTCCCGATGAAGATTCAGATTATGATGCAGATGATTATGATGGAGGCCTCATCATGCGACCTCCCAGCCTCCCACCTCACAATGACCACTGGTCACGTGACCATCGCAGCTCCTTTACAACCAGCACCAGTGTCAGCTCAGGGGCGTACCGCTTCAGCTCAGACGGGCCACAATCTTCAGTGAGTTTTACATACACTTTCTGCATGGTTGATGAATCAGATTCATTAAAAGATTCAAGTTTTTTTGAGCAGGGTTTCCCAAACATTATTGTCATTTAACAACACATTTGCATGTTCATGGTGCTCTGATGTCGGTTAATGGGCACATGAAAGGCATGAATTTCCGTTTATCAAATAATCCAAACCAAATCCGCATATTAGAATGATTTCTGAAGGATCATGTGACACTGAAAACTGAAGTAATGGCTGCTGTAATTCAGCTTTTCATCACAATAATAAATTATATTTTAAAATAAATAGAAAAAAGTTATTTTAAATTGTAATAATATTTCCCAATATTGCTGTTTCATTCTATTTTATCATTCATTCTGTTTTATCATTCTACTTTTTTTTTTTTTCATTAAATAAATCTCATGGTAAATATAGGAGACTTCTTTCAAAAACATTAAAGAATCTTACTCACCCCAAACTTTTGAATGGTTGCGTACTTAACATTACTGAAGGAGAAAGAGTTGTGCATGTCATTTCATGATTTTAAAAGCATTTGCTGTTAATGGTTGTTTACATGTAATTGCTGATTGTGTATCCCTGTTTCTTTCCATCAGTTTGAGGACAGTGAAGATGACTTTGAAAGGTTTGACACCGACGATGAATCATCTTACCGGCGGGATTCTGTCTATAGTTGTGTCACTCTACCCTACTTCCACAGCTTCCTTTATATTAAAGGTAAATAGCCTGCCAACTCTTCTCTCAACACCTCTTTATTATTGTTTGTTTAATTACATGCTTGCAAGACAGTGTAATGAAATTGATATCACTTTTTCTTCTTTTCCAAATATTTCTGAAGGTAACTTAAAGGTTCAATCTCAATTCAGACTTAGTTTTGTAGCTTATTTCAGCTATAGGTGTGCTGCTTGTTTTTTTTGTTTTTTTTTTACTTGATACCTTTTTGGAAATGTAAGTTTAAATTTACTCTAAAATTGTTTAATGTTTGTAGAGCAGAATTTTGACCAATCAGAAAATCTTAAGAAAATCTTAACCATAACTATTTGTGGCAGCCGTATCTGATTAGGACAAAAATTGAATTTGCTTGGAAGAGACATATTTTATGACTTTTAATAGCTTGAATGTGCCTGGATGTGTGTTGCAGGTGGCCTGTTGAACTCCTGGAAGCGTCGCTGGTGTGTGCTCAAGGATGAAACATTTCTGTGGTTCAGGAGCAGACAAGAGGCGCTCAAACAGGGCTGGCTGCTGAAGAAGGGCGGAGGATCCTCCACACTCTCTCGTCGCAACTGGAGACGCCGCTGGTTCGTCCTGCGACAGAGCAAACTCATCTACTACGAGAACGACACAGAGGAGCGGATGAAAGGCATGCTGGACATGCACGAAGCTAAGTAAGACCTCAGGAAGTACAGAACACAAAGGTTTCAGGTTCAGTCACAATCAGTGTGACACTAGATCTGGAGAGCAATGGTCATTCTCTATTGCCTCATTATTCTTGACACTTTTAAAGGGCTTAACCTATCAATCAAAAATACTAATAGCACATACAAATACAAATACCGCAAAAAGACAACAAAATGTATTTGTTTATTTATCTTTCTCTCGAATCTACACTGAACTGGATTTAGCTGAATAATGACACTGTTGTCTTTTTTTAGAGCTGCTTTATAGCAAATGTTTAATTCTGTTTGCATCATTGATCATTACTTTCCTCTTTGTAACTGTAAAGCTGCTTTGAAACAATCTGTAATGTATGAAGCTCTATATAAATGAAGGTGACTTGACCTGTTGTTCTTTTTGTGTTGTTTTATTAGAGAGATTATTGATGTAACAGGGAAGGAGAATGGGATTGACATTGTTATGCCAGGAAGAACATACCACCTTGTTGGAGAAACTGCAGAAGATTCCAGGTAAGTGTGGTTATTTTTTGTGTTTTTTAATCCTGTGTGCTTTCAGCCTTGATGCTTACTTAGTAAATATGTAAAACCATCGAACTGAGGTTTTTTAATTATTCTTTGTGTGTTGTGTGCAGTCATTGGTTTAGCGTGTTAAGTCAGGTACACATGTCGACAGAACAGGAAATTCGAGAGATGCATGATGAACAAGCAAATCCTCAGAATGCTGTGGTAAGTATTAAACACACACACACACACACACACACACACACACACACACACACACACACACACACGTATTATGGGGACTTTTCATAGACATAATGATTTTTATTCTGTACAAACTGTATAATCTATCCATTAACCCTAAACACATCCCTCACAGAAATCTCTCTGCATTTTTACATTTTCAGAAAACATAATTTAATTTATAATTTATAATCTGGTATTACTGTCTTTTTGGATAAATTTGGTCATCACAACGGCGGGTTTACCTGGACAATTCATAAGATATTTAGAAAAGATGTTTGTGTTTTTCATAGGGCACATTGGATGTGGGAATGATTGATTCTGTATGCGCCTCGGACAACCCAGAAAGGTAAACACACACACTGTCCTCTCTTTCTGTCTTGTTGCTTTTGAAACAAAAACTTTAAAAGGCAGTTTAGTGCATTGGTGATCTGCACTTGTATTATTGACCTTTCTTTAAATATTGCTATTATTTTACATTATATATATAATATATCTTAGATTATTATATTATATACTATTTTTTCATTTATTTTTTACATTTTTGAAAACTAATTTCTTATAATTGCGACTTTATATCTAACAATTGTGACTTTCTCAGTTGCAACATTTTGTAATTATGAATTTATATTTCACATTGTGACTTATTTTAGTCTCATTCTCTTTTTTTTTTACTGAACTTGTGTACTATGTACTGTATATGTTGACTCTATCACAGTTTGTAATGTTCCTCATTTGTAATAAGGCTTTGGATAAAGGCATCTGCGAAATTTATGTAAATGTTTAAACCTAATTTCACAATAACCATTTTATTTTTTCTCTGAGAAAAACAACACATTTGCGTTATCATGTAGACAATAAAATATTTAAAATGTTTTTGCATTTTCTCTCTATCCAGGCCAAATGCCTTTGTTATTATTACTGCCCATCGTGTTCTGCATTGCATGGCTGAGTCAGCAGAAGAAATGCATCACTGGATTACATTGCTCCAACGCACGAAAGGAGATACACGTGTGCAAGGACAGGAGTTCATCATCAGGGGTGAGAGGTCACCTGCTCGCACAAATCAAAAGCCATGCTCAGTTGTTAATGGATTGTCTGTAGATTATTTGTACATTTAATACTTTACATTAGTTATTTCTCATTGTATGGGGATGTTTCATCACTCTTCCTAGTCAGTCATAGAATCAGAGTAAAGCTGGAGGAACGAAAAACTTTATAGGTGTTTTGTTAGATAATAACAGGATTTTTTTTTTTGTATTCTGATTATTTAAGAATTTGACACATTGTATGCTTTTTGGAATGCTTAATATACAAATTCATTTCATTATTGGGTCATGCCAAATCAACCAAATTAATAAATGCAATGGATTTGTATTTACCGAGTAATCCACTATTTTGTGGAGGGGGGTCAAAATGACAATTTTCACCTGAGATTTAGATCCAAATTACAGGTGGGTGAAAATGACTTTTCTCATAGATAGGTAGGCCTATTAGTAAAATCTATTGACCTAAGCAATCCTTGTTGCATTATATGCCAATGGTGACATTACACATTCAAAACATTTTTTGCACTTTTTGTGTTTTTCCCCCCAAAGTTTGCATGTCTGTATTAAAGATATCCTACAAAATAGTGGATTAATATTTTGATTAATAATATTACGATTTATTTTTGTCTTTCTTCAGAAAGAAATATGAACAAAATTAAAAATTTGAGCTGGGGACCTCTAGTTGAGTTGACACACAGAATGACCCTAATTGATTTGATATGGAACATTAATTATATAAATTAATATTAATTATACGTAATATGTATTACATACTTCATGGTTAGTTTTTGAAGATGGTTATTTAGTGTTTGGACAAATAAAGAGTGAAGAGAAAAGATGACTTAGACCACAATTAATTGTTATAATGTTCACTTTCAAATCAACACCACCATGTTAGGATACCTTCAACTACAAACTGAATTTTTACATACTGTATGTGAAAATATGTCAAATCTCTCTCTGTCTGTTTCTTTCTCTGTTTTGGTTTCCAGGTTGGTTGTATAAAGAGATTCGGGGCAGCAGTCGTGGGAATCTTAAGCTGAAGAAGCGCTGGTTTGTGCTGACTCACAATTCTGTGGATTATTATAAAAGCTCAGAGAGAAACGCTCTTAAACTGGGCTCTTTAGTGCTTAACAGCCTCTGCTCTGTGATCGTTCCCGATGAGAGAGTCTTCAAAGAGACCGGTAAACACACACCTGCATGCGCATAAACAGTAGAGTATATACCAACAAACATTTACATCTTTTTCAGACTCTATATGCGTGTGCTTCTAGGCTACTGGAACGTGAGCGTGTTTGGTCGTAAGCATTCATACAGGCTGTACTCTAAGCTGCAGACGGAGGCCAGTCGATGGGCCAGCGCTGTACAGACCGGCATCGACAGCAAACCGCTCATGGATACACACACACAGCAACTTATACAGGACATCAAGGTAACACGCACACAAGTGCATATGCATTTATGTTTTTGTTTTTTTACTTTATTGTGTCTACACACACAAAACAAAAGAAAAAAAGAACAAAAAACAAAAAGAAGAACATGAACATTGTCCTGAACTGGGCTTCATACATTATTTACAATCAATAACATAAACAATTTAAGGCATAGGCTTATGTCCTATTTCAAAAAGTCAATAACAGGACCCCATCTTCTTTCAAAAACTGAGGTTTTTAATTGTAGTTGTGCTGTCAACCGTTCCATTAAATAAACTTGTCTTATCTTTTGTATCCATTGCATAACGGTGGGTGGCTCAGGTTTTAACCAACAGATTGTTATCATTTTCCTTGCCGTCATTAAGAGGAGATGGAGAAGAAATGCTTGGTCTTGAGAAAGATTGTCTAGAAAGATATCCAGTAAAAAAGTTTGGGAGTCAAAAGAGATGTTCACTTTTAGTAGATTTTCCAAAATGTCCTTAATGTCCTTCCAAAAGTTATGATGGGACAGTCCCAAAAGATGTGAGCTTGATCACCAACCAATCCACAGTTTGCATTTATATTTTTTAACATCATTTTATTGAAATGCTGTTGTTATTGTTTGTTTTCAGGAGAACTGTCTGAATTCAGAGGTGGTGGAGCAGATCTACAAGAGGAACCCAATACTGCGATACACACACCACCCTCTACATACAGCCCTCCTGCCTTTACCCTATGGAGATGCACAGCTCAGCTGTGAGTGAAACACACACACACACATTTAAAATACACTTAATATTCAGTATTATTATCCATTTGACTAAACTGAAACTACTGGATGAGAACAAAACTTTAACTAATTTGAGCTAGATAATGATAATTGTCTTCTACAGAGCTGCTTTATAGTTGAATCATTTTTTTTTTCCATTATTGATGAACTCTGCAACTTGAACACTTATTGAGCTGAACTGAATCAACATTGAACTGACTTTAGCTGAATCATGTCACTACTATCTTCTGTAGAGCTTTTTTATAGTTGAACTGAGTTTGATTCATAACTAATGAACATTCACTGTTATTGAACTGAACTGAATCAACATTGACACTGTCTTCTGTAGAGCTGTATATTTGCTGAAATTGAGGTTTGAAATGATTGAACTTTGCAACATGGACACTGTTATTTTCCTGTTTATTACTGTGAAGCTTCTTTGAAACTCTCTGTATTGTATAAAGCGCTATATAAACGCTATATAAATAAATGTGACTTGACATATATGTTCTAATACACCCTAACAATAATAATCACTCTGTATATTCATGTTTTAGCTGACAAAGGGAGAAATTACGGCACGCTGCAGGCTGAGGCCCTCAAGATCTTCAATGTTCTTCATCAGCTAGAGGCCGAAGCCAGTCCCATCCCTCACATCCAGGGGCTCCTGCAGACGGCGCATGACCTACGACCCCTAAGAGACGAGCTCTTCTGCCAGCTTATCAAACAGACAGCACACCACCCGAAGCCTGCTGGCCCCGCACACATTAGTGGCTGGCGAGTCATAGCCTGCATGTGCTGCACATTTAGCCCCGCCTCCAGAAGTGTTCTCAAATACCTGAAATTTCACTTGAAAAGGTCAGTGAGCATGTGGGCTTGTGTTTGGAGTATTTTGTCTTGTCAGAATGCCATGGGGTTAAAAAGGAGATAAATTAGATCATTTAAGATCAATACTTGCTTACTGCACAGTACACTACCATTCAGTAGCAAGATGCATTAAATTGATCCTTTATAATGTTAAAGAACTTTCTATTCATTAAAGAATCCTGAAAAATGTATCATAATAATAAGATATGTTTCTTGAGCACCAAATCAGCATATTAGAAAGATTTCTGAAGGATCATGTGACACTGAAGACTGGAGTAATGATGCTGAATATTCAACTTCGCATCAAAGGAATAAATTACATTTTAAATTATATTTACATAGAAAACAGGTATTTTATATTACCAAAATATTTCACAGTATTACTGGTTTTACTTGAGTTTCGCTCAAATAAATGCAGGCCTGGTGAGCGCAAGTGATTTCTTTTAAAAAAATCTTCCTGACCCCAAACTTTTTATCAGTAGTGTGTATATACTATTTATTGCAGGCCATTTTATAAAAATAGTTTGTGAAACAAAAACGCTAAATCTGAAATCGAACAGTAGTCCACAACAGTGTCACATGACTTCATTACATTGCATGTTTCATTCGGTGAAGGGTGTCAAATTAAGTGGAAATAATTTATTTTGCATTTTTAAATCATAATTTGTGTAAAACTTTGGCAAATAGGATAGGATATTAAAATTAGGGCCAATACTACAGTAACCAATAAATAGTTGAATAATATATGACAATTTTATATTGTTTTGTCTTAATAAATTAAAAATAAATTGTGACTGATTTTCTACTCAGGACACGAGAGCTGTACCCAGGCACCGAGATGGAACGGTATGCTGTATTCTCCCAAGACGCCTTGCGGCACGTGCGTGGCCGCGAATACGTTCCTTCACAGGAGGAGCTGAGGGCCATACTGAGCAGACAGGAAATGACATCGACAGTTTACTGCCATGGTGGCGGGTCCTGCAAAATCACCATTAACTCACACACAACTGCAGGAGAGGTACACAACACAAAAACACATCCACACACATATACATGTGAGCTTCAGACCCACATTAACTATATGTGTGTGTGTGTCTAGGTGGTTGAGAAGCTGCTGAAGGGTCTCTCCATGGACGACTGTAAGAACATGTTCGCTTTGTTTGAACATAATGACATCACAGACCGAGCCATAGAGTGCAGGACTGTGGTGGCCGACGTCCTCGCTAAGTTTGAGAAGTGAGTCTCACCTTGAATCACATACCTTAAAATGTTATATTTATTTACATTTTTATATTTAAATTAAAAAAAGTATATATATTATATAAATATAAATTGTGTATTCTTTTTTTATTAATACAAACCGTAAACTATTAAAACCATCAATATAGAACACTTAATCTGAAGATTTAAATGATTTAAAGGTGCTGCCCTATAAAGATATTTGAGAAAACATAAATACATGAGGCAGAGAGTGTTTTCTGATTGGCTGAAAAAAAAAGAGTAGGTCTTTAGTCAGCTGGTGTGATTTCCGCCCGGTACAATAAGATTTTATGCATCATATTACCAAAGAAATTATTGTTAAAAGCACATTTTATTGTTATTTTCATTATGTGGGAAAAAATGTTGTGATATTATTCATTCACTCTCTATATTTCTTTCATTCAGGTTGGCAGATAAAGAACAGGAAGGAGAGGGCTGGAAGTTTTATTTCAAGCTTTTCTGTTTCTCAGAACCTGAGACCGTTCCTGCTGACAGTGTGGAGTTTGCATTCATGTTTGAGCAGGTCTGATTTCAGTTTAATATCTGGCCTTAAAATACATAAATAACAGGGCTGCCAATCACTTAAATATGTATACATTTATATGTATTATTTAATCACATTTACAAATAATTGCAGAGAAAATTACATTAATGTGGCAGCTGAAAGCATTGTGTAATCATTACAAAAAAAGTGGCTTTAAAGGTCGATATATAGCCTGATTTTTGGTCTATGTATTGTGCACATGCAAACAAATGCATTGTCTCACTGTTTTCAGAATCTCACATCTAGAGTACCACATTTTTTAAGATCATATGTCATAACATAGTCTTCTATTCTGTTGGTCACACACAAATACACACTCAATCATTCATTTACAGTTTTTTAATAATAAATCTATTGACGTTCAAGCCAAAAACGAAAGATTTTCAAGGCAATTTCTTCACTGTAAATGTTTTCATTATATTTCACAAATATTTCAATCTTTTTCTCTCTCTCTCTCTCTCTCTCTCACAGGCTCATGAAGCTGTCATTAGGGGTCAGTATCCTGCCCCAGAAGAGACTTTGCAGTTTCTGGCTGCTCTTCGGCTGCAGTATTTGTTGGGAGACTTCTCTACGCAGAGTGTCTTGCCTGAGTTGGAGCAGGTGTTCCCCATGGCCCGTCTGCGTGCTCGAGTACAGCAGTCCGCTCGGTGCTTTGCATCTGCCACACCGTCCACAGACAGAAAGAGAGGTAGTTTCCTGGAAGGCACGCTGAGGCGGAGCTTCCGAGGGACACTGGGGCGACAGCGCCAAGGGGAGGAGCCTGGGGCCATAGATGCATGGCTGCAAGACGAGAAGGCGGGGCTGAGAAGCTGTTTGGTGGAGAAATGGCGTAAACTGCAGGGGATGGAGCAGGACCAAGCCATGAAAAAGTACATGGGTCTCATCAAGGAATGGCAGGGATATGGCTCCACCCTTTTTGATGTGGAGGTGAGAACACACACACATGTTGGTACACCTACCCATCACAGAAAACTTTCAGCATTTTTACATTTTTAATAAAAAATAATTTAGTATGTGTACATTGGGGTGTCCTTATAATGTAGGGGGCGTGGCCTGAAACCTGAATACACACTACAATATAAGAATTTTGGTTCCTCATAATGTAGGTCAAACCAGTACACTGACACTCACATAATCAGCCAGGAGTGTCGCTGACTATATTCTCTCTGTGCATCAGTGTGTCGACGGTGTGTATCCTGGAGAGCTGTGGTTGGGCGTGAGTCGTAAGGGGGTGTGCGTGTACAAGCGCGGGGAGGCGTGGCCTCTGGAGGTGTTTCTCTACGAGGTCATTCTGTCCTTTGGTGCACCGCAGCCAAACATCTACAAGATCAGCGTGGAGGGACGAGAGCTGCTCTTCAACACTATCATGGTACAAACTGTTTCCCATGCTTCTACAATACACAACACTAACATTTGTTATTTATAGTAACTTAATTATCGCTCTTCCACACATTTAAGGATCATTTCAGTTTAGACCCAATTTATTCTGAGTTGTTAACTCAAGACTCACTCTGAACAATTCAAACATTTAACTCATCAGTTTTTAGTTCTAGCCAATTAAATAGACGGGATTTAAACTTTGTCGGCTAAAGACCTAAATTTGGTTTGAACGTACCAAGCACAATGTTCTCTCACCATTCCTGATTTCTAACACGCACTCACAGCGTTCGGCTGGTCTTGCCGGTTTCAGAGCAGAATCGAAAGCTGATGCTCTCCGTGTGTTTTTTTTTTTCATTTTTTTTTTTCATCTCCAGTGTAGTTCATATGTAAATTGTGCCAGCTTATTTCATCCATTGGATCGAAAGATGAGAAAAGGTCCATACATTTACCCGCCCATAGACCCTCCCCTCGAAGAAATCAGGACAGAAGTGTTTGAAAGTGGACAAAAGAGATTAAAACACCAGGTGTAAACTGGAATGCATCTCCCTCGTCTCCTTGTGATCCGATCGATCGAAACGCATCTTAATACCTGGTGTAAACAGGGCCAAAGCGAGTCTTTAGTTCCTTACTTTGACATTGTAGTTGAATAAAAAGTAAGATATAATGCATTGATTTGCTGGAGTGAATTTTTCCCAAACTTAATGCTTGAATAGATACTTGACAAATGTACTTAAGTACAGTATTAGAGTAATAATGCCTCATTACTGTCCACCATTGCCACTTATCAAGCATTGTGATAGCAAGTTTTTCACAGGAAAACGCTCCTCACATTTACATCATTTTTGTTTTTGGTATGTCATTATGAAGGCCTGAATAACCATGTTTTAGTTTAATAAAAAACTTGTAAAAAACATAAAATAAAAAAAGGAAATAAAATAAACGTTAACATTAATTATTTCATTTTATTTCTCATTTTCATTTGGTATAACTTAAATAACTAAAACTAAACCTGAAATAAATATTTATTAAAACTATATAGACATATTTAAAGAAAAACAAATAAGAACAACACAATTACTAACTATTTAACAAAAATAAAATAAAAGTGTAAAATATATAAATAAAATCTAATTCAGAATATTCATGAAAAACTATAATAATTTATCAATGATATTAAAATAACACTGGTTTCCTCAATTTGATTGTCTCTGTAGGTGATGGACATCGCAAAGCTCATGAAGGCTTACATCAGTCTAATAGTGAAGAAACGTTTCAGCACTTGTCAATCCATCAGCAGCCACGGCAGCAACTGGTGATCTCTCATTCCTGACAAACTCTTTTCCTAAATGTGCCTTTGAGGATAAACGCAGCAAAATGTTTAATCACAAAAAAAAAGAGTGACCCTTCAATGCTGAGTGCAAAAGAACCAAAGACAGAGACACTTTCACAACAGACACTATCATGTTCCACACACATTCTGTTGTTGTGCTTAAAACTGTGCCACATGTACACTTCTGTTCATCAAACCACATATTTTATGTTGTATTAACATTTTAAATCAAGTCCAGTTGCATTTCTTTGGAATTCTGCAGGCAGAAAGTCCAGTCCCCGAAATAAGCTGCACTCAATCCAGTGCCTTTAAAAAAAAACACCAACACAGATATGCAAACACACGAGTTTCCTTTAGGTCTGTTTTATATGTGCAATGTTTATATTGTATATTATATAATTCTGAGGAGCTGTATATTTTATAAACCTTTTCTGTTGAACTGTAAGATTGTGATTATACTATTGGATTTTCCTCCCTCTGGTCCTATTATTTTTCTACTCTAAGCCTATAAAAACACTAAAAACAACAGGAAAATCTTTCTCATTTTGTATCTTTACTGTGCATTAGTTTATAGGCAATAAATATAACAAAATTCAAAGACTCTTACATTCATTAAAATGTTCATCCACGTTCCCTCTTTGCAGCGCAGAACCATCATTTAACACTTTGGATGCCTCTGAGACATCTGAATGAAATCTTTTGTATCAGTTAGCACCAAATCATGAACGCTGGTCAAGTTTCCAGAGCTAAAGTACAGCATGCCCAGATGAAATCAGCAGACTTTTGAGTATTTTTCAGTGCAGATTTTGTGTGAAAATCTGCAGAATGTATTTGCATTTTCTATGTAGACTTCTTTTAAGATGTTTTAAGAAGGCTTTCAATGTGCTTATGATGTTAAAACATACATTTGTAATTATTACACTCCTACATATATATCTGTCTCAAGTAGCTTCAGAAATCACTCAGCCAGGGTTTGGTATCTTAAGGGCACAATGATTACCAGCATCACACAGTTTACTGCAATATCTAACCACCAACTCCATTAATTGATGAATTTTGCATGAGTAATAGTCCAAAGTCAGTCTATTTAGTTTTTTGCTGTAATACACACAAGCATTGGTAGATGACAATGTGTAAGATCTTTCTGAGGGTCATTTAAAAGCATGTGGGAATGGAGTAAAATGAGAGCTGGACTCGCTTATATGAATGTCATATTGACACAGATGCCTACAACAGAATGCATTGTTGCAAAGTTAAAGTTTTCTCAATGTTTGTTGAACTTTTGAAATCCCTTGGTTTCTCCACTATTTCCTTGTGAAATTAATGCACTTTTTTTTTTTTTACTATTTCTGACAAACAACAGACCATTATTCATTTCCAATGGAGAGTAGTATGGGAGCTGTGTGGCATTACGAATATATGCGTATGCAGAATTTTCGGATCCGATTTGAGCTTGTGTTGAAATATTTGAACTTTTGCATCTATATCATATGCAACCGCCCACCCAACCACCCACAACAGCCTAGCATTGTGGTGCCATGTTTTACACAACCAAACACTACTCACATTTCTGAAGAAAAAAAATCCAATGTAATGCAATGAGCTCCTGTGCTCTAGCTTGTTCCCTAATCTAGCTTTCTAATAAACCTGGCATTGTATATGATTATTGTGTTATCACTGTGATATAGTGCTCATCTACTATATGTCGTTTTTGATCAAAGCATGTCGTTTTTTGGTATTTTATTTGAACGTTTTCTTTTTTGATATGCCGTTTCTCCACTACTTCCTCGTGAAATCAATGTTGTTGTTTTTATGTAGTATTTGAACATTTGCAGCTAAACTGTATATGACCGCCTGACTGGATGATGTATGATGTATCCTAAACAAAACTAGAACCATGAGGTAAGAATCACCAATATTTTTGTACTAAAGTGTTATTCTTTAAACACTCTTTCTGTAAAATGGGTAGTTATAAATAATTATTTTATATTATTACATAATTGGTTACATTGATTAGCCCTAGAAAAACTACAACGAATTTCGTTCAAATGTATCATCAGCACTCGTTTGTTTTGTGTGGATATATTTTACCATTTTACCAAGGGGAGGAATGGCTGCTTCGCAACCAATTCGAAAGTTCCATGCGACTGCCACTAGTTAATCAGTATTGAAAACCTGAACGAAAAAGGTTAGTTTAAAAGAAACATTCATTTGTCTAACAGCAGTAATACATTTTGTGTGCATTATAATTTTAAGTGTGTGTGTGCTTTGTAGTCTTACTTCGATGCTCAAAGGCTGATCCAGAACTCCAGGCTCGAAGTAACAATTCAATATGTAATTTAAATCAGTTTGTGTATCTTCTAAAGTGCTTTTCAAGTAAGGCTCCTCCCAACACTGAGGCCCCTCCCACTGGTTAGCCCCTCCCACAACAGGATGGTGCAGGGAGAGTGGATTGGTCCCTGAAAGAGTTAATATCATGTCAAACTGACGTGACCCTGACGACATGCTCCCCTGAGCATTGCTCTTGTGGGGAGAGGTCAGAGGTCACATTCAGGCACACGGAGAAGAGGTGGAGGGGGCATCGAGGTGATGACTCCAGTCGGGTGGTTTGTGAGTGTGCGTTGGAGACTGTGTGTGTGTGTGTGAGAGGCAGCCACAGGTTGCGGTGAAGGCTGTGTGTGGTCTCCAGGTCTCGGCTTTTATCGTAGTTCTGGACATCCCAGAAGAGATTAACGGCCCGCCAGCGCATGAGCACATTGTACACAGCTCCACCTTCATGAACAATCAGACCTGAAACACAAATGTATTATTAGCACATGTAAACACACATTTTTTAGTAGGGCTGGTTATTGACAGATTTCATGATTTGATTCTGATTTCAAAGTGATTCGATATGGATTAATTTGTAAATATTTAGTACAGTACGTCAAATTTGCTTGAGGAAAAAAAATAACTGAACTAAAGCTGTGACTAAACAAGACCAAACTATTAAATTAAATTGTTTTTTTTTTTTAGATATAATAATCAAAACTCAGAAGTGTATACAAAAACATTTAAATTTCACATAAGGCGGCTTTTATATTTGACAATATAATTGACCTAAAGGCCTAATCCTGGCTTAATCTAAGCCCTGTCTGTGAAACCAGGCCTAAATATCACTAACAGGATAAGTAAAAAATATGAATAATAAAAAATAAAAATGCTCTTCTCTTGAGTTTTTTCTTGCTAAACAATATTGAGTTATGGACATTGAATGTAATGTGACATTGTTTACAAGCTGTTGTTTTATTAACGTCTTTCCACGGTTGAAACCGTGATTGAGGGATTACATGAGTCATGATACATTTCAGTGAGTTGTATAACTGCTATAACTAAAGAGTGCCAAAATGGTATTTATTGTTTTAATTTCGTGATACAATTGACAGAATTTGAAGCTGAGACTTTCAAACATTCACATTCTCGGGTTTCATTTCAAAAGTAACAAAGCTTATTGTAGTTACTGGATGGGAGGCACTTTTAAAATAAGTTTTGATGTTTTGTTGATGCATCACCTGAAATAGACTAAAAGATCTTGGGATCTTGAATCAATATTGGTTTATCACAATGAACATTGATTGAAATCGATTAATCAACATGGTCAGCCCAGCCCTACTTTTTTTGGGGGATTATTTTTGATTTGTCAGCCATAGTTAAATGGACATGCGCAAAATCGGCATATATTAGCTTGAGAAAAAGGCTTTGTATAGGACTAATGTGGTTTGAGTGTATCTATTAGTGTCTCACCAATACACACAAGGTCCATGACTGCATACATGCCATAGCAAATCTGGAACAGGATGTCACTGCGTTGCCATAGTGCCTCTGGACTCAGTGCTGACCACAGCAGCCACGAAACACTGGCCAATAGGAAGATGCCACCCAGCATCACTGCGATGACCTGAACCTTCTCCACCAGAGTCATGGTGACAGTCTGCCACTGGCAAAACATACAAACACAGTCACCGGTCAGAGCTCCAGACTGCAACTAATATAAACACAAATGTGACAAAAATATCTTTTTTTATTATTATTATTATTTAGAATCTAGTCGGTGGCATTGGTGACAGCACAAGCCATGTTGTCCGATTCATGAACAAATGACTGGTTTGTTTTACCGAATCAGTCAAAACGAATCACAAAACCACTGTGAACTCGCTCGTTAAGGGGCGTTCACATCAGAGACGATAATTATAACTATAAAGTTTAAATAATGGATCTAATTCTATAAGAATAGTGAAGTTCACACCACAACTATAATGACAATTACACTAAGGAATCACTTTTTGAAAATCTTATTTCCAGCTGACGAACAATAAAAACATTGACAGCCAATCACAATCCATCCGACTTCAACGAGCTCCAGCATGTAAAGCGGCAGACGACATTACTGCACCACAAGCTTATAATAATGTTGGTGTGGATGTTAGTGTGGTTATCTTTATAGTTATTGTTCTTGGTGTGAACAGGCCTTTAGTCATTTGAATCAGTAAGTAAATTGTTCAGAGCCAGTACTGAACCATGAATCATTTTTTGATTCAAAATGAACCTGGAACAAATACTGATATACACTTTTGCGAGACTTACGTTATTCGTTATATGTTATGTTTTTTTAACAGGCATAACAATTGTTAAGATGTAACATTTATAATGACATAAATACAATTAGAATCACAATTAGAGTGACATCATCAAATGGAAACTAAAGCACGTCTGAATAACAATTGAGCGATTCTTTAATTTGTCAACTAAAAAAGTATTTTGAATTAAAGTATAGTATATTTCTTAGTATGAAGTCCTGACCAATATATCATAAGGCAGCATAAATAGATGCTATTTACACTAAGTGAAAATAGCATATTTTCTTTGCAATAAGTGTAAATAGTAGTTAGATGCTTTTTATACTTATAAATATTTTCTGCCTTTTTATTGAAAATAAATGCCTTTCCGGTTTGATATGTGATGGGAAAAGGGAGAGCGCTCAGGTGCCACACGCCTAATCTAGCGTCTTCCATAATTGTGTCTGACCCAACCAGACGTCAGTGGGCGGAGTTAGTGTAAATAGACACTCCTATATTATAAATCCCTGTGTATGTGCTTACCTGTTGTGGTGGTTTGATATGTATAGGCAGGATGTTGAATCTGTAGTTGCAGAGTTCACAGCTCCAGGAGCCCTTCTCACTGATCCACTTGAGCAGACACTGCTGATGGGCATGCCGAACAGAACCAGCACAGCGGCACGGGCTCAGCAGCTCCCCCTGCAGCCAATCACAGCCAACACACACAATCAGCCAATCAAAACACACAATGATAAAACACAGACGACTGAGCTGATGATTGATGGCTGTTTTATTGTGTGCCATTGAAGATGAGTATTGCCATTGCCATGAACAATGGGGCAGATGAGCTGTTTCGTCTAAATGAGGAGAACATCTTGAGTGAATGAAACACTATACACAATGACTGAGATTCATCTCAGTGAGTGGATGGGAAATGATTCATCTGTGCATTCATGAATTATTTCAGAAACATCCTCATTTGGACCTGTAATGAGTCTGAAACAAAGTGGAACACTTTTGCACACACTTACACACACACATACACAAACACAAGGCGCCTCGAGGAAGCACATTAGCTGCAGGAAGTGAAGAGCATTAGACATGAATGGAGCAGCACATATTCTAATGGATCTCACCAACACACACACACCACCACACTGTCTGTTTAAAGCATTACGAATCAATTCCCGATATTCTAATAATTGCATGAATTATGTAGGCCCATAATCAATTAAAAAGATGTTTATATTACTCAGACTGTCCTAACACTTGTCAACAGTTGGAAGTACAGTATTTATGAATTGCTATGTTGTTACCTGTATAGGACAACATGAGGATGGGACATCTGGATCGAGAATTCAAGAACTGGCTCTGTTGTAATATATGAGCTTAAATTTGAATTGCATTGGCCACACCTCACAGGAAGTTGAAACTGAAGTTGAATTGGAATGATAGGAAAAGGAATTTACCACAGTCTATGGAATTTACTGAATTGTAATTCAGTTCTGAGATTCAACACAGGTAGTGCATTCTGGGAAACTGCTCTTCCACCCTGTCCACAAAAGTTAATATATATACAAATTACTGCGCTAAAGTCTTAGGCACGTTAGTATTTACACACACACGAAAAGGTTTTAAATCAGTTATTTATTTATTTTTCTGTAGTGTGTCAGCAGGAAATATCAGTTTACATTTTCAAATGTTCCTTTTGCCATTAATTTTAGTAATCCAGTGAGATTTTTGTATGAAGGAGTCTGATAACAGCAGGTATGCTCCAAAAACGGAGATCTAATCTCACATCAAGTCCGTCTGGGATTACATGAAGAAACTATAGACATTTAAGGAGAAACAGACTAAAAACTGAGACAGACTCAATCCAGAAGAAATGTGGCACCGTCTCCAAGATGCTTGAAGAAACCGACCTGCAAATGTAGGCCTACCTGAAAAACTAAATGCAAGTGTACCTGCCTGGACAAAAGCAGTTTTAAACGCAGAGTGATAACACCAAATATTGATTTGATTTAGTTAATAGAAGGTAATTGATAAATAAAATCTATTTATGACGTTATTTTTGAAAACACCCTCACGTGCCTAAAACTTTCACAGAATTGCTTGAGGTGTTACTCATAAGTCGCTCTGGAAAAGCATCTGCTAAACTTCTTTTTCATTTAGCCTACTTTCATTCAAACTTGGTTCAAATTCAGGAATTTAGGGCATTCTCAATTTAATTCTGAATGGCGCACGAATCCTGGAAAAACCAAAGACGTCGGTGTGACGCATACATGCATTGCCCCACAATAAATAGCGCAGACGGATGAAATGAACGGCCCTACTTCACCTGCTCGGCTCCCTGAAAGCAGATCCGACAGCCTGGGGTCGGGATGCAGCTCTCGTTGCTGCAACTGGAGCCAACTGTTTCCGTTTTCCCCGCGATGTCCTCGCCCGGTGTGTCCGTCCCTGCACACTCAGCATCCTCGTTCTCGATCTCTGTGATCGGATCAGCCAGCGGTGTTTGAGCTCCAGCGCCCGTCTGCAAGTCATCCTCGCTGAACTCCCCGTCGGTCCCCAGCACCGTTTGGACCTGAAACTGTGCGGCATCCACGGTCACGGTGGCGCCTCCCGGTGGCTCATCCACCGTCTGCACGTGCAACGGACCCGCCTCTGCGTGCACATCCATGAATGACGGCACTAAGATCAGAATGAAATAGCAAAATTTGAGGTTTGAGCTCTTACGGGTCTCTATCAGATTTTCCACGGCTCTTCTCCTCTCTGGGACGCATAGGTCTGGCCATAGATCTGTGTCTCAAACCGCTTGCGTTCTTAGAAAGGCACACGCTTCTGTTGAAAGCTGCAGATGTCCAGGCTGTGTGGCGCGATGTGCTCGGTGTCTCGTTTGCTGAAAGCAGCTTTTCCCCGGAAGACACATTTCCATCCGGGCGCGGTACTGGAACACCGAGCAGTGAAGGCACGAAACACACATAACCACACAGCCGGCCTTCACATAAGAATCAAAAGCACCGTTTGAGAATATTAAGACGGCGAGTATATGTGAGCGTCTAGGCTGTTTCCAGCGGGAAAGTCGTTTGGGGGGTAACGTTAACTGTTCTATGATAAACCCGCGAGCCACCCGCCCCGGAGCCACGCGCTTATTGTCCTTTCGAAGATTTACCGTGGTGGTGGTGGTAACCATAGTTACCCACTTGGTAAAACGGTGCTAACATGGTATTATGCCTAATATGATAGCCGATAACAGCAACCACTGTCATGACACGAAATAAAAAAGATTCTGTAAATTCTTACAGATGACAAATTCTTAATAGCATTAATTCTGTCAGTTAATTGCACGGTGCCATCAAAGTTAAATAAATATAGCCTATACAAATATATTGTGGCATTTGCCTTTAGAAAAGTGGCAGACATACGTTTGACATGTGCTCAATTCAATGTGTTTTTGTCCGCAATTTTCCATTAATATTAATCTCAGGAAAAACATTTTTAGATAGTCAACTAACGTTTTAAACAAAACACCGATTTGTGATTAGTCATGTTTAAAGCAATAATAAATTGCACTTGTATTTTTGTTGATGATGGATCAGCGAACTGTTTATGGTTAGCCTACCTCAGCATGCCAACTCGATTACAGTTTATTTAGGGCATTGTAATAAAATTGTATCCAACTTTTTTCAACACTGTTTGCTATTGTAAGAAGAAAACAGTCTGCGTGGGAAAATCCCACGCTGCACCAAGAAGGACAGATAGGCTAAGGCGATAGGCCTATCGTTGGAATGACTTTCAGAACTTTCCAGTTGAACGATAAAACCCTTGACAACGAATCCACGATACTTTAGTAATATATTTTATATCTTACATTGTTAAATTTTCTAGCTAAAAGAGCGGTGAGAGAGTAGTCTGAATTGGGTTCCAGCATCTTGTGCTGGTTCATACATTGAACTCATTGCGCCAGCCGCGAGTGTTTCCAAGTCCACGAGGATCGCATCAGTTGATTCGCTATTTTGCTTGCCAACGTCTTGTGCGTGAACACCGCGTTTTGACCCATTTTCCTGTGCACTCGCTCATCTGTTCAGATGATGTCCTGTGAGGACAGCGATTGGCTCTTGTCTCAGACCTTCCCCGAGGTGATTGGACGAGTGATTAACACCCAGTTTGTAACCTCTACAGTGAACTTCCTACCGCTCCTGGTAAAGAAGGTTTTGCGAGATCTTTATATCACCTCACCAGGGAGAAATACTTCTCAATTGTGGTTGGAACTTGGAGGAGTAAAAAAAACTGCGATGAATAAAATAATTTATGTAAAGATCATAAACATTTATACATATTCTTCTATATTTTTCAGTGTTTTCTAATTGAATGCTGTTGTTCTGTCTAAAACAAAGTCAACTATGTGAAACTGTCCAGGTGTGTAGGCCTATATGTAAATGAGTTCCCTGTGATTGGTCCAAACACTACATTCAGGTGTCTTTTTAGAGCTAAGCATTTAAGACATTGTTTGTAATTTGCTATTTTATTTATTTAACCTTCACGTTCTCTTGTGATTGTACAGTCTTATGTTTTGTTTTCCTGTATCCTGGTAAACGGTACCATCTGTATCAAGATGAGTGAAGTCACCTCCTACTTTTTTTCTTAGAATTGCGAGATTTAAAGTCAAAATTGCTAGTTATAATTTCCAATTCCGAGGAAAACAACACAGACTTTATAGCACGCAATTGCGACATAGCCTATATCACACAATTCTGACTTTATCCCAATTGCGAGTTTATATCTCGCAATTCTGACTTTATAACTTGCAATGCGATTTTATATCACGCAATTCTGAGAAAAAAATCTGAATTGTGAAAAAAGCAAAACAAGCTTCCATGCAAAGGTCTAGCTTTGTGCTCAATTATTCAATGACTTTCAGGAATCAAGGGTTTTAAGGGAATTTGTGTCATCAATTTTCTATCGACGTAGTACGCAACACATTTTTAGATAAAGTCAACTAATACGTTTTAAACAAAACCCTGATTTTGTAATTTATTAGTCATGTGTAAACCTATAAATTGCATTTGCATTTTTTTTTTTAAGATACGGATCCTATAGCGAACTGTTGTGGGGTTATTTAGCGCAATAAAAATTTAGAAACCGAAGAGCGATATCGTTGTTGGAATGACTTTCAGAGCGATTTTTTCCCAGTTGATTAAACGATAAAAAGTCATTGACAGCCAATCAGAGTCCAACCCAAATTTAAAGACCTAGAGCATTTGCAGACTGCAGCGTGCACTTAATAAACAGGACGTTATTGTATGTTGTTGTGGATGCCATCAGTGCCGGTCCTCCCTATGCAAAGTACCCAAGTTGCGTAGGGCCCCCGAACCACCAGGGGGCACCCTTGATCTCAAGAATAAAATAGGGCTGTGTTTTTTTTTTTTTTTTTTTTTTTTTTGGCTTCAAACGATTATGAAAACATGATGCTGTTTTCCGTTCCTTTCCGTTAAAGCGTTGCGCTGTCACCATATGTAACATTCAAATCAGTCGAATCATGTAACGTCACGTGTAAAAGCGTATTGAGCTGCAAAAGAGGCGCTGTTCATCAGGAGGCTTTCTGTCCGCCCGATCCGAAATGGAGAGAAACACAGACAAGTGCAGGCTACTTTGGGCTTCTGGCGTGTGCTTGCCTTTAACGGAGAAATGCAGTTATGTCTTCAGTGAACAACATAAACAACTGGGAGGGCAATCGAATGCTTGTCAGTGTATTAGGTCTGTGTATTTGGTGTTAAAGTGACAGCAGCCTAAATAAACCCGCTGCTCTCTCTGTCATTTAATGTTACTCAAACAACAAAAGAAAACGAGAGAATCATTCACTGCTCTTCACTGAATAACATTAGTAACTTAATAAGAATCAATGTATATTTAATTCATACAGTGAAGACTATGCCATGTTTTATTTTATTTATTTATTTTTTACATTTGATAACTTTATTCAATATCTGTATAGTAGACTATTATTAGTTGTAGGCTAAATTGTTCATTTCATGCATATCTTTTCTTCAGTTTTATTTGTCCTGTTGTTTTTATTGTATTACTAGCGTTTCGAATCACTGTTGTTGGTTAATAGTGAAACTCCTCTAAAAGAACAAATTAAGGAGTCGGGGGTCATTTTGGGGTTTATATGAATGCACTGACAGGGGCCCCCTGGACAAAAGTTTTGTTTAGGGGCCCCGAGAAGTCTAGATGCACTGGATGCTATTATCATTTATCTTTATAGTTATATCGTTCTTTGTGTGAATGGGCCTGCAAGAGCAGCGAACTGTTGCTATAATTTTGTGTCACTTTTGTGGTTTGAAAACACTATTGACAACTATCCTTGTATGAAAAAAGAATAGTTTACTTGGAACAGTGTTATTTAGCCTTTAATAAAGACACACAATACCGCCATAACTGAAGACAACTAATTGTCTCAGCAGTCAGTGTTCTTTCAAATTATAAATATTTGATATTATTATTATATTTAGCTAAAAGAGCGGTGGGAGAGTAGTCTGAATTGGGTTCCAGCATCTTGTGCTGGTTCACACATTGAACTCATTGCGCCAGCCGCGAGTGTTTCCAAGTCCACCAGGATCGCATCAGTTGATTGCGCTATTTTGCTTGCCAAAGTCTTGTGCGTGAACACCGCGTTTTGACCCATTTCCCTGTGCACTCGCTCATCTGTTCAGATGATGTCCTGTGAGGACAGCGATTGGCTCTTGTCTCAGACCTTCCCCGAGGTGATTGGACGAGTGATTAACACCCAGTTTGTAACCTCTACAGTGAACTTCCTACCGCTCCTGGTAAAGAAGGTTTTGCGAGATCCTTATATCACCTCACCAGGCAGAAACACTTCTCAATTGTGGTTGGAACTTGGAGGAGTAAAAAAAACTGCGATGAATAAAATAATTTATGTAAAGATCATAAACATTTATACATATTCTTCTATTTTCAGTGTTTTCTAATTGAATGCTGTTGTTCTGTCTAAAACAAAGTCAACTATTCCAAGTGAAACTGTCCAGGTGTGTTGGCCTAGGCCTATAAATGAGTTCCCTGTGATTAATCCAAACACTACATTCAGGTGTCTTTTTAGAGCTCAGCATTTAAGACATTGTTTGTAATTTGCTATTTTATTTATTTAACCTTCACGTTCTGTTGTGATTGTACAGTCTTATGTTTTGTTTTCCTGTATCCTGGTAAACGGTACCATCTGTATCAAGATAAGTGAAGTCACCTCCTACTTTTTTTCTTAGAATTGCGAGATTTAAAGTCATAATTGCTAGTTATAATTTCCAATTCCGAGGAAAACAACACAGACTTTATAGCACGCAATTGCGACATAGCCTATATCACACAATTCTGACTTTATCCCAATTGCGAGTTTATATCTCGCAATTCTGACTTTATAACTTGCAATGCGATTTTATATCACACAATTCTGAGAAAAAAAATCTGAATTGTGAAAAAAGCAAAACAAGCTTCCATGCAAAGGTCTAGCTTTGTGCTCAATTATTCAATGACTTTCAGGAATCAAGGGTTTTAAGGGAATTTGTGTCATCAATTTTCTATCGACGTAGTACGCAACACATTTTTAGATAAAGTCAACTAATACGTTTTAAACAAAACCCTGATTTTGTAATTTATTAGTCATGTGTAAACCTATAAATTGCATTTGCATTTTTTTTTTTTAAGATACGGATCCTATAGCGAACTGTTGTGGGGTTATTTAGCGCAATAAAAATTTAGAAACCGAAGAGCGATATCGTTGGAATGACTTTCAGAGCGATTTTTTCCCCCAGTTGATGAACGATAAAAAGTCATTGACAGCCAATCAGAATCCAACCCAAATTTAAAGACCTAGAGCATTTGCAGACTGCAGCGTGCACTAAATAAACAGGACGTTATTGTATGTTGTTGTGGATGCCATCAGTGCCGGTCCTCCCTATATGCAAAGTACCCAAGTTGCGTAGGGCCCCCGAACCACCAGGGGGCACCCTTGATCTCAAGAATAAAATAGGGCTGTGTTTTATTTTATTTTTTTAAATTTTGGCTTCAAACGATTATGAAAACATGATGCTGTTTTCCGTTCCTTTCCGTTAAAGCATTGCGCTGTCACCATATGTAACATTCAAATCAGTCGAATCATGTAACGTCACGTGTAAAAGCGTATTGAGCTGCAAAAGAGGCGCTGTTCATCAGGAGGCTTTCTGTCCGCCCGATCTGAGATGGAGAGAAACACAGACAAGTGCAGGCTACTTTGGGCTTCTGGCGTGTGCTTTAACGGAGAAATGCAGTTATGTCTTCAGTGAACAACATAAACAACTGGGAGGGCAATCGAATGCTTGTCAGTGTATTAGGTCTGTGTATTTGGTGTTAAAGTGACAGCAGCCTAAATAAACCCGCTGCTCTCTCTGTCATTTAATGTTACTCAAACAACAAAAGAAAACGAGAGAATCATTCACTGCTCTTCACTGAATAACATTGGTAACTTAATAAGAATCAATGTATATTTAATTCATACAGTGAAGACTATGCCATGTTTTATTTTATTTATTTATTTTTTACATTTGATAACTTTATTCAATATCTGTATAGTAGACTATTATTAGTAATAGGCTAAATTGTTCATTTCATGCATATTTTTTTTTTCGGTTTTATTTGTCCTGTAGTTTTTATTGTATTACTAGCGTTTCGAATCACTGTTGTTGGTTAATAGTGAAACTCCTCTGAAAGAACAAATTAAGGAGTCGGGGGTCATTTTGGGGTTTATATGAATGCACTGACAGGGGCCCCCTGGACAAAGTTTTGTTTAGGGGCCCCTAGAAGTCTAGATGCACTGGATGCTATTATCATTAGTTATCTTTATAGTTATATCGTTCTTTGTGTGAATGGGCCTGCAAGAGCAGCGAACTGTTGCTATAATTTTGTGTCACTTTTGTGGTTTGAAAACACTATTGACAACTATCCTTGCATGAAAAAAGAATAGTTTACTTGGAACAGTGTTATTTACCCTATAAAAAAGACACACAATACCGCCATAACTGAAGACAACTAATTGTCTCAGCGGTCAGTGTTCTTTAAAATGATAAATATTTGATATTATTATTATATTTAGCTAAAAGAGCGGTGGGAGAGTAGTCTGAATTGGGTTCCAGCATCTTGTGCTGGTTCACACATTGAACTCATTGCGCCAGCCGCGAGTGTTTCCAAGTCCACGAGGATCGCATCAGTTGATTCGCTATTTTGCTTGCCAACGTCTTGTGCGTGAACACCGCGTTTTGACCCATTTCCCTGTGCACTCGCTCATCTGTTCAGATGATGTCCTGTGAGGACAGCGATTGGCTCTTGTCTCAGACCTTCCCCGAGGTGATTGGACGAGTGATTAACACCCAGTTTGTATCCTCTACAGTGAACTTCCTACCGCTCCTGGCAAAGAAGGTTTTGCGAGATCGCTATATCACCTCACCAGGCAGAAACACTTCTCAATTGTGGTTGGAACTTGGAGGAGTAAAAAAAAACTGCGATGAATAAAATAATTTATGTAAAGATCATAAACATACATATTCTTCCATATTTTTCAGTGTTTTCTAATTGAATGCTGTTATTCTGTCTAAAACAAAGTCAACTATTCCAAGTGAAACTGCCCAGGTGTGTAGACCTATGTAAATGAGTTCCCTGTGATTGGTCCAAACACTACATTCAGGTGTCTTTTTAGAGCTCAGCATTTAAGACATTGTTTGTAATTTGCTATTTTATTTATTTAACTTTAACGTTCTGTTGTGATTGTACAGTCTTATGTTTTGTTTTCCTGTATCCTGGTAAACGGTACCATCTGTATCAAGATAAGTGAAGTCACCTCCTACTTTTTTCTTAGAATTGTGAGATTTAAAGTCATAATTGCTAGTTATAATTTCCAATTCCGAGGAAAACAACACAGACTTTATAGCACGCAATTGCGACATAGCCTATATCACACAATTCTGACTTTATCCCAATTGCGAGTTTATATCTAGCAATTCTGACTTTATAACTTGCAATGCGATTTTATATCACGCAATTCTGAGAAAAAAATCTGAATTGTGAAAAAAGCAAAACAAGCTTCCATGCAAAGGTCTAGCTTTGTGCTCAATTATTCAATGACTTTCAGGAATCAAGGGTTTTAAGGGAATTTGTGTCATCAATTTTCTATCGACGTTAGTAGTACGCAACACATTTTTATATAAAGTCAACTAATACGTTTTAAACAAAACCCTGATTTTGTAATTTATTAGTCATGTGTAAACCTATAAATTGCATTTGAATTTTTTTTTTTAAATACGGATCCTATAGCGAACTGTTGTGGGGTTATTTAGCGCAATAAAAATTTAGAAACCGAAGAGCGATATCGTTGGAATGACTTTCGTTGGAATGACTTTCAGAGCGATTTTTTCCCCCAGTTGATGAACGATAAAAAGTCATTGACAGCCAATTCGAGTCCAACCCAAATTTAAAGACCTAGAGCATTTGCAGACTGCAGCGTGCACTTAATAAACAGGACGTTATTGTATGTTGTTGTGGATGCCATCAGTGCCGGTCCTCCCTATATGCAAAGTACCCAAGTTGCGTAGGGCCCCCGAACCACCAGGGGACACCCTTGGTCTCAAGAATAAAATAGGGCTGTGTTTTAGTTAAAAAAATTTATTTTGGCTTCAAACGATTATGAAAACATGATGCCGTTTTCCGTTCCTTTCCGTTAAAGCGTTGCGCTGTCACCATATGTAACATTCAAATCAGTCGAATCATGTAACGTCACGTGTAAAAGCGTATTGAGCTGCAAAAGAGGCGCTGTTCATCAGGAGGCTTTCTGTCCGCCCGATCCGAGATGGAGAGAAACACAGACAAGTGCAGGCTACTTTGGGCTTCTGGCGTGTGCTTTAACGGAGAAATGCAGTTATGTCTTCAGTGAACAACATAAACAACTGGGAGGGCAATCGAATGCTTGTCAGTGTATTAGGTCTGTGTATTTGGTGTTAAAGTGACAGCAGCCTAAATAAACCCGCTGCTCTCTCTGTCATTTAATGTTACTCAAACAACAAAAGAAAACGAGAGAATCATTCACTGCTCTTCACTGAATAACATTAGTAACTTAATAAGAATCAATGTATATTTAATTCATACAGTGAAGACTATGCCATGTTTTATTTTATTTATTTATTTTTTACATTTGATAACTTTATTCAATATCTGTATAGTAGACAATTATTATTAGTAATAGGCTAAATTGTTCATTTCATGCATATTTTTTTTTCGGTTTTATTTGTCCTGTAGTTTTTATTGTATTACTAGCGTTTCGAATCACTGTTGTTGGTTAATAGTGAAACTCCTCTGAAAGAACAAATTAGGAGTCGGGGGTCATTTTGGGGTTTATATGAATGCACTGACAGGGGCCCCCTGGACAAAGTTTTGTTTAGGGGCCCCTAGAAGTCTAGATGCACTGGATGCTATTATCATTAGTTATCTTTATAGTTATATCGTTCTTTGTGTGAATGGGCCTGCAAGAGCAGCGAACTGTTGCTATAATTTTGTGTCACTTTTGTGGTTTGAAAACACTATTGACAACTATCCTTGCATGAAAAAAGAATAGTTTACTTGGAACAGTGTTATTTACCCTATAAAAAAGACACACAATACCGCCATAACTGAAGACAACTAATTGTCTCAGCGGTCAGTGTTCTTTAAAATGATAAATATTTGATATTATTATTATATTTAGCTAAAAGAGCGGTGGGAGAGTAGTCTGAATTGGGTTCCAGCATCTTGTGCTGGTTCACACATTGAACTCATTGCGCCAGCCGCGAGTGTTTCCAAGTCCACGAGGATCGCATCAGTTGATTTCGCTATTTTGCTTGCCAACGTCTTGTGCGTGAACACCGCGTTTTGACCCATTTCCCTGTGCACTCGCTCATCTGTTCAGATGATGTCCTGTGAGGACAGCGATTGGCTCTTGTCTCAGACCTTCCCCGAGGTGATTGGACGAGTGATTAACACCCAGTTTGTAACCTCTACAGTGAACTTCCTACCGCTCCTGGCAAAGAAGGTTTTGCGAGATCGCTATATCACCTCACCAGGCAGAAACACTTCTCAATTGTGGTTGGAACTTGGAGGAGTAAAAAAAAACTGCGATGAATAAAATAATTTATGTAAAGATCATAAACATACATATTCTTCCATATTTTTCAGTGTTTTCTAATTGAATGCTGTTATTCTGTCTAAAACAAAGTCAACTATTCCAAGTGAAACTGTCCAGGTGTGTAGACCTATGTAAATGAGTTCCCTGTGATTGGTCCAAACACTACATTCAGGTGTCTTTTTAAAGCTCAGCATTTAAGACATTGTTTGTAATTTGCTATTTTATTTATTTAACTTTAACGTTCTGTTGTGATTGTACAGTCTTATGTTTTGTTTTCCTGTATCCTGGTAAACGGTACCATCTGAATCAAGATAAGTGAAGTCACCTCCTACTTTTTTCTTAGAATTGCGAGATTTAAAGTCATAATTGCTATAGTTATAATTTCCAATTCCGAGGAAATAAACACAGACTTTATAGCACGCAATTGCGACATAGCCTATATCACACAATTCTGACTTTATCCCAATTGCGAGTTTATATCTCGCAATTCTGACTTTATAACTTGCAATGCGATTTTATATCACGCAATTCTGAGAAAAAAATCTGAATTGTGAAAAAAGCAAAACAAGCTTCCATGCAAAGGTCTAGCTTTGTGCTCAATTATTCAATGACTTTCAGGAATCAAGGGTTTTAAGGGAATTTGTGTCATCAATTTTCTATCGACGTAGTACGCAACACATTTTTAGATAAAGTAAACTAATACGTTTTAAACAAAACCCTGATTTTGTAATTTATTAGTCATGTGTAAACCTATAAATTGCATTTGCATTTTTTTTTTTAAGATACGGATCCTATAGCGAACTGTTGTGGGGTTATTTAGCGCAATAAAAATTTAGAAACCGAAGAGCGATATCGTTGTTGGAATGACTTTCAGAGCGATTTTTTCCCAGTTGATTAAACGATAAAAAGTCATTGACAGCCAATCAGAATCCAACCCAAATTTAAAGACCTAGAGCATTTGCAGACTGCAGCGTGCACTTAATAAACAGGACGTTATTGTATGTTGTTGTGGATGCCATCAGTGCCGGTCCTCCCTATGCAAAGTACCCAAGTTGCGTAGGGCCCCCGAACCACCAGGGGACACCCTTGATCTCAAGAATAAAACAGGGCTGTGTTTTTTTTTTTTTTTTTTTTTTTTTTTGGCTTCAAACGATTATGAAAACATGATGCTGTTTTCCGTTCCTTTCCGTTAAAGCGTTGCGCTGTCACCATATGTAACATTCAAATCAGTCGAATCATGTAACGTCACGTGTAAAAGCGTATTGAGCTGCAAAAGAGGCGCTGTTCATCAGGAGGCTTTCTGTCCGCCCGATCCGAAATGGAGAGAAACACAGACAAGTGCAGGCTACTTTGGGCTTCTGGCGTGTGCTTGCCTTTAACGGAGAAATGCAGTTATGTCTTCAGTGAACAACATAAACAACTGGGAGGGCAATCGAATGCTTGTCAGTGTATTAGGTCTGTGTATTTGGTGTTAAAGTGACAGCAGCCTAAATAAACCCGCTGCTCTCTCTGTCATTTAATGTTACTCAAACAACAAAAGAAAACGAGAGAATCATTCACTGCTCTTCACTGAATAACATTGGTAACTTAATAAGAATCAATGTATATTTAATTCATACAGTGAAGACTATGCCATGTTTTATTTTATTTTTTTATTTTTTACATTTGATAACTTTATTCAATATCTGTATAGTAGACTATTATTAGTAATAGGCTAAATTGTTCATTTCATGCATATTTTTTTTTTCGGTTTTATTTGTCCTGTAGTTTTTATTGTATTACTAGCGTTTCGAATCACTGTTGTTGGTTAATAGTGAAACTCCTCTGAAAGAACAAATTAAGGAGTCGGGGGTCATTTTGGGGTTTATATGAATGCACTGACAGGGGCCCCCTGGACAAAGTTTTGTTTAGGGGCCCCTAGAAGTCTAGATGCACTGGATGCTATTATCATTAGTTATCTTTATAGTTATATCGTTCTTTGTGTGAATGGGCCTGCAAGAGCAGCGAACTGTTGCTATAATTTTGTGTCACTTTTGTGGTTTGAAAACACTATTGACAACTATCCTTGTATGAAAAAAGAATAGTTTACTTGGAACAGTGTTATTTAGCCTTTAATAAAGACACACAATACCGCCATAACTGAAGACAACTAATTGTCTCAGCAGTCAGTGTTCTTTAAAATTATAAATATTTGATATTATTATTATATTTAGCTAAAAGAGCGGTGGGAGAGTAGTCTGAATTGGGTTCCAGCATCTTGTGCTGGTTCACACATTGAACTCATTGCGCCAGCCGCGAGTGTTTCCAAGTCCACCAGGATCGCATCAGTTGATTCGCTATTTTGCTTGCCAACGTCTTGTGCGTGAACACCGCGTTTTGACCCATTTCCCTGTGCACTCGCTCATCTGTTCAGATGATGTCCTGTGAGGACAGCGATTGGCTCTTGTCTCAGACCTTCCCCGAGGTGATTGGACGAGTGATTAACACCCAGTTTGTAACCTCTACAGTGAACTTCCTACCGCTCCTGGTAAAGAAGGTTTTGCGAGATCACCATATCACCTCACCCGGGAGAAACACTTCTCAATTGTGGTTGGAACTTGGAGGAGTAAAAAAAACTGCGATGAATAAAATAATTTATGTAAAGATCATAAACATACATATTCTTCCATATTTTTCAGTGTTTTCTAATTGAATGATGTTATTCTGTCTAAAACAAAGTCAACTATTCCAAGTGAAACTGTCCAGGTGTGTAGGCCTATATGTAAATGAGTTCCCTGTGATTGGTCCAAACACTACATTCAGGTGTCTTTTTAGAGCTCAACATTTAAGACATTGTTTGTAATTTGCTATTTTATTTATTTAACCTTTTATGTTCTTATTGTACGGTCTTTATGTTATATTTTCCTGTTATTGTTACTAAAATGGTACCATCTGTAGCCTAACTGAAGTCACCTCCTACTTTTCTTCAAACATGCCCTCAAAGGTTTAATTTTAGCTTTCAACAGAACTCCATGTTGCACATATGTGCACTCTGTTTTATGGCTTCTCTGAGGTGGTTATACTGTCTGGTTCTTGGCTACTGGCTTTATGTTGTGTTTCTTACAAGGGTAGGCAGGCCTTCTGAAATGTGTACATGACTTGCTTACCACAGATAACAAAACTGTATAGATCTTTCTTTAGCCTTAAAGGGATAGTTCACCCAAACATGAAAATTATCCCATGATTTACTCAAGCCATCCTAGATTTAGCCTAAACGACTATCTTCTTTCAGGAGGACAAAATCGGGGTTATATAAAAAAAATAACCTTGCTCTTCCAAGCTTTATAATGGTATGGCGGTCCTGATTTTGAAGTCCAGAAAAGTGCAACCATCAATCATAAAAGCTATGTGTTTTTATATCCATGAAAATATCCATATTTAAAACTTTTTAGACTAAAACAACTAGCTTCTGGCAGACGGCCTACGCAAGTCAATTTAAGCCAAAAGAGTAACCCCTGACGGGATGTATGACATAGGATGTGGGAGAGGCATATAGCTTTGACGCCCCTCGCGGAGTCGCGGTTGAAACAAATAGGGCTGGCCAACAAACTCAAGCTTTTCTTATATCGTAATCCTCCGATTCGTGACCGGTGTTTTGTTTTGCTCTATCCTCTGCGCTTCTGCCTTCGTCAATACTTCATGCATCAGGTCAGAGGTTACTCTTTCGCCGTAAATCAATGTGTACGGGTGTCGGAAGCTAGTTATTTTAGTTTAGTTTTAAATATGGATATTTTTCTTACACAAACGCATCGCTTTGCTTCAGAAGGCCTTTATCAAACCCCCGGAGCCGTGTGGAGTACCTTTATGATGGATCATGCACTCCCCCCCCCACCAAACCGACACATAATTAATTTCAAAAGCCAAATAATCTTTTGTTTTTTACTTAAAAGTACATATGTGAGTGAATGAGTGAGTGAGAGAGAGAGAGAGAGAGAGAGAGAGAGAGAGAGAGAGAGAGAGAGAGAGAGAGAGAGAGAGAGAGAGAGAGAGAGAGAGAGAGAGAGAGAGAGAGAGAGAGTGTGTGTTATCCCTACACAGTGATCCCTGCTCCCTGCTTCCTTGACTGAGATCAGTGCAAACATGCCAGAAGATGTTTACCCTGCTTCCTTTTTTTTTTTTGGATCTATTCAAGGAACTTGAAAAGTGTATCAAACTATATTAACAGTCCTGAGAAAGATGAGAGGCACGTTATGCAGAAATACATGAAATGATGAAAAACATATTAATCAGAATTTTTTTTAATGCAATGTAAATCGCGTTGGATAAAATTCAAAATGCATAAATGTAAATAAAATAAATCATATTAAGGAATCTAACTCCAGTTGAGTAACAGATGCACATTTTAACTATGAACTATTCGTTCTTTGATTTGACTGCTTTGATGTCATACTACCACGCACCAGCAGGAGGCATCCTAACATCTCTAAATATTTTAAAAGTTCTTCATTTATGTCCTGTAAAAACTAGTTAAGTAATACATCAAACAAAACATATAATTAAATGAAACAACAATTATTTACTTTAAAACGTTAACATATTAAAACATTTAGCATTAAGTAAATAGATTGAGTAGGCATATTTCCTCTCTTTAGATAGGCTAGCCGCTAGCCTAATAAAGTAAATATTTCAGTTCTGTAACTTTAAAATTAAGTGAGTGAAAATGGGGCTGAATGGTGTCCCCCCCCTCTCCCCTCTCCTCTTTCTTACACTTTAACGTCAAATGGGTGAGAATCGAAATTCAGTGAATTACTTCAAAATAACTCCTATTGAGGCATATCACCCGGGGCGTGTTTATGGCACTGTAGTCGTTATATCTTCTTCACACAGATGCCGCTTTCCGTTACAGTCGGTGCGCGCGCGCACTGTCGCTCTCTTCTGCGTTGGTTTGAACTAGCACCGAGGTCACGTGAGCACGACGGCAGCAGCGGGCACAGTGGCACCGCAGTGGAAACACGGGCAGCTTCGCTGCTGCTGTGCACCACTTACAATCCGGAATCAGAAGGAAGCCGAGCGTAACCGAAAAAAACCGACCGGTGATGACGGGTCTCCAGTAACGCTTCTCCTCGCTGTCCATCCGCGCTCACACTCATGCGGTCTATTTTTGCACCTTGAAATACACGTTTGACACCGTGTGCTCGTGAGACACAGAGAGGCGCTGAGGCTCGGATGTGTTGGAGTCGCAATGGCAGACCGTGATTCGTTACCGCTGCCGTTGGAGGTGCGCGCGCGGCTCGCGGAGCTCGAGCTGGAGCTATCAGAGGGTGAGTAGCTGCCCGTTTGCCAGGTCAGAGAGGGAGAAAGTGAACGACAGAAGGGGAGATGAACGGGTCAGCGAGCTCGATACATGTATCAGATTTAAGTGAGCGCGTGTTTACATTTGCAGAATCGGACAGAGCGGTTCTGGTGACCTTGGATGAGGACAGAAATGCATATTATAAGACATTATATTACGTTTTTAATACGTTGCTATTTGGGTGTAGGAAGATGTGTCTTTTGGAATTTAAAGTCTCTCTCTCTCTCCCTCTCTCTCTCTCTCTCTCTCACACACACACTCAGTCTCTCGCTCTCTTATATATTCTGTTTCCATTCTCCATTCCAGTGAACTGTTCATAACACGGCCACCGCCTTTGTGAATATATATATAGGGCACGTAAATCGGTTATTAGTGACGCTGGTGTGTTTAAGGCATTGGGATGTTCATCTAGCTATCCTGTTTGTTGTGTATTTTGCACGTAATGCGCTTGCTCGTGAAGTGCATCTCTCTCTCTCTCTCTCTCTCTCTCTCTCTCTCTCTCTCTCTCTCTCTCTCTCTCTCTCTCTCTCTCTCTCTCTCTCTCTCTCTCTCTCTCTCTCTCTCTCTCGCACACACACACACACACACACACACACGAGAGATACATACCGATACTTTAATTTAAGCTGCCTAAAGAGTAAGTATTCGAAATTCATGATAGTCATAAAAACAACATTTTCATGGGGACAGTTTCTGACCACCATGAATTTTAATCAGCCTTAATTGACAAGGCTTTTCAAACTTACAAATATAAGGATCCCCTTGTGAGGGAATCCTTCGTAAACACACAAAGTTTTGAACTGAACCTATATTGAAGCTATAGGCTAGTTCTTCATGTAAACAGATGGTCATGCTTTGTGTGAACTACATTAAAGCAAAATTATTGAAATATCTGTAAAAAAAAAGATTGTATTACGTTAACTGTATGCTTTTAAAACAATATTAGAATTAGTGCATCGAGTCCATCTGGGATTACAGATTAATATTGATTTTATTTAGTTAATTGAAGTTAACTGATAAATAATCTATTATGTCGTTATTTTTTAAAGCATCCTCACGTTACAGCACTTTTACACAAGTGCCTAAAACTTTTCACAGTGCTATAGCTTAGCAGGTCGGTGTTTTTCAATTGTCTTGGAGACGTTTCCCCAATTTTTCTGGATTTAGTCATGTCTTAGTTTTTTCTGTTTCTTCATGTAATCCCAGACAGACTCGATGATGGTGAGATCAGATCATACTGGCTGTTGTCAGACTCATATTGCATATAAAAAACTAACTTTATCATTACAATTACGGTAATGGCAAAAATAATGTTTGGAAATGTAAACTGAAATGTAAACTTGACAGCAAAATATATAAACAACTGGTTTAATACCATTTTTGGGTGGAAATACTAACATGCCTAAGACTTTTGCACAATGTATATATATATATATATATATATATATATATATATATATATATATATATATATATATATATGTATATTATATAAACACAAACTTTTATATTAGATACGATTAATCGATTTGACAGCCCTAATTAGAACATTAGAGAAAAATCTTCAATAGCAATTCAAATTTATTTGTATAACACAATATCATTCCAAAGCAGCTTTACAAAAAAGCTCATACAACAAGTGAGCAAAGTAAAAATGTAAAAACCTTTTATGACCACAGCAAGAAAGGTGAGATTAAAATTGTACATATTTTTCACAAAACTGTGAAAATGATTGCATTTTGCCTGCGATTTGACAAATATTCTACATAATATCTCAATAAATGTAAAGCTGTATAAAAAAGGGAAAACTGCCTGCATAATAAATATACGAGAAATGGGAAAAAAGTTAAAAAATAGTTTTAGATGAATGTAGCATGAATTAATGTAGCATGTCACACCATTGCTGTAATGAGTGGGGACTTAATCCCGTTCAGTTAGAAAGTGGTGCCGCATGGCCAGTTAGTGCAGAAGGGAGTCTGTGTTTTGTGGTTTATGTTTTATGTAGATTGCATCATTTCTCCTAACAGAGAGACCCAGAGAAGGATGATTCCCCTTATTAGGCCACATCTGCTGCCGTCCCTGTGCTCATGAGACAGCGTTCTGTTATTTTGTGTACTTCAATCAGATATTAAATAATCCATCATTATGTTTATTCGCACACAAACAGTTCAGAAGTTCAGAATGTTCCCATTGACTCCTGACCCGGTCAGATGAAGGGGGCCAGGAAACTTAAGGGGGAGATGTTTCCCAAAATGGATGATGTTTTGGAGCTTTTTATTGTATACTTCAGACTACAGTTTTTCATAGTGCATATATTCAACGTTAAATATGTTTGAATAAATTAGCATGGGTGACGTGCATTCATAAGCTTGTTGTATATTATAATATCCTATTTGTGTGTATGGATGGGGCATCTGTTGTCACTGTTCTGTTGCTTTGGCTTCTGGCCTAGTTTCCACGCATGCTCTCATCTGATTGGCTTTCTTGCCACAGGCAATCGTTTCATTGGTGCACAGTCTCTCATGCTGTGTTCAGATTGGCTCTGCGGACAAAGGCTTATGGGGGCAGAAGAGTCATTCTGGAGGATTAGGGTCTTCATCTGATCAGAGTAACATATACTTGCACTAATGCACTCATGCAGAATATAATCTTGTATTTATGTGGTCTGATTTTGATAACTGACAAGTGTCTGTCGTAGTTTTATCAAACCGATAATATGACTACTTTGTAAAGAGAAATGTTGCTTTTTCTGTTTCTGGATTATTTTGTTTCTAACAAAATAATCTGGTTCTGTATATTCTAGTCATATTCCTTTGGGGAGCAGCATTATTAGAATTATTGCAAACAGGACTGTGTGTAAATATGGGTGTGTATTAAAATGACACTTTTTACTTGTGCGTACAGGTGTCAGTACGGTATATAGTATACATGAGGTTACTGGCACAATTATCAGTGTTTGCATATGGGAGTCTGCAGGGCATCCTGGTGTTTCAGCAAAACTCATTGTACAAGCAATAAAAATATATTTTATTTTTAGAGATGCACCGATTGGAATTTTCTTGGCTGATTCGGATTTCCCTTTTTTTTTTTTTTTTTTTTTTTTTTATAAGTGTGACCTGCCAATTCCTATTTTGTTTCTAAGAACTATAATTGACAGCATATAAAACAAAAATCTACTTTTCTTCAATGCTAAATTTTATTTTCATAAAAAAAAAAAAACAGGTAAAAAGTCAGTAACAAAGTACCGGTAAGAACAAATAGACAAATTGCAAACAACAGCTTAAATAAATGCAATAGGATAAAGAGAGCTATGAAATAAACATGGCTTTACGTTTTTCAGGTGGGTCTAACAGTAGGCTAGTATTCAGGTGTGATATACTACAGAAATTAAAGTAATAACACTGGATAGTCTTCTTCATTGTAAAAAATAAAGTGTGATTTTGTTTGTCTTTTCTTCTTTTATTAACATGACAGACTGCAGCAGGAATATTAGACTGCTGTCACTTTAAGAGTTTATGCACTGATCCAATATATTGTTACACAACATGCGTTATCTTTCTCATCTAATTAACGTTCCAAATTACTTTGTTTAACAGAATACTTGTCAAGATGGGCATTTTGACAAAATTCTGTGTGTATTTGACCGTTTAAGCGCAGTAAGCCACCCATTTTGGTACTTGCGAGTCACAAGCTGTTTGAGAATCGGCTTGTGCGTGGCACTTAAATAGATGTGGTGTGAGCGTGAAACCTGTGGGAATTAGTAACATTATGCACAATAAAAGCACTATTTAACCAATGAAAGGACAGAGGAGGCGGCTCTAGAGCTGTCGCGATAGTCAATATATCGACTTATCGCACGATATATGGAAATGAGCGCGATCATTTTTGGTGCCGCGATATATTGCAACTGATAATTTGTTTTATTATTAAAAATAATAATTAGATTTATTTTTACATTACAATGAATGTCATCAACATTTTAGTTGATCGCGCTGCCTCTGTCATCTTGTCTGCACTCTGTGTCGGAGGCGGGGCTCAGGCAGCGTTTCCCCACACACACACACACACACAGAGATAGAGACACCGTCAGGTAAAGAGAAGGCGTGAACCAACTGCATTTTAAAGTGTTCTGCGACATCTACAGCGAGCCAGTTAGGAATAACGAGTCCAACATGGAATTGAGCCATGTGAGTGATTTTATTCAGAGTGAACACGGTGAATCTGACTGCAGTAACGTTAGATGTGAAAGATATGAATAAAAATGATGTTTATTCAGCCAGCTCACATACCTGTATTTACTTCCTTTTTTCGGTCGAAGTCCACAGTAGTCAATTGTCGAGTTCGCGGGCGCGATCATTAGTTATCTTAGTTACCAATGATCGTGCGCGCGAACTCGACAATCGACTACTGTGGACTTCGACCGAAAACAGGAAGTAAATACGGGTATGTGAGCTGGCTGAATAAACATCATTTTTATTCATATCTTTCACATCTTTATTCATATCTTTCACCGTGTTCACTATGAATAACATCACTCACATGGCTGTTCACTTAAAATGACACATCAAGGATGTTAACAGGTTTAAAACTAGCCCCGTTTAAGTCAACAGTGTGCACATTTTAAAAAGAGGATAACACGGTGTAGGAAACACCGATTTTTGTCGTTGTTCTCTGTACTGACAGCACTCCAAATTTACCAAAAAAATGAGCTCAATGTTAAAATTGACCGGAGTTCTCCTTTAAGCCCCACAAGGTAAACATGTTGGTGTTCCTTTCTCGGAATCTGCCTAACAATTAAAAAACGAATCTGACAGCAGAAATGTCCTGTTGATGCATCTGTGCCTTTGTGTGAGACACTTTAAAAGTTTAAATTGACATATTACTTTGTTTTGATCTAGTTCTTTATACCTTGCACTTTTTTGTTAACGAAAGTGTATTTATTTACTTGTTTTATTTATTTGGGATATATTTTTTCACATTTCACAATGTCTAAATATTGAATAGATTAAGAATAAAATGTTCTTTGAAACAGTGTATTTGCATTATTATGCTATTATATTGTCATTATGTAATCAGTGGCCTAAAATGGTCTGAAAATTACAATAATATCGTTTATCGCAATTAATTTTGGTGCAATATATCGCACAACAAAAAGTAGATATCGTGACAGCTCTAGGCGGCTCGGCATTGGAAAGATGCGAGATGTCCGAGCAGCATGTGGAAAATCAGCTGATTTCGTTCCTTGGCCGGTTGATCGGTGCATCTCTAGAAAATGTACGTTATAGACAGCATTTCAACACTTTAAATTCAACTATATACAATAGATCAGTTGTTGGTGATTTAGTGTTTCGTTTTTAGGTCAGATGTTTTGGAGGTATTATGATAAATGCTCACCCAAAAATTAAAATTCTGTCATCTGTTTCTCGCCTCGTATGAAAACACAAATGAAAATGTTACATTTTTCTTTTCATACGCCCATTCCTCACACAAAGCTATAGTATGGCTTCAGAAGACTTAGAATATAGTGCACAAGTAGGCTAATATTGACTACTTTTATTAGGGATCCACCGATACAGAACTTTTGGCTGATACGATAAGCGATAATTCTTTTTTTATTTGAAAGCTGATAACCGATATATTGGCCGATAAATTGAAATCCAAATTTTTAGAGAGCCTGATTACAAAAACAAACATCTCACCATTAAAAGCCATGTCCCAAGCATACAATTATAATGTCCTCATTATAATTTTATGTAGCCTATATGACAGACTTGCTCTGTGCATGTTGCACTTGTTACACAACATTACACTTAATTAAGTGTAAATAAGAATACACTTAACTGTATTCCTTTTCTTGAAGTGATTCCAATCATATTTAAAGCAATTCAAAACCATCATGGTGAACAGTGCGCATCTGAAGTGTTTTAGCTGAAGGAAATAACCCAATAATACATTTTCGTATTGCGTCGATAGCGATAACATCAAAAATGAACATCTATCGGCCTATAACGATATGGTAGCCGATATATCGTGCATCCCTAACTTTTATTATGCTTTTAATAGTGCTTTTTTGTCATTGGAGCTTGAAGGCCAGTCACGTTTATTGTATGGAAAAGAGCAGCATGATCATTATTCAAAGCCTTTTTGTTCCACAGAAGATAGTCGTACAGGTTTGGAATTACATAGGGGTGAATGAGTAAATAGCACATTTTTAAGTGAACCAACCCTTTAAATGTGAAGTGTGTTTTCATTAATACTTTCTCAGTTGAATGTGCAGAAACCTTAAGTAAACCATTTGTGGGTTTACTTGCTGAAGAAACCCTATGGAAACTCTATGGTTCTATTAAAACATTACTCTTCGGTTGAGTGGCCTGATTTAGCAGCATTAGCTCAACCAATGGCACGAGTTTGGGGGAGGACTATACCCGTTTGTCCGAACAATGGATGGTAGGGAAACCGGTTTGAAAGCAATTATTATTTTTCAATTACAGTTGGTCATTTTGCTTGTGGGTTAGTTTCTGTGCTACCCATGTTGTACTAGTAAACATGACAGTTTGAACTATGGAAGGTCATCCTGAGCAGGTAGGTCATATTTTCAGAACATTGTTAGAGGCCCAGAGATTGCAGTTCACCTCGTTTATAGTAATTTTTCGTCACCCCAAGAGAAATCCTGTCATCATCGTTCCAGACCTGTATGACTTTCTTTGTAATAACAATGACTGCAAAATGGAGCTTTCAAGAAGGAGACAAAACCACTTAAAAGTGTCACAAAAAGCATATTCCTAGTCTTCTGGTACTACTTTTACAGTAGATGATGAAGGACTTAAATTCAATTAATACTGACATCTTACCCTCCAGTGGGCTGTTAACTGTTGCGAATGGAATGAATCATTGAGGAAATGAAGTGTCAGTGAACTTGGCTATTTGAGAAGCAAATCATGATTTAGTCCAAATGAATAATTTAGTGTTATTTTGTGAACTGGACAGATCTGATTTTAAAATATAAATAAGAATCAGACATTGTTATTTCTCTCATGAATGTGCCAACAAAAGCAATAGTGGAGATTCAAGATTTTCAATGAATAATAATGATTTCTGTCTCTTCCTCACACAAAACCACTGTATATGGCTTTAAAAGACTTGCAATATAGTGCATGAGTTGTATGGATCACTTTTATTGTCATTTTGAAGCTTGACAGCCCTAGTCCCTTTCATCTTCATGCTATTGAAAAGAAGAGCCAGGATATTATTCTAAAAATGAATCTTTTCTGTTCCACAGAAGAAAAAATACAGGTTTGGAACAACATGATGGTGAGTAAATAATGGCAAAATGATTCCTTTAAGACAAGATTCACCATTGACTCTCATTCACCTTGACTAAACTATCAGTAAGCCCTTAGCCCCTAACCTTTCCTGCTTTCATAACCAACTGTCTACTTGTACCACAAACAAAGTCGTTCTGTGTTGCAGCCCAAGGCAGTTTGAAGCCTAAAACAAGATTTAGTATCTCGACTTGTCTTTGTTTGGCTCTGTTGTAATGCTTTAATGTTTTCCTGGTGTAGTGTTGTGTTTTGAATATGTTTTTTCTGCCTGATTCAGTAATTACCCTATCTACTTAGCCATTATTGGTAAGAAAGGTTTCGGCCATGAATTTGAATGTTGAATGTTCTAGTGTAGCCTACTGTGCACAGACTCTGTGAATGTTGAGGTGCTGGCAAACAGGGTTTGTTGTACTGTAGTTTCTATGGCCGGTATAGCAGATGGAAGATGGACCGTTCAGTGTGAAGCAGGTCTGTTTGGCTGAGAGAAGCTGCTTTTCATTCATCTTTAGAAGAGATGCGAGTCTCATTTTTTTTTTTTTTTTTTTATTATATTGTCCAGGTCTGGGATTCACAAACCTTTTTTTTTCTTTCTTTTTGTCAGCCAAACCCCTATGGCCTAAAATATTTAGGTTATTTACAACACACTGATTCATGTTAATGGTTCTCTGATGTCGGTTAATGGTCACGTCACATGCAGGTAAACAAATAAAACGTTACATTTTTTAGTGTTTTATTTTGAAATCATGTATTTATTTCAGTTTTACATTTTTATGATTTTAGTAACTTTTAGCTTTTTATCAACTCAAGTTCGGGAAACCCTGGTTGGGAAACATTCTTGAACATTCAAGTCTACATTCACTAAGCTAATAAAAATGTGGAAATGGCACAAATTAACACGTTTTACTGGTCTTTCCAATGGACCAAAAAATATTTTTTGTTGTATAAATGATCTCTATGAGTGTCCGTTTGTAATGTTTAGCCTCATAATGTTTATTAAGTGAACAACTAGATGCATAACCTTTAATATGTGTGTGTGTTTATTGGGGGTTGTCATGGGAAGTTACTCTTTCCACAACTGCAGCTGTCCAAAAGCCTGTCATGATGCTATTTTTATTCATTCTCTCTCTCACTCACACTCACACTCACACTCACACACACACACACACACACACACACACACACACACACACACACACACACACACACACACACACACACACACACACACACACAGCTGTGTTTTTGTGATATATGAAGACATTCCATAGGCGTAATGACTTTTATACTGGACAAACTGTATATTCTATCCCCCTACACTGCCCCTATCCCTAAACCTACCCATCACAGGAGACATGCTGCATTTTTACATTTAAAAAAAAAACATTGTTTTTTATGTTTTTTAAGCTATTTGAAATATGAGGACTCATGCAATGTCCTCATATATCACGTGTAAGTTGTAATACCAGTGTAATATGCATGTCATTATACACATTTGTGTCCTCATATATCACAAAAACAAAAGCACACACACGTGTATATATACACATGTACAGCTTACTGCCTCAAATAGATCAGCCATTTCTCTTTGATTATTACAATTATTAATGTGAGTATTATAAAAGTTGATGTAATCATTAATGTTGTTGTTTTAGAAGGAATTTTATACTCTGTCTTTCTAAAGGATTCTATTCTCCCCTAATTTCCATGCTTTTGCATTCATTTAGAGCTTCAGGCGACATCAGAGCAGTGTGTGTGTGTTTGTGTAAGACGTGACCTACATACAGTTTTATCATTCTGTTTATGATGGTGTTGGCATTAGTTTGGGTGGTTAAGCTCTCACCTGCTAGTCTTACGTCTTTAAACAAGAAAACTGCAGAAGCAGTAGTACATCAGCCAGATACCGAAGTTCAGAGGTGTCATCTTCTGTACGACAGAAAAAATATCATGCAATTTCATGAATTAAGGAATTCCTAAAATGGATGAATTTGGGGGTTATTCAGGTTTGAAATAATTAAAATAATAATAAATGTAATCGTTTTTATCACAATGATATGATTGAAGATATTCTACTTAAGGGTCGTCATGCATCATTTCACATGATTACTGATCTTTTTTTAGAGCTGAAACAAGCGATTATGTCAAATCATCATTTCCAGTTACACTCAGAATAATCATTTTGTTAAACAACCCAGACACAATGTCTAAAGTTTCCCTGAACCTACAAAAGGAAGCAATCTGTACACTATTAATAATTATCAAAAATCAATAATCCGAGGAGTTGAAGGTCAGATGATTGCCACACCTTCAGTTAAAGTCTGAATGACTATAAATGACTATAAAACTGATTTTATCATGCCACTCTTTTCTTGATCACTGCTGCAAGCCGAACTCTCTGACGGGACACAGCAGTTCAGAAACTTTGACTGTATACCAGATTTTACAAGCTGAGGTCCTCCTACTGCTGGTTAGGACCCTCTCTCTTACCAAACAACCCAGATGTTGAATATAACCTGGATTTAGCAAGATGCTGGCAGCATTCCTTGGGGCCAAATGAAAATCCAAGTCAAGTGTGATGTTTGTGCTTGCTCTAGCTCTTGGTGTTCATGGGAGTTCTGGAGAGAAGTAGTGATATCTGATTTGTAAATGAATAGGGTTTTTTTGAAGTCTATAGAGCTTTAGAAGCTCAGATTTGCCAAGATTACAAAGTCTTAATCTTAAATTGAAATGTTTTTTTTTTATTTGACCGAAAATACAGTAAAAAAAAGTAATATTGTGAAATATTGTTAATTAAAAGTAACTATTTTCTATTTATTTTCAAATGTAATGTATTCCTGTGATGGCACAGCTGAATTTTCCGCATCATTACTCCAGTCTTCACTCTTCAGTGTCACATGATCCTTTAGAGATCATTCTAATATGCTGATTTGAGGCTTAAGAAATATTGTTTATTATTATCAATGTTGAAAATAGTTGCTACTTAATATCTTTGTGGAAACCATAATGCATTTTTTTTATGGGTTGATAAACAAAGTTCAAAGTTGTTTGAAATCTAAATCTTTGGTAACATTATACATATCCTTACTGTCACATTTGATTTGATCAATTTAATGCAGAAACCATAGGCGCTGATGATATACCAATTGGTTAGAATGCCAATTGATTATTGACCATTTCTATAATAATTTATCTAGACATTTGATTTATATTTAGCTCTTTACTCTTATTGTAGGCCTACTCGTTCATTCGGATACAAGTGTCTCTCAGGGTCTCGCATTGGCCGTTCTTTTATCCAGATCCACAAACTTCCCAGTCTTGATCACTAGACAGAGGTAATTGACTATAGATGGCCGCTCATATTCTTGCTCTCTCTGAAAGTATTTTGTTCAGTCCCCATAGATCAGTATACACTTGAATAAAGCAACACTATCTCTAGTCAGAGGTCACTAGCACTACTACAGATATAATCCAACAAATATTACTTTCTCTAAAAGTAGCATTGGTTTGATCATGTCATGGTTTCCCATGCATGCACACTTAGCTAGAGTAACATTACAAATAAACAGAGGTAAGGCTATTTAGGTTGTCCTAAATGGAAATTCCCTAGTTTTTAGCCTTTACAGTCTAAGTACACTTGAACCAGTGCCAAGTGTTAGCCGGATCTCTAAAATCACAGTTGTTGTGCCCTATGCTCCACTCAAATGACTTTAGTCCGTTACTAACCTGACACCGATTTGTGAACATAATACTAGAGAGTTAATAATTTCAGAGTAAGTCAAATGTAACAATTTATTATTAGTCAGGTAAATGTATCATGCCAATTATTACATAATCAATTCAAAGATAGTCAATACAAAACATCAAATGCTCAGAAATAGAGAGTAAAAGATACAAACCTGACATCAGAAAATACTGGAGGACACTCAGTATTACGGGCTGATCTGGCTACAGAATCGCACCTGAGCCTTTTGCTGCATTTCTTTAAATACCCAGCCCCAAACATCCTCCAAATGGAGACGAGCTAACAATGGAAATACTTTTAAACACTAGCCTATGTCAGCCATTTTCTCTTTATTTTTCCTCAAGGAGTTTAGACAAATCTTTATTTGCCCAGTTTTAGTGATTCCAATGGCTCATCTTGCGGGGACCTTTTACTGCTCTAATCTTTGACATGTGGTGCATTTCAGAAGACCCTTTTTGCGCAACAGTGTTTTAAAGAGAGCTGTACTGTAGGCTGCTTTAAGCTCTGTTTAACAAGGTGTTTTCTCTCACAGATCTGGCTAAATTCACACAGCATTCTCTCTGATCCCAAGCGTGTAAATCCCACGAGGTCAACTGTTTCTGAGAAACCTTGCATCAACAATCCTCCCACAATCATTTGCTCAGATCACATGCCATTACGTGGCAATTCTAATGATCCGATAACCCGAAAGTAACTAAAGCGTCGCAATGATATATGCATGCTTTCTAAATGGAATTAAAAGCCATGTTTGGTTTGCTTTGACAAGCAGCCGTATCTAATAGAGTGGCCACGGAGCTTGTGTTCAGTTGTGCGTATGTATGCGCAAACACTCATGAGACTGCATATGTTATCTTGGATTTGATTTGATTATGCGTGTGTGCGTTTGCTCAGGTTTTAGTAAATGCATATGTTATCTTTGTGCACGTTTATTGTGTAAAACTCAGTGCAGATTGACCTAATAACCCAGTTTATGGTGTGACGTTTTCTGGTTTTCCCCTCCAGGTCTGTGTACAATCAAACCTTCTCATTATATTAAATGCAGAAATGTATTTAAAGTTCAGATTTTCTCTCTCACTCTCGCGCTCCCTCTGATGTTCATAAAAGAGGAGGAATCTCATGAGAACAGGGCCTCCATGTCTTCATTTCCTGCGGGTCTCTGGGGGGGCTACCACACCTATGTTGCCATGGATATCATTTGTGATATTATTTTGGGATGCAGGCACGCAGAATGTTTACATTTGTGTGTGTTTACTTGTATCCATCAGCCACTAACTCAGTCAACACAGAGTCATTCGGGAAAAGAGTTTAAAATATTAATTTTGAGAAGCATTTCGCTTATCGGTAACTCCACTGTGTATTCTGTGTTGATTTTCTGAGATTACATTATAATGTAATGTTATACAGCTGCATTGCACACCGAGGTCTATAGGGGTATTAAGTTACACTTCATGACTCGCCTTTTGAATAATCATATTACTATCCCTTTTCATTTACACTTGCGGTCACATAAATGCCTCTCTTAGGGTTGCATGATTTTTTTGGGAGAAAAAAGCAAATTGTTGTTGTGATTTAAAATACAATACGATTATATATTAATAATAATAATAATAATAATAAAAGTGCTATAATAATAAAAAGAAAAAATATTTTTAAATTAGTATTATTACTATTTTTATTTTTTATATTTCACATAAAAAAAATTGTATTTAAGATTAATTATATAATAATAGTAATAATAATTGTGTTTTACAGTACAACTGTAAAATTGCAATATTTATATTTATGGCTATCTAATTTTTTTCATGTTCAAACCTTAAACCATCAAGCCGTGGCTTATAATCACACTATGCCATATTGTAGTTATATTTCGATTAATCATGAAGCCCTCTTCAATATTCCTCTGGTATTTGGAAATATGACAGAATTCACTTCTGTGATGACACCAATTAGTGCAAGACGGTTACATTTTCTGTTGAACGCCCTCTCAAGCCCATTTGTTAAGTGTTTGAGGTTCGCTGATGCTCCATCCATGTTGTGTAAAACCAACTTCTGAAGTGATTGATTGGCTATCCATCTTAAATTCATCTTGGAGGGCATTTTTATCCGCCTTCTAGGTCCATGAGGAACTGCAGTGCCTGATGAAAAGCTTCAATGATGGCAAATTTGGCAATTTAGTTTGGTTAATGGTTACCTTTTCTTTTTTTCAGGTGACATCACGCAGAAAGGCTACGAGAAGAAAAGATCCAAACTTTTACAAGTTTACCTACCTCAAACACCAGGTAACACGCATACCTTACTTTACACAGCAGCCTAGTGTTTATTGTGTTTTGGCTACAGTTGTCCCTCTGTGTTTACTGTAGGGGCAGAACGCCGCATCCCTGTCACACCATCTTCATCGTCTTCCTCATCCTCCCGTTACCAGCGGCGACGGTCCACTGGCTCAAGGGATGAACGTTACCGCTCAGGTGAGCTAGAAGACTCAGATTTACACAGACACACAATCTGATTTTCAGGAGACATAATGCTAACTCTTGAGGCAAAATTGCCACCAAAATGAATAAAAAGGTCCTAAATGAGTTATTGTTTTTTATAATACAATATAGTTAAGCAATATCACACTAGCAAGAGGTTGTTTTTTTCTGAATAGAAGCGCAATTGAAAATGATATTGATTTTAAACAACTGTTCAATAAACAAGAGGTTATTTTTAAGTGACTTACATTTTAGACACAATGTTGTTAATATTGTCATTTATCAATGAATGAATCCACATTTTTGAACGAATTGGTCTAATGAAAGATTCAGTTATTCTCTCATAAAGACAGTGACTTGCTCTGTTCCTGAATGAACCAGTTGTTTGAACAAATACCAGCGGTTTTAGTTTCATATTTAAAAGTTAATTTTAATTTCTATATTAAATGTATATTTAAATGATTAATCTCATAACAATTTATGCAGTTTACATTTGCATATGCAGTTGTAATGGCAATTTCTTAATTTTAATCAAATTCAATAAGAATCATATTTAATTTATTGATTAAATGTAAGCATTTGACATAAAAGGTGATGCATACATTCAATGAGGTTTGAAAAATATTGTCCTTTATAAAGGTATAAATCACCCTGAAAGTCAATTTAAGAGAACAAAATTGCCCCTTAATGGAAACATTAATTTCTGTTTCTGAATTACGTTGATTTTTATAAACTGTATGTTAATAAAATACTGTTTATTTAATATATATTAAAACAAAACTGTATACACAATAAAAATCTAAATAAAATTCCAAAAATAAATATGAATAAACATCTTTAAAGACTTTTTGTTTTGTTTTGTTTTTTGCATCTTTTGTAATAAATACATTTTAGAAGGCTGTCATGTATCTTCAGCATTGCAGAACATGTGGTTGGGTTTAGATGTAATCTGTGCCAGTGGTATTATTTCCTATATGGATAAACCACTGAATAAATAATCTCCCTAAATAAATCTCAGAACGGGCTAGAAAAAGAGCAACTCTACTGAACTTTATTCCACACACACATACATAAACATAAGAAGCTTTTCAGCATGATGCACTGTAAATGTACGTATAAACTCTCTCTCTCTCTCTCTCTCTCTCTCTCTCTCTCTCTCTCAGATGTTCACACAGAAGCTGTTCAGGCTGCGCTGGAGCGACACAGTGAGAGAAAGATGGCTGTGCTGTTGCCATCCAAGCGGCGGTCGCTCATCGGTCAAACCTCCATGGACACATACACACCTCCAGGTGTGTGGATGTGCATGTGCATGTGTTTGTGTGTGTGAGAGCCGGTGAGTAAGTGTGTGTGTGAGACCGTTCTCTCTCTGTGTGTCTCTCCAGACTCGTCCTCTGGCTCTGACGCTGAGGGGTCTCTGGGGAGGGCGGGAGGTGTGAGCGTGGACTCCTGGATCAGCAGAGCTCTCCATGGCTCACCTTCAACATCATCGTCATCGTCGTCGCACAGCAACAGCTCTGCCAATGCAGCCCGACTCGCAGAGACCAACATGCACTCATACGGCCGTAAGAATGCATGCATATTTACTCACATGGCAGCAAATAAACACAGATACTGTCATGTGATAAATTGTCAACCAACTCCAATTTTGCCTTCACCAATATCTGGCACAGATTGAATATTGTTGCAAGCATATAGACAGGAAAAACAAGCCAATCAGCTCCTCATGCTAAACTCAATTCATGTAACAAAAATTATTTATTTATTTATTTATTTTATATCTGATCTGGGTCTCTTTCATTTTGGGAACTTCATTCCCTTATCAAGATCATCTCACTTCAGCCAGTTGGCTTCTCATGCTCAACTAAGTTCAGCCAATCAAATCTTTGCGCTCAACTCAATTTAGACAATCTGTTCAATTTGCCTAACCGATTTCAGCCAATCAGCTATAGAATGCTATAATTTAGCCTTCTGTTCTCTCCTTCAATTTCTCCCCTCAGTTGGCCCGATATCTCATCTGTCTCTGAAAAGGCGGGGATTAAGAGAAATGGGTGTTTCTGCTGAGAATGGAATAGTTGGCAGGCACTCCAATGACTACCAATCAGATCGGCCATGGTCGTCTCTGGATTCTGAGGGTCAGTATTTCATGCTTCTTTTTGGCCGAAGACTTGTCATTTTGTTCACACAAAAATGAAATGCTGCCATTATTTACTCACTCATGTTGTTCCAAAACTGTATGACTTACTTTCTTCTGTGGATTATAAAAGATTTTGAGAAATGTCTCAAGGCAGTTGGCTCCAATGTTGTTTGGTTCCCAGCGTTTTTCAGAATATCTCCATTTATGTTCTACAGAGGAATAAAATCATACAGATTTGGAACAACATGAGGGTAAGTAAATGATGACCGCATTTTCATTTTTGTGTGAACTATCCCTTTAAGATCACAGCACACAAAAGGTTCAATTTGGTGTGTGTGCATTTACATTTGGGCCCACTTGTGTATTTTATCAACATATTATATATCAATGTCAATAATGGCCTTTGATTCTAGTTAAAAGCTTTTCCTCCACAGCACTGTTTGATATGTATACACTTTTGTTTTGTTTTATCTGCATGCACTTTTGCATCTCACTGATAATAGACCATCACATTTATTGGGGTAAATGATCCGTTGTGCTGTATTTTACTATACTGATGAGTTAACCTGTTTGTTTGTGTACTGCAGACAGTCTGTCGGCCCCTCCTGACATCACCAGCTACATGCCAGACCCCGCCCCCATTTTTTTTCAACGCCCACAGGTCGCCATGATAACCAGGGCCCCGCCCAAATATGGCAATGCTGAGCTGATGGAGACAGGAGATGGTGAGTGTGTGTGTCCAGAGGTCTGTTTTTTAAATGTGTATTTATACCGAACTGATCAAGTTTGGTATCTATTTGTTGTATTTTTAAACTTTATTCTGTGTGCATGGAATTAAATGAGTTTAAAATTACAAAACAAATACTATTTAATCAATGTGTTTTCTCATTCTCACTATTGTGAGAATTTGTATTTGTAGTGTAATTGCAAATGTGCGTAAATGTAGGTGTGCCTGTCAGTAGCCGAGTGTCGGCAAAGATCCAGCAGCTGGTTAATACACTGAAGCGACCCAGGCGAAGACCCCTGAGAGAATTCTTTGTGGAGGACTTTGAAGAACTTCTTGAAGGTTAAAATGTTTCTACTATCTTTGTGCCTAATTGTTTGATTTCAAAGATGAATATAACTGTATAACTGTTAGTATTATAAATATAGATGTTTAAATACCCACCCTGCACCAGTTCACAGAAACACTTCTTACACTTCCATAGTAGCTATAGGCCAAAGGTCTTGAAATTCATTACTCTCAGATTAAACGCTCCACACCCTGCACAGAACAAGTTAATTTGATCTAGCTATTTTTGCTGAGATCCAGATGAAGTGCTTAAAGGGATAGTTCACAGAGAAATTAAAATCCTGTCATCATTTACTCACCCTTGTGTTGTCTTGATGTCATGATGATCTCATGAGCAAATGATGACAATTTTATGGAAGAAGAATTTTTTAGGTAAACATGGGTCTCCTCAACATGCAAATGCTTTGCTAACCTTATCTGAACATTTGCCATGTGCAGTGCAACAGCCTGATCCCTCTCTGCCACGCCCAGAGGGGGCGGAGTCAACTCCCATACAAGGAGAAGATCTCATCGGACCCAAGAACTGCCCCTCCTCCCTGGAAGCAGCCCTTCTGCGCTGGGGAGCCATTGCACCCAAAGCCCCCTGTTTGACCACTACACACAGCAATGCCAAACAACCATACACGCTTACATATGGTACACACATATGTATTCATAGGCGCTCATTTGGTTTAATTCTGTTTGGTTGTGGATGCACGTTTATATCTCTTTGTTTATATGTTTGTAGGTAAGCTCTGGTCCAGGAGTTTGAAGCTGGCCTATAACCTGCTCCACAAACTGGGAACCAAACAAGAACCAATCATCCACACTGGAGACAGGGTAAGTGTGTGGTTAGTTTGTATTTATGCTTTGTCTTATGCACTCATCGGCCACTTTAATGTGTATACCTTGCTAGTACCGGGTTGGACCCCAATATTGTCTTCAGAACTGCCTTAAAGGTATTGTAGGTAGAAATTTTATAAAAAAATTTTTTTTCCAAATTTGTTTAAACTTTCTGTATATATCAATGCATAATTAAAATGTAAGTACTCTGAAAAAGAAAGTATAAAAATCGAGTGTCTGTAGACCTCTCACGACTGTTTTAAAGACAGCTCATTATTTCCATTCACTCCACCCCCTCCCTTCTGGGCTCCTTCCAAAGCCACGCCCCAAAAACACATGAACGCGCGACTCCGACCGCTGAGCTGAAGACGCATTATTTACCTGAGACGAGCGGAGAGGAAAGAGCGCAGTGCATGTAGTGACATCATGTCAGAATCACATGTAATAAAAAAATCGAACTTTATCATTATGTAGATAAACAAATAATTTTGTTTAATAATAATACTTACTATCAAGCTAGCATATTGATATTGGTAAAGTTTAAAATATATATTTATTGATTCGCTAACGAGCTAGTTATCTATAAGGCAAAGCTAAAAACAGGTTGCATGATACACGTTTTTCCATTGCCATCATTTACACTGTGATGAAGATGAATTTCGTGTAACATTCATAACATATATGGTGTTCTGCATGTAAGAGTTTCCATGATGAAAGCATTGTTGACTCTGATGAGGACTACACTCCAGAGACAAGTACCGCATCGTCAGCTCGAGGACAGATCCGGGGTCGAGGGCGAAGCAGAGGAGGTCGTCACACGGCGTCACTTTTCAGCCCCTTGAGGTCTCTCAGTTCTCGCCATCGCTGGAAAGCCACGCCGATATTGACACACGTTTTATTTCGTTGTTTATTCAAAGACTTTTTGTTCATTACCTTTTCTAGTAACGTTACGGTCTTCCTTTTTTTGCCTGGTTAAGGTTTGCCTTCGCGAACTGCATATGTGAATTTTGATTGGTCTTTCTCTGCCATTATTTTGCTATTCCTGGGTTCCGTGCCTCTTGAATTCCTCAAATCAAACGGATACGCGCAAGTGGTCAGGTCCTGTGTGGTAAAAGGGTGGTTGCCATGGTTGCGAGAGAGTGACAGTTGCCTAAGCCAATCCTTTGTTTCGTCCCGGAAGGAAATAATGAGCTGTGTTTAGTGCAGATTAAACGGTCTAGAGTCACTCGATTTTTATACTCTTTTTATCAGAGTACTTACATTTTAATTATGCATTGATATATACAGAAAGTTTAAACAAATTTGGAAAAAAGTTTATTTATAAAATTCCTGGCTACAATACCTTTAATTCTTCGTGGCATTGATTCAACAAGGTGCTGGAAACATTCCTCAGAGATTTTGGTCCATATTGACATGATAGCATCTAGGGCTGAGCGATTTTATCGATTCTGCGATATAAATCGATATTTTTTCTCCCAAGAAAGTATCGATTTTTAGGCCGCGAGTATCGATACATAAGTCCCATTCAAATCCCCCGTGTTAAACCCGTTCGCGTTGCATGAAGAGTGATTTGGTCAGCCAGCCGCTAGTGGCCAGCTGCGCGCGTGCATCGATATTGACGAAAATCCAGCTGTATTCAAACAACAACTTAGCTCTCCTTGTTGGCTAGGCTCCTTGCATGCTGGCTAGTAGCTTTTTTTAAAGCTGGGTCTCCGAAATTGACAGCGCTGTGTTGGACAGATTTGTGCAGCGGTGTTCCGTGAGTGAGAAAGTGCGCTAGGTACGGATGAGTGTGTGTGTGTGTGTGTGAGAGAGAGAGAGAGAGAGAGAGCGAGAGCGAGGTAGTGCTGCGTGAATGCGCTGCGGCGCTCTGCAATCAAATACGATTTTAAATAGGCTTAGTAAAAAAAAAAAAAATTTTTAAAAAATCGTATTCGGTGGTGGAAAACGCCGGCTTTAGGCGCATGGTGAACGCGATGGAGCCCCGCTATCCTATTCCAACCCGCGAACACCTCATCAAGGTTTGCATTCCCAGGCTGTACACTCAGGCAAGAGCACACGTCAAAGCTTCCCTGGCCAGCGCGGAGAGAGTTTCCCTGACGTGCGACGGCTTGACCTCGCGCACAACTGAAGCACGTCACATGTTCAGTGTCAAGCTAAAAAAGCTGTCAAAGAAAAGGCAGTGCAAAGAAACTGTTCACAACAGGCCACTTGCTGCACCTTTTAACTCTCCATTGAAAAGTAAATAAAGTGCAGTATTGCAATTAACAAAGGCTTATAAGCTACAGTTTGCACTGTTGTCTTTCAATAAATAGAACTAATTTTCTCTACACATATTTGATTCATTTTGTCCAGCATTTGCAAGCTGTACTCTCTGCCCAGTCAGAGACATATATTGTGTAAATGATGTTTTCAGTTTTCAGTTCAATTAATTCAATCCAAGTAAATGGAAGACTCACAAGATGTCACCAAAATCACTCTGTCCCCTTTAAATCTTTCAGAAAATGATGTAAGTGTATCGAATTATATCGAATCGTATCGTTGGCTGAATATCGTGATATATATCGTATCGTCAGCCGAATATCGTGTATCGTATCGTATCGTGAGATTAGTGTATCGCTACAGCCCTAATAGCATCACACAGTTGATGCAGATTTGTTGGCTGCACATCCATGATGGGAATCTCCCGTTCCACCACATCCCAATGCTCTATTGGATTGAAAAGTGACAGTAAAGACATTTTTAAAAAGTTATAAAAGATATCTATCAAGTAAATGCTGTTCTTTTGAATTTTCTATTTATTAAAGAATCTTGAAAAGTATCACACACATTTTTTCCACAAAAATATTAAGCAAATTTTTTCCAACATTGATAATAATAAGAAATGTTTCTTGAGCACCAAATCATCATGTTGGAATGATTTCTGAAGGATCATGTGACACTTAAGAGTTAAGACTAGAGTAATGATGCTGAAAATTCGGCTTTGCCATCACAGGAAAGAAATGACATTTTTAAAAATATATATATATATAAAAAAAAAAGTTACTTTATTTGTTTCTGTCAAATAAATGCTGCCTTGGTGAGCATAAGAGACTTCAAGTTTTTAAAAAAATCGTACTGACCCCAAACTTTTGAACAGTTGTGTATAATTTTAACATGTAACACTTTAAAGATAGTAATCAAATATAGACATTAATAATACAGACATATATTCAAGAACCGGTGAAGAATGAAGCCTGTGTATGTGTTACTGTAGGTAGCTTTGGTTTACCCCAATAATGACCCAGCAGCATTCATGGTGGCGTTTTATGGCTGTCTCTTGGCTGAAGTTGTTCCTGTCCCAATTGAAGTACCACTTACAAAGAAGGTAATTTCTACTGCAAAAAAAATGTCCAGCAATTATACATCAGGTTAGGCAGGACTGCACATATTCAGAAGATTTAATGAGTCATAATTAACCAAAATAACTTGTACAATTGCCTGAGGTGTGTCCTCCTGCTCTCTCCCCTCAAAGGATGCTGGTAGTCAACAAATTGGTTTCCTGTTGGGTAGCTGTGGGGTTGCCGTGGCGTTGACCAGCGATGCATGTCATAAAGGTCTTCTCAAGAGTGCTAGTGGTGATGTCACGCAGTTCAAAGGTCAGAGACATCATAATATTTGTTAGAACCGCCTGCACACAATTCTTCATAGAGGAACTTTATGTATTATAGATATATGTGTGTTTTTATCCTTACCTGTATGTGTGTGTGTGTGTGTGTGTGTGTGTGTGTGTGTGTGTTCAGGCTGGCCAAAGTTGCTCTGGGTGCTGACTGACACCAAACATTTATCTAAACCCCCACGAGAGTGGTTTCCTCTCATAAAAGACGCTAACAATGATACAGCGTACATAGAGGTAACATACCATTTATGATTGTGTGTCTAATTCATTTTGATTTTTATTTAATATAATATTTTATTGAATTTTCTATTCATCAAAGAATCCTGAAAAAAACAATCACAAAATTGTTTTCACAAAAATAATCGGTAGCAAAACTTTTGTCAACTTTGATAATAATAAGAAATTTTACTTGAGCACCACATCAGCATATTAGAATGATTTTTAAAGGATCATGTGACACTGCTGCATTTACATAGACCCTAATAATCCGATTGTAGTCAGACTACTAGCATAGTCAGAATAAAAAAGTAATATGTAACCATGTCCATCGGAATGAATTGGTGGATTGGTCGGATTGTTAAGGGGTGGTTTAAAACTTTTCTAATCTGATCGAGAGGGCATGTAAACTTGATCGGATTGAAAACCAAAACTGGAAAGTACTGCACTTGTGCAATGACATAGAAATGGCGTAATGACATATAACGCGAGGAACAAGCTGTTGTTGTTGTTGTTGAATGAAGTGTCATAAATGAGTCGTGTCATTCTAAAAATTCTCCTTCCAGTCATCGTCTCATCACTATTCCTTGTTTTGGACTATCCACAGACACCACGGCACAACGGTTCATGTGCTCGTCGTCTCCTAATTAGGACCCGATAAATATCAAGTCTGTTCTTTAAAACAAAGAAACAATTTTACTTAGGAGAAAAGTATGCGCAAACAGCGGGAAACTCTGTATATACGTGCAGTGTGCGCATGTCAAAATATTATTTCTGATTTGAAGCTTGTGACATATTCACCCACATGGTTTGGCGTGATTTGTAGGTCATTGGCAATACAATAATCTCATTGCATTTATAATGAGAGTGACCGTGTTTTGTGGTTGATTGGCAGTATAAGACCTGTAAGGATGGGAGTGTGTTGGGAATAACTGTGACAAGGATGGCAATGCTCAAACACTGCCAAACACTTACGCATACCTGCGGATACAGCGAGGGTAAGATACACACAGCTACATGTACAAAACACAATTACACAATTCTAATTCTTAAAGGGATATCAGCAGAAATATTTCATCATTTACTCAGCCTCATGGTTTTCCAAACCTGTATGACTTTATTTCTAAGTGGTTTGTGTTGGTGTGTTTCAGCTGAGACTGTGGTGAATGTGTTGGACTTTAAGAAAGGCATCGGCCTTTGGCACAGTGTTCAAACGGTAATATCAGTGACTCCGTTTATTGCATGTTGTCTTTTATCAGATGATTTTTGTAGCCTACACTTGATTTTTTTTTTTTTTTGAAAAAGTGATTTCTCTACCTTTTCTCTCTCTGTAGAGTGTGTTGAATATGTTACATGTTGTCAGTGTTCCATATGCACTTATGAAGGTGAATCCTCTGTCCTGGATCCAGAAAGTCTGTCAGTTCAAAGGTACACGCACGCACAGTCGCGCACACACACACATTGTACACATTTATGTGCTGACTTTTGGTCTCTGTGCTTTTTGGAGAGTTTTCCCATCTCCTACATGTTTAAAGATCATGTACAGTATCAAAAGCTAGGTCTGCTATATAACACAAATGCACACACAGTGTCACACATAATCATTCTTAATCAATAATTAGTTTCCTTCCATGTGTGTGCAGCTAAGGTGGCATGTGTAAAGAGTAGAGATCTACACTGGGCTCTAATGTCCCACAAAGAGCAGACTGACACCAACATGAGCTCACTGAGAATGCTGCTGATCGCTGATGGATCAAACCCCTGTGAGTGTGTTGTTAACAATGAATCAAACCCCCTTGTGTGTGTGTTAGTGTTGAATCAGAGCCTGTGAGTGTGTTACTTTGTGAATCAAGCCTTTACGTTAAGTGTATACAGTAATTCTCTCTGTCTTTTTTTTCCCAGGGTCCATATCCTCCTGTGACGCATTCCTAAACGTGTTCCAGAACATGGGCTTGAGGTCAGAGGTCATATGCCCGTGTGCTGGCTCCCCTGAGGCCTTAACTGTAGCTCTGAGGAGGTATAAATATACTCACACTCTCTTTGTCCTGGAGGCACACATGTGCAAACGTCATTTTTGTGCTCAGGAATCTGTTTTCAGTTTAAACACATTAAAATGGGAGGTTCTGTCTTTTGTGGTCACTCATTACAAACAACATAACCAGGCCTACGCACATTCATGCACACAGACACATAGAACTATTAAGAAATACATCTGAATTAGATTTTTATGTTATATGCAATGTTTGATTAAGAACCGAGCAGTTTTCACTTAATTCACTTTAATTGTGTTTGTGTGTGGTCTAAGTTTAAATACTGTTATCTTACAGGCAGACGGATATTACTCTCGCGTAGCCAGACTTTTCAATATCGCCATAAAGTCTGGTTCACATTGCCAAGAATTGCCTGAATAAACAAAAAAGGTCCGCCTGACCGACGTGTAAAGTTATCAGCCACTCTTCACTTTTATGTGTGCCATTTAGAGGGTGGTAAACCTGAAATCGGATACTACCCAAAGTGCAAAATGGAATATACAAAATGTGATCCCAGATATCTTAAATCTCTCAAACAAAACTGTTGAATGTCCCTTGAAGCGTTTATTAAGGCCTGTTCACACCAAGAACTATAACGATAACCTTATTAGTGTCCACTCCGACGCACAATATAGTTCTGTTTATTCTAACTTACTAGTTATGTCGTCGTCGCTCCAGTTATGTCATTTGCCACTTTAAATACTCAAGCTCTTTAAGGCATTATGGATTAGCTGTCATTGTTTTTATCGTTCATTAACTGTAAAAAAAAATCGTTCTGAAAGTGATTCCAACGATATCGTTCTTTGTGTCGTTAACGTTATAGTTGTGGTGTGGACTCTGCTATTCTTTTTTAGAACTATATCTTTATTGTTACTGTTATAGTTATTGTCCTTGGTCTGACTGTGTTCGGCCCTTTATAGTGACGTGGAAATTTGTCACTAGTAAAGATCTGCACACCCTGACTGTGTGCCATGATGCATCTTGGTTTATTTAAAGTTGTTTAAAAAGCACAGTGAAGATATCATAGAACCACAGGGACACTTATGGAGAGGCTCATCTGTCATTTTAGGTTTTTTTTTTTTTGCCTTGTAGTCTACCGTTAAAAAGTTTGGGGTAAGTACCATTTAAAAAGAAAGAAAGAAATTAATACTTTTATTTAGCAAGGATGCATTAAATTGATTGTAAGCACATTTATGATGTTGTTGTTTTTTTACTTTCTATTCATCAAAAAATCTTGAAAAAAATGTATTATGGTTTCCACAAAAATATTACGCAGCACAACAGTTTTCAACTTTGATAACAAATGTTTATTCATCACAAAATCAGCATATCAGAATGATTTCTGAAGGATCATGTGACACTGAAGTCTGGAGTAATGATGCTGCAAATTCTGGCATCACTGTAATACATTACATTTTAAAATATATTAAAACAGTTATTTTAAATTGTAATATTATTCCACAATAATACTTTTTACTGTATTTTTAATCAAATAAATGCAGCCTTGGTGAGCATTAGAGACTTATTTTAAAAGCATTTGCTCCAAACCTTTGAACCGCAATGTATGTTATAGTTGAATCTCATGGAAATACCATGTGTTACACTCTTTTGATGATGCATTCAATGAGATTTTTGTGGGTGCAGATGCAAGAATCTGGTGGTAAAACTGAACAATGGTACAGTAATGCTTGCACAAACCTTTCTTTAAGACTGGTTGTAGAGCTTTTGTAGCTCCAGGAAGCCAAACCACACAATTCCATATTGTTTATGAAATCTGGAAAATATTGTGTCTATGGTAACATAATATTCTAATAGTGATACATATGGACATGTTTATTCTTTCATTTGTTTGTATGCATGTGTTTTCTGTCAGGCCTCAGGAGGGCAGCTCTAAGCCAGCAGGCCGAGGGGTCCTGAGTATGACGAATCTGAGTCACGGGGTCATTAGAGTGGACACAGGAGAGAAGCTGTCTGTCCTCACCCTACAGGATGTGGGCACAGCCATGTCAGGAGGTACAGAGATTACGAGAACATGAACGAATGAACATCCCCAAAGCATTTAGATTCAGTTCCAACATCTACCTCATAAACCAGCCTAGAGCAGTTCAGCGCTGTTTTCCTCATGTGACCACAGACCTCATCAAACGACTTTATGGTTCTTGTAAAACTGACTTTTCTCCGTCTCTCTCAGCGTTGGTGTGCGTTGTTAAACTGGAAGGCGTTCCTCAGCTGTGTAAAACCGATGAGATTGGAGAGATCTGCGTGTCGTCTGTTGCCACAGGAACGTCATATTATGGGCTTACAGGAATGAGCAAGAACACATTTGAGGTGTGAAAATACACTATATTTCACTATGTTAATATATAAATATCATTGGGTCAGTGCATTCATTTTTTAAAGAAATTAATTATTTTATTCAGCAAGGATGCATTAAATTGATCAAAGTGACAGTACAGATATTTAGCATGTTACAAGAGATTTCTATTTCAAATAAATGTTATTCTTTTGCTATCAAAGAATCCTGAAACAATGTATCATGGTATCCACAAAAATATTAAGCAGCACAACTGTTTTTTTTTTTAACATTGACAATAATAAGAATTGTTTCTTGACCAGCGAATCAGCATATTAGAGTGATTTCTGAAGGATCATGTGACACTAAAGACATGAGTAATGATGCTAAAAATTCAGCTTCACGGGAATAAATTACATTTTAAAATATATTCAAATAGAAAACAGTTATTTTTAAGTGAAATAATCACAATATTACTGTTTTTACTGTATTGAATATATACATACCAAAATGTATATTTTTATTAAATGCTGTCTTGGTGAGCATTAGATACTTCTTTCAAAAACATCGAACAGTAGTGTAAAACATCTCACATTTTATGTGGTAAAGTTAAACTTTGCTGGATTTGTAGCTAGTTTTACATGGTCTCTACATGAATGAATTTGCCAGATGTTTTTGGTGATGCAAGTCATTTCCTGTTGTTTCCGGTCATTTTTAGAAATTAGTTGGTTCAAGCTGGTCTAGTTAGTTAATTACCTCGACTACCAGCTGGTGTACCCGTTTTCGACATGGTAGTCTATCTTGGACAAGATCGTTGGGGCTTATAGACAACCTTGGACCAACAAAAAGCTTGCAATGTTCCAATAACCAGACTGACCACCTTAAGATGGTGTGACCTTTTTTCTTGATTTTTTTTTTATGATACATTTTTGGTAAATATGTGTGTGTCTCTCTGGTGCAGGTGTGTCCAGTGGCATGTGACGGTGGTCTGGTCAGCGAGTGTGTGTTCGTGAGGTCGGGTCTGCTGGGGTTTGTGGGTCCGGGTGGGATGGTCTTCATCTCAGGTACGCTGGAAGGACTGATGCAGGTCGGGGGACGGAAACACAACGCTGATGACATCATCGCAACCGCTCTTGCTGTGGAGCCCATGAAGTTTATCTATAGAGGAAGGTATGTATGAAAATGGAGACCAAAACAATAACCAACCAGTACTACTCTAGACTGAGAGAATCTTGATTACAATGTGTCTGCTCACTGTGTAGGACGGTGGTGTTCTCAGTGACTGTATTGTATGATGAGAGGATTGTGCTGGTAGCAGAACAGAGACCAGATTCAACTGAAGAAGAGAGTTACCAGTGGATGAGCCGAGTGTTGCAGGTATACACACACTTTGGATCGAGGCTCACAGTTTGCATTTTTTTAAAGAAATGCTTTTCTTTACTCTCTATACTTTCAATACTCTCAATGGTGCATTAAATTGATCCAGTAAAGACTTTTACGTCATTACAGAAATTTCTATTTCAAATAAATGATGTTCTTTTGAATTTTGTACCAATCAAAGAATCCGGAAAACATTTTTTCACGGATTCCACAAAAATATTAGGCAGCATGACTGTTTTCAACATTGATGATAATAATAAGAAATGTTTATTGAGCACCAAATCAGTGTATTAGAATGATTTCTGAAGGATCATGTGACACTGAAGACTGGAGTAATGATGCTGAAAATTCAGCTTCATGGTAATAAATTATACTTTAAGATATATTAAAATAGAAAACAGTTATTTTAAATTGTAGTGATATTTTACAATAGTACAATTTTACTGTATTTTTTTATAAATAAGTCTTTAGTCATTTTCAAGAAACTGCTTCTTTTTCATCAACATTTGACCCATTAATACTAACACTTTCTATCTATATATTTATTTCTATTAAAAAAATAAACAAACCTTGCTACATGTACTGTGCTAGAGTAACTAGGACTTGTCATGGCACTTGCATATTGTCGCGCTATTGTTGGTTTAACTGCTTCTATCGTTCTCCTCATTTCCTTTGGATAAAAGCGTCTGCTAAATGATTAAATGTAAATGTAAATTTTTGTTTATAAGTATAATTAAGGTCTTCAACAATTAATAATAAAGAGTTCTCTGACCAAACCTGTCTGTGTTTAGGCTATAGATGGTATTCATCAGGTGGGGGTCTACTGTCTGGCATTGGTTCCTGCCAACACCCTCCCCAAAACCCCTCTGGGTGGAATCCACCTGTCTGAGACTAAACAGCTGTTTCTGGAGGGGGCGCTACACCCCTGCAGCATCCTCATGTGTCCTCACTCCTGCATCACCAACCTGCCCAAACCCAGACAGAAGCAACCAGGTGCACAAGCCCTTGTGTGTGTTATAGAGCATGATGTGTTTGTGTTACATAGAGAGTGTTGTGTAAATATCGTGTGTGTGTGTGTTTGTTGCAGAGGTGGGTCCTGCCTCTGTGATGGTGGGGAATCTCGTCGCAGGAAAACGAATGGCTCAGGCCAGCGGACGAGACCTGAGTCACATGGAGGACAATGAGCAGGTAAATTCAGAGTTTGTGTGTTAAGATCTCTTAGGGTTGAACAGTTAAACAGAATAAAATCAAAATTGCTATAATAATGGCTGTGATCTAATAAAAAAAAAAAAAGAAATCGATGTGCTGCGTGTTACTGAGTGAAGCGCAGCACTGTGTTTATTTACATGCAAGCAGCTCATGATCCAGTATTTTACGTGTCTCAGAGCACCTCGGTTTGCAGTAAATGCTGCTCCACATGAAATCATCTCAGCATCTGATATACTCTTTTTTTTTTTTTCGCTTAGGGGTAAAAAGAAGTTTGAAATACGCTTGCAGTGGTTTACTGTTAGCAAACATCCCAACTTCACCCACGCTTCTGGGAGTGTCGTTTAGATGAATATGTAGATATGTGCTGCACGCTTTCCTTTCAATAACAAAATAAACACAACAAAAATGACAGCGGTGTACAGTTGTACTGTCAAATAAAATTATTATCGATGTTTTACTTAATAAAAATACTTAATTGTTATTTAATAATGATAGCAATAATAATTGTATAATTATATAGAGATATATTCTCTCTTTTTGGGGGCCAAATTGTGCAGCCCTACAGCAAACCTGGAGCTATTTAAAATATTTAAAAAAATCACATTTTAAATCAAAATCTCAATATTTATCTGAAAATCACAGACTTTTCCCATATCGTGCATTTCTAAGATCCCTGTAGATGGGAAGATAAGAGACAAAAATTGACTTCAAATGACTTCCTAAAGGAAACCTTTACACACAAGCATTTTATTGGGCGTATGTGTGTGTGAGTGTGTCTATCACTTGGACTGATTATTCTTTCTCTTATGTGTTCTAGTTTCTCTTTCTGTCGGAGGTGCTGCAGTGGAGAGCTCAGACAACACCTGACCACATACTGTACACGCTCATTAACTCAAGGGTAACACACACATATTGCTTTTCTCATTTCCCTCAGCAGTGTGTTTAGAAAATGATTAAAATCAGGAGCCTTTCTGACCTCCATATGATTTCCGGTGTGGCATTGTGTTTCTATAAATGTGTGTGTGTGTGTGTGTGTGTGCGCGCGTATGTTTCAGGGTGCAATAGGAAGCTCTCTGACCTGTCTTCAGCTTCACAAGAGAGCTGAGAAAATTGCCACTATGCTGTATGAAAGAGGACAGCTAAGAGATGGAGACCATGTAGCGTTAGTGTATCCACCAGGTAAGCACACACGTACACACACCTGTTAACTTTCTTGATTTGAATGAATACAAAGTTCAAAAGTCGTATTTTGCCCTTACACAAATCAAGGCCTTAAAAATGTCTTAAATCAGAGCTGATAGTCTAAAATTCATGAAGTCATGGCATTAAATGTTGCATGCATTGCAAAAAATGACAAATTTCCTCAGTACTTTTGTCTTGTTTTTCAAGACAAATATCTAAATATCTTTAAATCAAGATACATTTACTTGAGATGCAAATTTAAAATCTTAAAATTTAACATGAAGTGAGTGTATGATTAAAACACTAACTAACATCTGTCAATGAGTTATCAAAACTTCCCTTTGAATTAAGTTTTTTTTCTTTCCCATTGGCACTCAAGTAAATGCATCTTGATTTAAGAATCTTTAGACATTTGCACTGGAAAACAAGATAAAAATACTGAGGAAGAACTTACAAATCAGAAGGTACAGTAAAAGATACATATCCTAGTAGTCTTTTTATTTTTGTTTGAAAAATTAATTAAAAATTAATGAATATCTGTTGTAAGTTGTATTTTCAAACTCTGAAGTGTTGCTAATACAACTCATTGTGTTTCTCCCTAGACATTTACATTTAGAGAACATATTTATGTATTGTTCAATTTATTCATTTACTTGGTCTTAAAAAAGTCTTTAAAAAGTCTTACATTTACCTTCATAAAACCTGCATAACCCCTGTTGATTGCATGATGTGCAAATCTAATATTTGCTGTGAAAAGCTCCCAAATGAAGATATTTTAAAGACAAAGGCACTGAACATTCTCTAAAGTTTGCCAATAAATCTGCAGGTTGCAATAATACATATGTGCCTTTATTTCAGCCAAATTAAGCTGTACATAAATGATCCGATTTTTTTGTTGTCTGAGCACCAGTTAATAAACTTCCCACGAGCGATGTAGATTATTCATTTTTGTACTGAACTCTGGTTCAGGGTAGAAATCACATATGTTGTAGTTTTCCTGTGGTGCTAATTGTAGCATTTCATGAAATCCGATCAGCTACAGCAGACGGTCCTGTTCTTTATATCACACTCAAGAGTCATTCACACTCCAAATAAATCTGTAGAGAAATCACATCACATTTGCTTTATGAAACATTTGATTAAATGAAAATATCACATTACAGTTAAATAAGTCATAAATGAGAATGAGTAAATGTGCACTGGTTGAATTTTCAGCTTTTTGTTACAGATGTAGTTTCATTTCATGAAGATTAATATCTGTGTGCATTTTTTTTGTTTCAGGTCTAGATCTGATCGCTGCATTTTACGGCTGTCTGTATGCAGGCTGTATTCCTATAACTGTACGACCACCTCACCCTCAGAATATCCCCACTACACTACCTACAGTTAAAATGATCCTAGAGGTAAGTACGCACCTCTGTCGTGAATTAAATTATTAGAGATATCTTAATAACTTAATAGTGATGTGATGTATTATAGTACGAGACCACACATCAGCTTTCGAAACACTACCATTTTTAATGAATTAAAATGTTGGTGTGTGCAGGTGAGTCGTTCAGTGTGTGTTATGACCTCCCAAGCCATCTCTAAACTTCTGAGGTCCAGAGATGCGTCAGTGGCTGTGGACTTTAAACTATGGCCACCTATCCTGGAAACAGGTAAGTTTCGCAAAGACATGAGATCTTTGTTCTGAGGTTACACCTATCAAGTGCTCATCAGAAACATGTGTGTTTATTTGTTAGACGATTTGCCAAAGAGGCGTTGTCCCCTGCTGTTTAAGCCATGTGACCCAGACTCGTTGGCGTATCTGGACTTTAGTGTGTCCACTACAGGCATGCTTGCTGGAGTAAAGGTTTGTCTCATCATACCTGTTACTAATGTTGTTTTATGTACGGACTATTGATGTGATGGCATTGCATATTTGATTTCAGTAATAATCAGAATATTCAGCTCTGTAGTATGTTTTCCTGTGCATGGTAGTTTTCAGATATAACCATGTTAGTTAAGGTTATTTAAAATAACCTTAAAATGAAATTTGAATTTATAAATATTTGAAATGTATATTTTTTTATTTAATATATAAATATATTGTAATATATTTATATAACATATACATATGTGTGTGCATGCGTGTGCATGTGTGTGTTGTTCTATCCTGGTGGGGACTTAAACACAGATTCATGGGGACTCATTGATGACCTAAATTGAGGTCCCCATGAGGAAACAAACTTTTTGATGCCACAGACACCCATATATGATAAAACATATATTATTTCTTCTTATATAATCTACTGTATAATAAAATAGGTTGAATTAGAAACATTTTCACATGTGGCAAGACTCTGCCTTTTCGACCCTATTGTATATTTCTAATGAAGGGACAAAAAATATGTTTGTGTTAATTAATTATTTGTGTTAAATTAAAAAAACAAAAAACAATAATCTCAATTTTTTTCTCTCTTTCTCTGAAGATGTCTCACAATGCAACCAGTGCTCTGTGTCGCTCTGTTAAACTGCAGTGTGAGTTGTATCCCTCTCGAGAGGTGGCCGTATGCCTCGACCCGTACTGCGGCCTTGGCTTCGTCTTGTGGTGTCTCTGCAGGTACGGATCGCCTGGGCACTCACCTGAGATGAACACTCAGCAAACACGGGTGTTAATTTGTGTGCTTGTTTTTGCTTGTCGTAGTGTGTTTGCAGGGCAGCAGTCTATTCTGATCTCTCCGATGGATCTGGAGGTGAACCCTGCTTTGTGGCTGCAGTCCGTCAGTCAGTTTAAAGTCCGAGACACGTTCTGCTCGTACTCTGTGATGGAGCTCTGCACGAGATCTCTCAGCTCTCTCACCGACTCTCTAAAGGTGTGCGCACACACACACACACATCATTTCAATCTGCTTCTCATCAGGATTATTATAGTTAAAGGTATTGTTCACCCAAATGAAAATTCTCTCATCATTTACTCACTCTCATGCCATCCCCGATGCATATGACTGTCTTTCTTCAGCTAAACTAAATTTTTTTAGGAAAGTATTCCATCTCTGTGTGTCCATATAATGCAAGGGAATAGCTGTCGCTTGTTCGACACTTGAAAAATCACACAGAGATCATGACAGTAATCCATACAACACAGGTGATGTCTTCTGAAGCGAAACGATTGGTGTGTGTAAGAAAAATACTAATATTAATTTCACTTCTTTTTTTTTTATATATCATTGCTTCTGGTCTACTGTCATACGAGCATTCACAAGTTCAGCTTAACACAAAAGTAAGTGCATTGTGAAGTTCACGAGAAAAGCACATGATGTAATGGTCTGGGGATGTTTCTTTAACACCCATGTTTGGGGTTTCCCCCGGAGCCCGCAGTCACGCAGAGTTGGACAGAGGCTGATATATGCTGTGCCATTCTGTATTCTTTTTGTGTTTCCCTCTAAATTAAATATATTCGTTCAAGGTAACCTGTGTCGAATGCATCCTCACAACACAGTAGTAGGTTACAATGGGACCGCTACTTCTCGCGCAAGCTTCACAACGCACGTATGACAGTAGACCGGTCCGAAACCAATGAGTTCTAGTGTTTTTAAAAAGTTAAAAATATTGGTATTTTCTTACAGACACGTTTCGCTTCAGAAGACATTGATTCATCCACTGTGGTTGTATGGTTTACGATACGATCGCTGTGTGTGGTTTTTCACACGTCAACCGACTTGCACCCATTCACTTGCATTATATGGGCTCACAGCATAGGCGTCGATTTCGGTGGGGACGGTGGGTACGCGTCCCCACCAGATTTCGTCATGAGTCATTTTGTACCCACCACTCTTGGAAACATTGAGGCACGGTCGGATGTACCTAATACAAATAAAACATCTCCAGTTAACTAGCAGAGCATTCATTTAGTTCGCTCTTAAAAAAGAGATCTAGCTAAAATGTTTTGTTTTTTAACTCAAGCTGAGCGCTCGTGTCCGCTGCTATCAGTGTCGTGGATACAGTGTTCTCTGTGGCTCGCGCACAGTCTTCACTCGGACGCGCACTTCTATCGCCGTTGCGGAGAGACTCTGTATATATTCATTCCGGTGAAATTACAAAATAAAATGCACACAAACGTGTCCCTGGCTGCTTGATATAGACTGTAACCACTGATGAACATTATTCAGTTTTGAGAGAAAAAAAAACTATACCGAGGGCGGATTAGAACCCGTCACCTCTGACACGCTTGGCAAAAGATCTACCACCAGACCATTTAAGAACTCAAACAAAAAATCGCTGATCGATGGATTTATTTAGGGGTTAAACAGGCTGCAGAATTTGTACCCAGCACTTTTGAAAATGCACTTCCGAATGCGTCTCTGTCCCCACCACATTTCAAACCAAACTGACGCCCGTGGCTCACAGAGATAGATTATGTTCCTAAAAAACTTGGAAGAAAATGGAAATGGAAGTCATATACATTGGGGATAGCATGAATGTGAGTAAATGATGAGAGAATTTAAATTTTTAGGTGAACTATCCCTTTAACTAAAACCATTAAAAAAAACATTTTTGTTACTTGAAATAAAATAAATGTTAATTGAAAAAAGAAAAGAGAACAAATCTTTTATTTCAGCTAGTTGCTAAGGCAACATTTCTTATTTTCATTTAGTTTAACTTGATGTATTGTACTAAAAAACTAAAACTAAAATTTTACAAAAAAAATTAATGACAAAAACACAAAGAATTGCTAAAACTTTAACTGAAATTAAAATAAAAACACAAAATATAGAAATAAAAATGAATTCAAAATATGAATAGTATCTCAATAATACTAAAATAACACAGTTTCTCAGTTCACCCCTGTATTTGTGTGTGTGTGTGTGTGTGTGTGTCTCTCTCAGGCACGTGGGATGGATCTGACCCGTGTGCGTTCATGTGTGGTTGTGGCGGAAGAGAGGCCTCGTGTTGCTCTGACACAGTCCTTCTGTAAGCTCTTTAAGGATGTGGGGCTTCACCCTCGTGCCGTCAGCACTGCCTTCGGCTGCAGGGTCAATCTCGCAATCTGCCTACAGGTCAGTATAGGCAAGAATATGACCCATATCGGCTTGCATAGTCTAGCAGTATCCCCAGTGTTCAGGGTTTTTTTCTTCTTTTTACTAGTCATGTAACTCATTCAACCTTCTATTTGGTTTATTTATTTAGTTTTAAGTTTATTATTTAAGTTACTTTTTAACATATTTATACATTACATCTTCCTCTCCTCTCCTCATGTAGCCTCATAGGTTGGGGAAGCTTGCTGAGCAGGTATGACTGAACTTCAACTGATCCTCACCTTTTCATAACTCTTGACTGTTCTTCAGTTATTACAACCATATTTAGATGTGGGAGTAAATCTACTAATTACCGTCCTGTGTGCATGACTACTAATTTTTACTAGCTGACTAAGTAATTGGCAAACCAGTGTTAACCTCACCTCAAATGACTTCAGCTTCAGTGCTCTTGTCCAGAACTTTCCACACAGGTGATATAATGTGTGAGTGAGAGAAACGAAAGCTTGTTTATCTCCGGATTCAGTCATAAAGGGTGCAAAAAACATTTCTGCCTTTGGACAACTCCTGATTAGCATCAGGGTGGGTTTACAAAAGATGTTGCATAAATTCAAATATATTAGGCCATTACATGTTATTATATAAAACTAACACCTTGCATCTACACTGGAACAGGAGTTTTCCTTCTAGATATGGATGCCAATAGTTTAACCTGTGTTGAATGAGATGTTTTTGACCATAGTTACGTAAGGGGAAATATATCATCTTTGGACTAATTTACCTCTACCTTCCTTCTTTTGCTGATTGGTTGAAACCTGTCCATGCACTATAGATTTGTACGCTTTGTTCACTTTTAATGCAAGTCACCTTGACCATAAAAAGGTAAAGCATCGTGCTCATCTGGTAGGTGATTTACGTATGTTTGACTGTATTTTATAGAAGGTGATTTGTGTGTTTGTGCAGGGAACATCAGGACCTGATCCAACAACTGTCTATGTGGACATGAGAGCACTGAGACATGACAGGCAAGACACACACACACACACACACACACATTAGGTATTTCATTATTTTCATTCTTACAAAAATGCTACAAAAGGGACAAAATTATTACAGATTAGGACAGTACCATTCAAAAGGTAGTTTTTATTTTCAACAAATATATATATAATAATAATAATAATAATAATAATAATAATTCGTTACATTTATATAGCGCTTTTTCTGGGACCTCAAAGCGCTTCACATATGGAAGGGGGGAATCTCCTCAACCCCCACCAATGTGCAGCATCCACCTGGATGATGCGACGGCAGCCATAGTGCGCCAGAACGCCCACCACACACCAGCTTACTGGTGGAGAGGAGACAGAGTGATGAAGCCAATTAGTATATGGGGATGATTAGGAGGCCATGATGGACAGAGGCCACTGGGCAAATTTGGCCAGGATGCCGGGGTTACACCCCTACTCTTTCGAAGGACATCCTGGGATTTTTAATGACCACAGAGAGTCAGGACCTCGGTTTAACGTCTCATCCGAAGGACGGATATATATAAATTACGGTATTGTTATGAATATAAGACGGCCCTGATTATAAGATGACCCCCTCCCCCCTTTAAAAAAAAATACAGGTGTTTGATCCGCATTACCTATCTGATCCAGGGAATTTGAATGTTTTTTTCCTTAAGCCAATTACATGACGCCGAAAAGACATTCCGTTCTGAAGATATTGACAGGCAAGTGTGTCAGAACATAGCCGAAATAAGAAACGAGGGGCCTCGCTGGTGGGGATGTTCAGCTCTTTTCCGAATTCCAGTGACTTCAGCTGAATAACGGCTCTAGTTATGGGCAGCCCCTCGTTTATTTTTTCGTCTACGTACTGACACACTCGCCTGTCAATTTCTTCGAAGCGGACACTTTTAGGACCGCGGTAAGCTTTTAGCATTTTTAAGACTTTTTGGGTTCGCCATCTTCTAACATTGCACTCTTACACACCGTATTTCTTGGCTGCTTAATAAGAGTTGTTTGATGACTCTGCTGCGTTTATCAGTCATGGGGGAAACACTCCAGTCACTTTACACATATTATTTAGCTCTCCCTATTGTTGCGTCTGTATTATTTATATGTATAAATCTAGACCCTAAATATATGTCAAACCCATTTTTTCAGATGGATTTCCAAAAAAACAAAACACTGTCATATATTTGGAACAATACATTTTTTTTCTATCAGATCCTCATCTGAAGTAAGACTGTATGTGTTTGCAGGGTGAGACTGGTTGAAAGAGGATCTCCACATAGTTTACCTCTCATGGAATCTGGGAAGGTTAGGAAGACAGTTAAATGTTTCTTTATTTGTTTCCTTAAATTAAATGTAAACCACATTAGATTCCAAAATGTGACTTTTTTTCTTTATTTTTGAACAGATTTTACCTGGTGTCCGCATCATCATCGCTAACCCAGAGACGAAGGGACCAATCGGAGACTCTCATTTAGGGGAGGTTAGACCAGTAGCACTCTCTTGTCTATCAGATAAAAGAATATCTCCTCATAACCAAGCATCTCACTTGGGTCCGTTTTAAAATGTGTGCAGATCTGGGTCCATAGTCCACAGAATGCCAGTGGGTACTTCACTGTGTTCGGAGAGGAAAATGTGCGTTCGGATCATTTCGGAGCCAGGTTGAGCTTTGGAGACACTCAGACTGTGTGGGCCAGAACCGGATACCTGGGGTTTCTGCGCAGGACCGACCTCACTGATGCAAGCGGAGGTGTGTGTGTGTGTTCAATATATATTGGGCATTTAGTCCCAGATAAAGACCGTGTATTCATAGAGAGAAATATATTTGATTTGCATTGAGCAGTGGAGTTGGTATGAGTTGTTTTATTTGTGTGTTCAGAAAGGCACGATGCCCTTTATGTGGTGGGAGCATTAGATGAAGTCATGGAGCTGAGAGGTATGAAATACCATCCCATTGACATTGAAACGTCCATCATCAGGGCACATCGGAATATCACAGAGTGGTGAGCTCACACACACACACACACACACACACACGCACACACACACACGAACACACAGAGATTAGGGGTGGGAACCATGTCATATTGTGATACGATATAATCGTTTTATATTACAATATTGTGAAATATTATTACAATTTAAAATAAGTTCTCTATTTTAATATATTTTAAGATGTTATTTGATTCCTGTGATAGTAAAGCTGCATTTTCAGCATCATTACTCCAGGCTTCAGTGTCACATAATCCTTCAGAAATCATTCTAATACGCCTATTTCTAATTAATTCTAATTCTTGTTATTATCAATGTTAAAAACATTTGTGCTGCTTAATATTTTTACATGTTTTTAGGATTCTTTGAATAGAAAGTTCAAAAGAACAGCATTTATTTGAAGTAGAAATCTTTTGTAACATTATAAATGTCTTTACTGTTACTTTAGATCATTTTAATTCATTCTTGATTATTACATTTATTAATTTCTTTGAAAAATAAATACTGCTGACCCCAAACTTTGAAACGGTAGGGTATACGTATATGGAAGCATACTTATTTTTACTGGAAATAAAACCTAAAATATATATTTTTTAAACTGAACTGAAAAAACAGCAGCTGCACATTAAATAACACGAGTTAATAACCAAAGTCTCAACACACTTTAATAAATCATAAAAATAATTGGATAAGCCACATTCAACATTAACATGTTTTTCCTGGCAGTCGCGAGCCTCAATATTCAAGGAGGAAATAGTTCCCTTTAAATGTCTGTGCCCTTAAACTGGATATGTTATTATTCAGGTAGGCATCCATAAACTTGTTTACTCAGCAAGATTCTCTTTATAATGTTGCTGACAATACAGTAGTTGATCAGAGTGAAAACTAACTGCAGTGCAGATGAAGACAGTTTATGCTAATGCCTAGCGTAGTTGCATTGCACAATGAATACACATTTTAGAAAAGCAGCTACTTGTGAACTCAAGCTATCTTGCATTCATAGCGCAAGGTTCAAACTTTCTCTCTCTCTCTCATTCAGTGCGGTGTTCACATGGACGAATCTCCTAGTGGTGGTGGTGGAGCTGGACGGTTCTGAGCAGGAAGCTCTAGATCTGGTTCCAATGGTAACTAATGTGGTTCTAGAAGAACACTACTTGATTGTGGGTGTGGTGGTCGTTGTGGATACGGGCGTAATTCCCATCAACTCTCGCGGAGAGAAGCAACGCATGCACCTGCGAGACGGTTTCCTCGCCGACCAGCTCGACCCCGTATATGTGGCTTACAACATGTAGAAACACACACGCGATGATCTTAAAGATAGGCACAACAACCATGATTTCCAGCACCTTCTCACTCCCAGCACTTCTGTCAGCCTGCTAACTGTAGATTGAACACCCTAAAAATAGCAAACACACACTCGCACATCATTCACAGAGGGACTTAAAAGACTTAAAGGACTCCTGTAGCATATCTTTAAGTTCTTATTTTCATTTTTGATTGTGTCGCCAAATATTTTGCTAGTGTTGGTTATTTTTTTAACTTGCATACTAATTTTAATTTAAAGAACGGGATTTTATATGATAAATATTGCTGTTGCCAATTAAATCCATGTTATTTATTTGTGTTTTTAAACCTGTGATCACAAATATATGTCATATTTGTGCTTTTACGTACTTTTCTTTGCGTATATATTGTTGTTTTATGCTCGTCTTTGTTGTCTTTGTTGATACACATTTTTGAAGTTGTATTAAAATATCACATACTCATTTAGCATGTTTATCATTTTAATGATACTAATGTTGTCATTTTCATACTTGTTAATTATGTACAGAAAATTGTTTGTTTTGTTTTGTCTAGCTTTTGCAACATCATTTTTTGTGACTTTTAATAGTTTAGGCTAACATAACTGTAATTTTATCATGTATATGAACAAGATCATATCTGCACTGTGATACACATAAATATAGATTATGTGAAATAGAATTTGCATTCTAGACTCATTGCCCAGCAGCAGCTGATCTCTCCTGTTGTATGTCTATATCTAGAGAGAGAAAGTGAGGGAAGGAGGGAGGAATGGACAGAATGACATATGCACAATGTGTGTTTATTATATCTTTATTTATTTTTGAAGCTTTCATTACATGTAAGATACAAAAGCACTTTGATTATGTCACTATGTCTTTTCATATGTCAATAAAATATTTTCAACTATTCTTATTGAGAAAACATGTCTGCCTTGCAAACTTTTGTTGAGGATCACAATGTACATTCACTGCCATCTAGTGAACAAAATGAATGTTTTACTCTAATTGAATGCTGAGTGGAGTAATGTATGCGGAAAAGGAATGAACTATAAATATTCTTTTTTTTTTTTTTTTTTTTTGGTCTTACAAGCCAAACTGGTTCTCCTGACCTACTGCATGTCAGACTGATGCATCTGCTGCTTAACTCAGAGGGGCAAAATAATGCCAGATTTTGTTCATAGATAGATAGAGATAATAGTAAATTTATGAATGCACTTATATTAATCATTTGAATGGTTTCTGCATTTTAAGTTTAGTCCGATGGATAGATAAATAGATACCGTTAAATTTTGTAAATAAAAAAAAACTATTATTTGATATAGCCTAATGTGAATTTACCTACATACTGAAGGATATCTACTTTGTATTATCGTAATACAATGACAACCACCATTCTCAATGGAGATTAGAGTCACATGATTAATCTAAGCTCATTAAAAAGAGTTTATCCACCAGTTGGGAAAATTAAAATCATTATGAAGAAGCTGCACAGTGTTAACACAAACTCTAAACAACACCATCATGGGAACACACATGAAATTTTAAAAATGCAATAAACATTAATTTAACAATATTAAATGTAACATTAAACCCTAATGTACATAACTGATAAGAAAAAAACTAAGAAAAACTTTGAACAATTCCCTTTGTCACGCAGGGAATTGTGGGAATGTCAATTTACGTTTTTTCCTCTGTAAATTATACAATTTCTATTCACGTCCAAAAACTGTAACCCTAACCCTGAAATGTAGCCTACGGTTAGATATATCACAGCTATTCACCCTATATAGGAAACTTTCGGTTAACCAATTAACATTTGGTTTTTACAGTCTTTAACCGTTAAAATCACGATCCTTTTTTACAGTGTAATAGTGAACCGCTTATATTAATCTGTGAAGAGTTTAGATAGATAGATAGATAGATAGATAGATAGATAGATAGATAGATAGATAGATAGATAGATAGATAGATAGATAGATAGATAGATAGATAGATAGATAGATAGATAGATAGATAGATAGATAGATAGATAGATAGATAGATAGATAGATAGATAGATAGATTGATTATGAATGCGCTTATATTAATCATAAACTGTGAAGAGTTTCTGTGTATTAAGTTTAGTCCACAAGGTGGCGCTTCCGGACCGCTCGTGTACGCTCGTTGCGCCTCCCTTATTCTGCCAGTGAGAACTGAAGCTTCCTGTCACTGTGTATCCAGAACAGCGGGTTTGGTCAAAGTGCGTGTGTGTTGTTGCAGGATGTGGTGAGAGTGAGTGCGAGAGGTGGTGCCACTCACAGCTCGCGTGGTGACGATAGGGACAGCGAGACGTGGCGCGCGCTCAGAGACGGGGCAGCAGCTGGAAGACTCGAGCGAGTTGAAGTTCGTTGTGAAGGGCGGAAAATCACGGGCCGACGGCCGCTCCATACAAGGCAAGGTCGGGTGGGGAGCAGTTTAGGGAGCAGCGCTGATCCAATCATCTGCGCTCCTGGGAAGAGCCGGAACCGAGCGACGCGACTCGTTTTGTTTACTATAAATATTCTTACATGTTTGAGATGTTTCTTTAGAAACTCTCTTGTTTCTTTAGTTGTTTAGTTTTTAGTTTTGTTGTTTGTTTTGGATTTGTGTACTTTGGAGATGAGTACGTCAGCAAACGGAGTGGAACCCAAAGCCGCACCAGCGGTCAGTCAGAACGGACCGGGTTCTGCTCCGACCCCCAAAGATGTCACAACACCCAAGCCGGTTGTACCGGACGAGGAGCCGCAGTCTTCGATGACGGACGCCACGCAGATGGGAATTAAGTTCGCCAAGACATTCCTGGTGATTTTTCCCATCTACGTGCTGGGATATCTGGAGTTCAGTTTCAGCTGGGTCCTCATCGGCCTGGCCGTGCTGTTCTGGCTCAGGCGGAACCAGGGGACCAGATTCGCTCGGGTCAACCAGGCACTGGCGTTTCTGGAGCATGAGGAGCGAGCGGTGCGTCAGACCGTCCGGAGCACAGAGCTGCCGCCGTGGGTGAGTGAATGATTGACATGGAGAACTTTGACCCCAGGGGCAGCATTGACCTGTAGCACTAATTCAGACTTACGTGTGTGTGTGTGTGTGTGTGTGTGCGTGTGGTTAAAGTCTGATGCTGTCAAAAGTATGTGTATTCACCAATGACATTGCTTACATACCTGAAGAGTCACGAAATCCAATCAAGACCTCAGATTTAGAACCACCAATCCAACATTTGACCTGAGAAGATTCACTATTAAGCTCTTCCATAGGTAAAGTATTCCATGGACCATGTCCCATAGGTCTAGTGAGAGACCGATAGTCGAGTTGAATTTGTCTACTTATTTATTTATATTTATGCTCTTCTACATGGCATAAATCCAATGGCATGAATAATAATATAATAATTAGGATATAACTATTTAGGATATATCTTATCGGCCATTATAAATAAATAAAATTATTTATTTATATATATATATATATATATATATATATATATATATATATATATATATATATATATATATATATAGCCTATATACATACACACAGCACTGGTCAAAACAAAAGTTTGGAAACTTTACTTTCTTTAATGGAAAGAGGTCTCTAATGCTCATCATGATTTATTTGAACAAAAATAGAGAAAAAACAGTAAATTAAAATATAATTTATTTCTGTGATGCAAAGCTGAATTTTCATCATCATTACTCCAGTCTTTTTATATTTTAGTCTATTTTAAATTGTAATAATATTTCATAATTTTTTCTGTGTTTTTGATCAAATAAATGCACCCTTGATGACCGTAAGGAACTTCTTTCCTTAAAGATATATGTATACACACACTAAAGATATTTTTATTTATAAGGGCCAATACCCAGATTCGATTCTGAAATATTAAATCAGTGGCTGCATTCAAAATCATTTGTCATGCTCAGGTAGAAACATAAACTTGAATCCTTGTGGGAAATCTACAAAGTTTTAAACACACACATGGACAAGCCAGGTTGTCATGTCTGTTTCTTTTGGCCTGCAGACACTCTCTGGTTCTGTTACTTTAAACAAATGAGTGCGCTGTCTAACCTGAGATCACAGTTCTGGCATATTATTTCATATCGTTAACAGGCCTCTGTGCTGAAAGAGTCATTCAGGGACACAAAATTCCAGTGTTCACTCCATTAGCTTTAACTCACTCCTCTTGCATGGCCAGACAGGCTGTCGTTGTTCTTTCTTTCAGTTTTAGCCTGATATTAAGTAACTTGAACAGGTAATTCGTGAAACTCAGGTTGACTGATGGTCTGACTTGGGTTGGTTGCATGGTTCGTTCGATTGTGAACCTACTTGAAAGTGGATTATTGTGTTATATGATAGTTTTTAAAAATGAAACCCTTCACACACTCAGACATTCAACTTTACAACAATCATTAGTTTTAAGCATATGTGTTTGAGTGAAGTGTGTTGGTAAACAAGTTCAGGTCATATATTGTTTATTTGTGTCAGATGATAGCCACATATGGTGAAAGAACCTCTCCTTAGTGGGTGTGGTGCGTTTCTACAGTAACTGTCATTACGACATTCAACATTTTTATTATGACATCACCAACACATAGTGAGTCAAATGCTTGAGGAAATGTTGCTATAGTGACCTGTCACTCAGATGAGGCGCACCACTTTCCCTTTTGGGTTAATGGTGTACGAGCAGACACAATAACTCTTTTCCTGGAGGGCAGATTTTATAAAGACAGTTTTCCCATCCTATTGTGTGTCTCTGTTTGTGCACGTGTTCATAACTAACATGGGAATCGTTATATCAAACATGGCGATGAAAAGCAAGTGAAGTTTGTGTTACCTGAACCATGAAGTGTACACACAAGGGGTTTTGGTTTGTCCTCCTAACCTTTCTGTGTAACTCATTCATTATACATAATCTGCTTCCGAGTAGTGGTCGACTGATATCGACATTGGCCCGCCAAACTATATTTTAGAGTGCAGTACAAATGCTGTAATCACATTATTTGACATAGTATTTACTAAAATAATTAGAAATAAATCATTTGAAAATGATTTAAACTTTTAAAAAAATCTTTAGAATAGCAAATTCTTGATTCTGTAATAGGACTACTATTATACTGTAATACTATCTATATTTAAAGGTGCATTGCGCAACATTTCATGTTAAAAATACCCGTTTTTCTAACCCATACATGCTTAAACAATTGCCCTGATGGGCTGAATGAGCCCTTCTCTGATCACTGCGATTGCCTCTATAATCCTGTACAGTAAAATAAATAAGAGGGATTCGGGACGGGATTTGAGACTGGGCGTGACGTCATGCGCGTTCACGCTCACTTGGCTATGTCTGGCAGGTTTGTGTATTCGCCGCCATTCTCCGACAACTCGAGCGACAAAACTTTAGTCAACTTTCGACAAAAGTAGAAGATGGATTCTAAGATACCGGCTTGTAGTTCATTCCAAACCCCAACGCAAACTCCACGTAAGACAAAGAAAAGAAAACTTTTGTCTAGTGCCACCAAAAGGGCCAAATTGGAGTCAGACAGGCGTCGGAATAAGACGAGAGTCAACATCGGGAAGGCTTTCAACAAATGGAGAGATCTCCAGTCTGCTCTAGGGCTCAAACGGGATCCTCAGTTGGCTTTTACAAAGTAATAACTTATATTGTTCATGAACGTGTTTCCATAATAATACAATCATAAGTGGATACAGTAAACACATAAAACAGTTCAACATGGAGATAGATGGAAACAAAAAACAAAGTTTTCTACTACCCCTGTTTTCCCCTCACACATAAGTGTGTAATTTACTCAAATGCCTTTCCTTTCATATATTTAAAATGACTTGCAGATTTATAACTTTATTACCTCTGAAGACATTATGACTGTATACAAAAGATTTGTGCGGCTGATGCTCCTTTGGTTATGAACAGCTCGTGCTCGTGCAAGCGTGCGTATGCGTGTGGTCCATGAGCGTGCACACCTCTGGTTGCAGTTTCACTTGTCGCCAGAGGGGGCGTAGTTCTGCAAAAACTCAGAGACTTGCGCAATTCACCTTTAATGTTATACTTCTTGAAAAAAATATAAAAAATGTCTGAGTGCACTGGGAATCACTTTTTCTAAAGACCAGACAATGCTAATTTTACATGCATTACACAATGAATATGACATAACGGCCAACTGGATATAGCGCATCATAGTTCTCTTTTCTCTTTCTATTATTAGACAGAACTGTTAAATAAAGACAATAATGACCACAGATTCTGGGTTCTCAGATGACTGGGTTTTCAGCACTGTCAAAATAAAAGTCCCACTTGTGACACTTATCGGCCAAACGGAAAAAAAATTACCAGCGAATGCTGATAATTAAAAAGAAAAGCCAAATATCTGGCAATATTATTACCTACTCGGCAGCATTGCCAAATCCTCCTACTGAAAATCTACAAAACCAAAAAGTCAAGCCTCTGAAATCTAATAAAGGGTTAAAAAGGACTCCATTGGACTGGTGCAAAACAGTGTTTAATAATCCAAGAGACACCTTTTTATTCGCTTGGCTTTATCGCGTCGCACTCAGTGTGAAAGGGCCTTTGTGTGTGTGTGACTGATAGATTTATTACAGTATGTTTGCTTTACTATGTCTGATCAAAGTCACATCGAGCTCTATAGAGTCTTTGTTGTTTGTTTGAGACTGCTGCAAGTTTTAAATTACATTCAGAGAGTGTGTTTGTGTAGATTCTTGTTCTGTATTAGGTGGTCAGAATATGGATGGCTCTTTTCAATGCAGTGCTAAGCTCCAATGTTTTTGTTCGTCTTCTACATTGGTTTCCATCCACAGCCATCATCTTGTTCTTTCAGGAAACACTGTGGACAGTGTTTCTCTCCTCATGTCTTTTCTTATAAATGAATAAACTAGAAGTCATTTAGGTCAGCAGATCTCTCCAACGCCAGCCTCGTTCATCTCGTCATCCGCTGTCTGTAAATTGCTGAGGGGTGCCAGTCTGTCCGTTGTCTCTCAGCAGAGATGCTTGTTTACTTCACCATTCATCAACTCAATCAAACTCTTATTGATCATGTGAGAAGAACATAGAGCTTCCAAAAATCCAGTCATCATTTACTCACCCTGATAGTGCTTAAAAACCAATATGATTCCAATCCTGGATATTCTGCTAATCATCCATTTCTAAAAGTCTTACTGGTTTCAATGGTGCATGATATATATATTAGTTGTCAACTGGCATTGCTAATTTGTTAGTATCTGTCAATATTGGATATAATCATCTGATATTGGATATTTAATGCATGCTCGTTTCCATCTATTTTTCCATCTATCTATTACCTTTTCTGTCATCTTACACTCACTTAACAATCTTTTATAACACTTATAATTATTACATTATATTTTATTATGATTACATGTGATGCCTATTGCCTACTTCACTACAATTTATACTATTTTTTTTTATTAGGCAAAATAGTATAGAATTTTAATATCACCAATTATTAGCCAAAACATGAACACAATTATTGAATAGTTATTTAATTTAACATTTGTGCATCCTAGTGTTAATTTCATTAACGGAATAGGCCTATATGACAAAAAAATATCCGTTGACAACCTTTTTTCCATGACTAAGACGAGGCAATAAGGGTCATTAAACAATAACTGTGACTATATGGGTATATTGACGAAAAAAGAAAATATGCAGCATGATATGTGATTTGATTAAAACTAGACTAAAATGCTCTTTATAGACATTTAGTTGACTAAAACTTGACTAAACAAAAACAGGACAAGGTTGACTAAAGATAAAAACTAAAAAGTACATTTGACAGAACGAGACTAAAACTAAATTAAAAAAATAGCTGGCAAATTTGCAATGGCTGAGTGCATCCCTACTGTTCCTTCCTCATATTTGACATATTTTTGTATGTCAGTCATGTGCTAATAATACGGTCCAATCAGTTTCTTGCATCGAGTCTGACACTCTGACTGTCTGCCCAGCTGACAAAACGGCAAATGCCCTTTGACCTGTTCAGCAGCCGTGCTGACTCTAGGACGTGCCTGTGATACCTCACCAAATCATTAAGCAGCTCTAGCTGTCAGTCCTTCATTGAGTTCACAAGACCATCTACACCTCTGGTCTATTCATTTAGGCCAGCGGTTCTCAACTCTGGCCCTCGAGGTCCTTTCCTGCTGAGGGTGTTTCGAAGGGCACTCCGCGAAGGGGACGTCCTTTCTAGGGGCATTTCAAACAAAAGTGAATACTCTGAATCCCTTCACAAAGGGCCCTTCTACAAGTCCGTTAGCGAAGGGTACATACCATGGTTACTTCAAGGAAGTCATTTTATCGTTTATGGTCATATGACCCAGGGTGGCGAATCCTTGTGATTCATTTTAAAGCTAAATGGCAAGAGAGTTCAGGTTAACATATAAAAAGAACAATTCAAGATGTTTGTTTTTTTGTGATATTTTTGTGTTTACTGTGTAATACAAAAGGACGTCCTACGTGGTTCACACCGCAAGTCCTAATGCTCAATTCTGATTTTTTGCTCAGATCCGATTTTTTGATTGGCTGTTCACATTACCTTTTAAAATGTGACCTATATCTGATTGCAGTGTGAACTGTTTGAGGTTTCAAACTAACCGGCATGCGCAAAAGAACAATAACAATGACATCAGACGCAGCACGCGGTTGCACTAAAGTTCGGGAGGTTATGGAGGAAGTAAGCATATTCGCATTTATTTCATAATGTTTGTGTAATGGAAACTTTTGCGGGTTAATGGTTGCAAATTCACTACAGAGATCTGTGTGGATGCGTAGACGAAGCCAGGAGTGGTGGGAATATGACGTGAATTGTTTCACTAAGACGCTGTTCTCCTGTGTCCCCGTTCTTCCATTTCGTGTGCAATTTTTTCAAAAACGGAGCGGTTACGGTAGGTCCTTCTAGCTTGAATTGAAGTATCTCCCCATATACTTAGATCTAACACCTCACTCTCATTGACTCGCTTCATCGCTGTTCTCCATATCTAGTCAAGTTTTTAATGTTAGGCTACTGTCTGTGTCTGTTGTGTCTAGGGCTTCGCCGGCGCATAATTGTGACAAATGTCGACGTAGATTGACGTAAAAGTCGCATCAAATCCGCCTTGATTGTTCACACTGCGGCCGCATTGAAAAAAATCAGATCTGGGTCTGATTCAGGACCACATATGTATGTGGTCTAAATCTGATTTGAAAAAATCAGATCTGGGCTAGATTTGAGTGTTCACACTACCTCTGAAGAAGTCTGACCTGGTCACTTGACCCCAAAAAATCAGATTTGGGCCACTTTTGCCTGCAGTGTGAACAGGGCCTTACTTACCTGCTCCCTTCCCAGCCTCAAACACAAAGTGACGACTTGAGAAGACAGAGTAGTATGCAACAATACACGTACAACCTCAATGCTAACAAAGAACATTTCAGTCAAATATCAAACACAGTATACAAGAACTCTAATAACAGTAATATCCACAAAACGGCACTAATAGGGAGTGTGCAAACAGCAAAGTGAGCAAAAAGCTGCCGGCACGGAGGAGATACGGGTATTTAAACGGTGGCGTGAGGTGATTGGCAGCGTGAACTGGGGCGTCATCTTCCTTGGTGAAGAACCGCAGGCTGTGGATCCAATGGAACCTGAAACGCACACAAAACAGACTACCCACGCACACATATACAACATGCACTACTCCATATAGCATACAGTGAGCATGTGAGTAGGGCACATAGTGAGTAGGGCATAGGGATGCTCGCTTCTGATTGGAGTTTTGCAAACACACATGAACAAGCTAATCAAGGTCTTCAGATGTCTTACTAGAAAATGATAGGAAAGTGGCTTTGATCAAGGTCGCAGCTAAACCCCTGATTTAGGGGTCAGATGAGGTCAAATCTGTCTAAGTTCTTCTGGTTGCTACTGTTACTCTCAGAATTATCGTGTTTGTTTCCTCAACTGGGCAACAGGATTGTTTATGACAAAGTTGTTTACTTGGATAGGAAATGACATTGCTTAACAGATCAGATCTTGCACAGATGCACACGTTCACGTCCACGCCCATCAATCCCCCACACATACATTACTGCATTTGGTCAGTGTGTTAACATGTCTTCATGAATCAGGTTCACATGCTTAGACTAGTAGCCTGTATCATCCTGCCAAAACTGCACTATTGTAACTGGAAGTACTGCATGGAAGTTTCTGCCTCATTTCAATTCTCATTTGAACTGTGTTTAGGGATTGATGTTATAAAAACAGACAGATAAATAATAATATTAAATATATACTGTATTCACAATGTGTCTGTGAATGATACTTTGACCCCTGTCAGCACTTTCTAAGCCTTTTGAAGGCCAGAGGTATGTGTGTTTGCGGCAGAGATAAGACAGATGTACAGATGCAGTCTTAGTAATATAAGATCAGATCAGCGTCGACTGCTGTCTGACAGGCTATGCGAATTAGCAGGCTAACTTTAGCTGTTTTATGCTCTCTGCGCATATAATCAGGAAATAGCACAGCTTTGAGTCATAGACTGGCTTTCTCTCTCAGGAAAATATGAGAAAGAAATGTAGCCAAATACAAGTCAGGGATTTTCCATTTGGCTTTTTTGGCATATCTCTCGCTCACATGCTTTTGTGCCACATCTTTCCATATAGGTCCTTTCTCCTTAACACAGTTTACTCTTCTCCATGATTAAAGCCTCGGATAAAACCAGGCCAGTTCTCCTCCGGCCAACGAATGAACAGTGTAAGATTATGATTCAGGCAGCATCACGTCAGAATTTAGATCGGGATCAGTAGCATTCTATTCATCCAATGTAAAATGTATTTCATTTAAATAGGTTTAGTGAAGAACCACTTTAGCTGAATCAGTAAGTGAGTAACTCTTTAGAGCAATTAAATCCAGTTACTCATGACTGATCCTTTAAAGGAGCTGACTCATAAGTGTCATCCTGTATGTTGTGTCAGCATCTGTGGAAGAACGCCGATGTTAAAGAACCTCCAACTGGACCATCATGAAAATGATGTATTTTAATGAAGAAAAAAAAATTATTCTTGATTTCTAATCCAGATATTTTCTAATTGCATCGACCGCTCTCTGTGAGATTGGGAGACAGCGATTGAGAGATCATGTTCTGTTGGCAACTTTAATTTGCTGGTCTTCAGCAAAGTAACGAAATGTTCCAGTTAAACAGCCACATTATGTTATTATAATGTGGCCTTGTAATGAGTAATGGAAATGATGAGTAATCAGAATACTAGTTCATTCAAGTTGTGAGCCATGGCCTAGCAGTGAGCCGTGGTGTGATCTGATTCTCTCCGTCTCCACAATACCTTTCCTCTAATGTTTCTGTCAATAAAGAGTGGCTAACCTAAGATTAAAAAAAGACCCTCTTTTTATCAACTCATGAACCAATGGATCTTTCCCTACACGCTTGACAGTTGAAGACTCAATGTGTCATAAAAAAAGAATGAAAATATTTATAACTATTTTAATACCTGTGATGTGTGCTCTGTCAGCTGATGATGTGCTGTGACAAATGAGACTGAATGTGTATAAATCTGCCATTCAAATAAAATAAAACATTCTGATTATTCAATCGGTTTTCTGTTTCAGGTTCATTTTCCAGATGTGGAGAGAGTGGAGTGGCTCAACAAGGTACCGTATGTGTGTGTGTGTGTGTGTGTGTGTGTGTGTATGTGTGGCCTGGTAAACCCTACGTTATGGGGACAAAATGTCCCCACAAGGATGGCAATATCCGAAATCCTTGTTCGTGTGGGGACATTTTTTGGTCCCCATGAGGAAATCAGCTTATAAATCATACTAAGTGATGTTGTTTGAAAATGTAAAAATGCAGAATGTTTCCTGTGATGGGTAGGTTTAGGGATAGGGGCAGTGTAAGGGAATAGAATATACAGTCTGCACAGTATAAAAATCATTATGTCTATGGAAAGTCCCCATAAAACATGAAAACACAACATGTGTGTGTGTGTGTGTGTGTGTGGTGGGGTGGTTTCATAAAAATAGATCTGCATCTAGGATAACCCAGAAATGTCTCCTCAAGAGTATTAACTCTCTCTCTCTTTCTCTTTTCTTTTCACAGACTGTGCATCAGATGTGGCCATATATTTGTCAGTTTGTAGATAAAATCTTCAGAGAGACCATTGAACCAGCAGTGCAGGGGGCCAATGCGCACCTTAGTACTTTCACCTTCTCCAAAATAGACATGGGGGACAAGGTACATGCACATGTTTACCTAGCTATCTAAATTAGGACATACCATAACTCAAACCCTAAACCTTTCCCTGAAAGAGAACTTTTTGCATTGAAAAAATGCCCATAAAAACATTAAAAATAAATTACAAAGTATGCTATAATTATTATTAAACTATATTATGATGGTTTAATTATATCTAAATTAGTGTAATGTATTCACTATGCTGTATTAATAGATTCATTTATTATAAATTAATAAAAGCACTTTTTTTTTTTATCTGTTTTTACCTTTGAGGACATACCAAAGACTTCTGTTGTGTTATATAAAGCTATTTATAATTGCTACAGATCAACTCAAACCCTAAATCTACCCATAAAATGAAGAATAAAAAAGATTATAAATAAAAAAATCATTTTTTTTTTGTACCTTTGAGGACATCCACAAAGGAAGGTTTAGTCATATTTAACTTAATATTTAACATATTCAACATTTGTCCCGTAGTACAGCTTTTTAAACCCACACATGTTTTTCTTAAACTCAAAATATAATATGTTTTTGTTTGTCTGCAGCCTCTCAGGGTTGATGGAGTGAAAGTTTATACAGAGAATGTGGATAAACGACAGATTATTATGGACCTACAGATCAGGTAAAGTACACAGACACAGTTAACCACTGGGACTCATTAATGGGCATTTTTTAAAACTGTTTTTTTCTTTTTTCTTTTTTGTTGTTGTTGTATTTGTGTAGTTTTGTCGGAAACACTGAAATTGATGTGGACATTAAGAAATACTACTGCCGTGCAGGAATCAAGAGCATACAGGTAAGACACAGAGACAATTGTGTGACCCATGCCTGTTTGTGTGGTGCTTGCATAAGTTGCTTACATTTGAGTAGGTCCCCATTACCCTGATAACAATCAGAGCAACCACACATGACATGAGCCTTTTGAACTTCATGTCAGAAGAGCTTCTTTTCTCTGTTAAATTAGAGTCAGGCATTAGAGATAATGGTAGTATCTTCTTATATATGTGCAAGCAAAAGTTTTTTTTAATTATTTATGAGCTTTTGCCTTTAACTGGAGAGGATAGTGGAGATGTTACAGGAAACGATATGGAGAGGAGGGGTGGTGGTATCAGGAAATGACCTGAGCAGGATCACTCCGGTGACCTGCGCATATAACGCATGCGATTTACACATAAGTCGGAATTCTTTGTATTAAAATGCCTAGTGGTAAATGCATACTGTATGCTGCAATACATTCAGCTGTAGTGCTCATGCCAGAAAGTTTGAAATCCAACATTTCTCACTTTCATTCTTCCTTTCCCCCATGATTCCCTGTCCTCTTTCCAATGTTTTATTGGTAAAAAAATGCGATTAAAGGCACAATATGTAAGATTTTTTTTCATTTAAAATATCCAAAAACCACTAGCACAGTGTTATACATTTTGTTCAATTGTGTACTTATATTATCCCATATGTTTCCATCAATTTTTAAAACCAGAGAAATTAGCAATTTTATCCAGTGTAACAGCCCTCCTCATTCCGTCACCTGTCAATGACGTCATATCCGCATTACCTTCAATTTCCGGTTCTACTTTCGTAAAAACCATGGAAACACCAAAAGACGCTTTAATACATTATGTGTTTTTATTAGACAGTTGAGCAACTGTTTCATTATCATTATCGACAGAAAACTAATCTGTGTTATATAGGTCAACATTGTTAGTCTTATTGTTGGAATCTCTTGTTTTCTTGATTTACCGTAAGTAACATGTTTGTACCCAAAAAGTAAATCAGACTACACCATTTTGTCAAGTGGCTAACATAGTATAATCAGAAAGAGCTTTATTTGTAATAACAGTAATACAGCATTTTCTCCATCATACAATATATTTTAAAATGAATTACATCCCATTTAGGAACACAAATCATCCAGCTTTTATTAATATGATATTCTAATATCAAACTAGCTTACTGCAGTGTGCAACAAGTGTCTCATACCAGCAGCCACCAAGCGAACGTTAACATAACTTTCAACATACTCAAATGTATTTAGTATGATTGTTTTGACCAAGTAAAACAGCGCTGCCTTACCCCACAATTTTAATTTGTAAAATAAACTCACTTCTATGAGCAGTAATTCAGCCCTCACGGCTATTTTATTAGAATGAAATAAAATAATGTGATTTTAAGTGATCAAACGTAACAAAGTTCAAGTTAAGGGAAGGAGGAGGCAGGAACAGGCAAACGTTAAACGTAACTTTAATTGTAATGGACATAAACAACATAACGAAAGAAGCTGGAGCGGCCGACTATGGCATATAAGCATAAAAAAAACGTTGTTTTTGTTTTGAAAAAGCAACTTCTAGCGGCGACACTTGCATACTGTGCCTTTAAATGTCAGATTAATTATGAAAAATATTATAAAATGATATTTTGTACTGCTACATTTTTTTGCTTACCATTTATTGCTTTGTTGTTTGTATGTGTAGCTTAATGGGGTGTTGAGGGTCATCATGGACCCGTTGCTAGGAGACATGCCTCTGATTGGCGCCCTGTCTGTGTTCTTCCTCCAGAAACCCGTACGTTAACCACCATGTGACCACACACACACACACACACACACACACACACACACACACACACAGACAAACATATTGCAGAAGAACTTGCTTTCAATGTGTCTTTGTATCTGATTAGTTTTTTATACTACATACCTGACATATACATTAGATGAGATCATACAATATAAAGAATGATGAGAATGTGCCTGTTATTTAACAATAACCCGCCCCCTTGTTACTCCACTAAAGTTTTTTTGATCAGACTCAGAACACTGCACTGACCTGCTCTGCAGAAACTGTTAAGAAATATCTAAATCTATTCCTCGTTCATCTCATTCTCAGCTGTTCATTTCCTGGAAGTCTTGATCCAGAATATTGATCTATTGGATACTTTACTTTAATATCAGTATCTTAAACATTAAGATAAAGTGTTGGTTTCTGCATCAAAATCAACACTAACTGCTATTTTTATAATTTACCTGGAAGTCTTGATCCAAAAAAAGAAATGAATCCTTTTATTCAGCAAGGATGCATTAAGTTTTAAGACTTGTACATTGATACATAAATATTCCATTGCAAATAAATGCTGTTCTCTTGAGGAATCCAAAATATATATATCACGGTTTCCACAAAAATATTAAGCAGAACAAAATTTTTTCAACTAAGATAATACTAAAAAAAAAATTCTGAGCACTAAATCAGCATATTACAAATATTTCTGAAGGATCGTGTGACACTGAAGACTGGATATAATAATTTATATCCTTCATTAAATACATATATACAGTCTTGTTCCTATTTTCAAATACTTTTTTGCTTTAAAAAACAAAGTTTTTTGGTTTGGTTCATGGCTTGAAACTCTTTACTGAAGATTTTTTTTGAGGACTGAGGACCAAGACTGCTGATAAAGTGTGCAGTTACTGTTATATTAACATTATATATCAGTTCAATGGCCTTGTTACTGCTGTGAAAGATAAAGGATATATTTTATAGGAAACAAACACAGGCATTTGCACCTACAACCATAATGTATTAAACAATGTTAAATGTGGCTGTATCTCTCTCAGTTTCTGGATATAAACTGGACGGGTCTTACAAATATGCTGGACATTCCTGGAATAAAGTGAGTGACACGTGTCAGCCATCACACACATGCATTATATATAATGTAGTCATGTTATTACCGTATGTCAGTTTCATGAACCTGGAAAGTGGATCAGTCAGCCTCCCTTTGAAACACACACATGCTGTCACATGACCTATTTAGTATTTTGAGGTGACATAGATAACAGTCTCTCACACAAACATTATACACGCTCACTCTAGTCTCAGAAATGCTGCTCTTCCTGTCAGACCACATCAGAGGTTACACCCACTTGTGATGGTGATGATGGGGTCTTATAATAATCTGTTTATCTTAAAGGCCGCCCTAGGATCCCCTACCATCAACGTATGTGTCCAAATGTAGAGTTTAATGTGTTTTTCCAGAGTCTCTCTCTCTCTCTCTCTTTCCTTTTATAGTCATATTATAGGTGGAGCTGGTGTGGTTTAGGCGTGGGGAATGAGATCTTGTCTTTTGTTATATATTTTCCTCTCTCTCTCTCTCACACACACCCTTACAGAAGAGTCATATTTCATGCTCTCTTCTGCTCAGACATCGGAGCTGAAATCAATCTGAATTCTTTGATCACTCTCAAATGAAGTACATGTTCAAGTAATGCAAATTAATTGAAAAAATAATGCTATAGATAGTCATTAACATACTGGGGATGTAAGAGGTTTCAATGACTATAAATGGCAATACTTAAATGAGAATGCTACTAATGGAGAACTGCTGGGGGAGGATGGAGGAAGCGTTATGGAGCTTTAACGTACACGCACACATATACTGTATATATATATATATATATATACATGATTGTATGTATTGCAAGTGGTCCATAATAGCCCTTAAAAAAATCTTTGGAAGATAATGGTTCATAAGCTGTATGTATTTATTGATGGGTGGGTGGATAGACTGAATTTAACGCATTTGAGTAGTTTGTTTTTATATGTCTTTTTTTTATTATCTCTCTCTTACAGTGGTCTGTGTGACAGTGTTATTCAGGATATCATATACAGTTTTCTTGTGCTGCCAAACAAAATCACTATTCCACTTGTAAACGATGCACAGATTTCCAGACTCCGCTTCCCTATGCCAAAGGTGACACGCACACACACATACACGCTTCACATACACGTGTACAGATAATATTTCTATCATATAATGCGTGTGTGTTTGGTGTAGGGCGTTCTGCGGATTCACTTTCTGGAAGCACAGGACCTGGTGGGGAAGGACACGTTTCTGGGTGGTATGATAAAAGGAAAGTCGGACCCGTATGGGGTCCTTCAACTCGGTAATCAGCTCTTCAGATCCAAAGTCATCAAAGAGTCGATAAACCCTAAATGGAATGAAGTTTATGAGGTAAGGGGCTGATTTGTGTGCAAGTGTGTCTATCACTGACATGTTTTGAATTGCTAACCTAGGTGTTTATGTGTGTGTTTTAGGCATGTGTGTACGATCACTCAGGACAGAATTTGGAGATAGAGCTGTATGATGAGGACACAGATAAGGATGATTTTCTGGGAAGGTAATGGCTGTGATTGATCTAATCAATCATCAAATAATCACAAGAAGTCATACTTCAGAATCCCACCATAAAGATTTTCAGGGTCTGTGTGTGTCTGTGGTTCAGCTATTCCCTACGTTTGGTCCCCACAAGGATAGAAATAACAGAAATCTTTGACCTTGTGGGGACATTTTTGGTCCCCGAAAACAGCTTATGAATCACACTAAATTATGTTATTTTGAAAATGTAATGATGCAGAAAGTTTTCTGTGATAGTTAGGTTTAGGTGTTAGGGTTAAGGTCAGAGGATAGAATATACAGTTTGTACAGTATAAAAATCATTATGTCTATAGAAAGTCCCCATAAAACATAGAAACCCATTGTGTGTGTGTGTGTGTTAATCTGATGTTTCTCCTCCTGTATTCTTTAGTCTTACTCTCAATGTAGATGAACTACAGAAGGAACAGAAAGTAGATGAGGTACAAATTTTATTTTTTTGTCTGATTTTGGTCTTACAGAAAAACTGCTTAAATTAGTAGCTTGATGTTCCAAACCCATATGACTTTCCAAACCCATATGATGTTCCAAACCCATATGTTTTTATATTATAAAATATATTATAAACTTATTTATATAATAAATCCCCTGACTTGTGTTTGTGTGCAGTGGTTTGTACTTGATGATATCGCTAAAGGGAAGCTTCACCTGAAGATTGAATGGCTTTCTCTTCTCCCTACACCTGATAAACTCGACGAGGTAACATAACACTCCCCTTAAACACAACATAGTGATATGATATGACTTCTGTTTACAAATCAGACTTAACTGATCAAATAACAAAATCAAAATTTGGGTTGGGTTGGGTTGAATTTTTTGTATATTTTTGAAAGAAGTCTTTTAATAAAAATAAAGCAGAAACCGTAATATTGTGAAATATTATTAAGTTTAAAGTAACTATTTTCCATTTTAATATAATTTAAAATGTAATTTATTCCTGTGATGGAAAAGTTGAGTTTTCAGCATTATTAATCTGGTCTTCAGTGTCACATGAAGACCTTCAGAAAGCATAATAATGTCCTATTTTGGTGCTTCAACAATTCTTATTATTATCAATAGATGCTAAACCGTCAGAACATGCTGTCAGAGAACCGCTAATTAAACATTTGTTTCGGTCACTGATTTCGGCCAAAAATTGTTGGTAGCCGAAACAGTAGGGTTAAAATCTTAGTAAATATAGTAATAGGGATGCACCTTATTGCATGTAAAATTAGACATTATTTAGGCATGTAAAATTAGACATTATTTAGTCTTTTTCTTTTAGTGGAAGATCCCCACAATGTAGATCACACACACACACACTGATGAAAATTGTATGTGTTGCTTTTTAGGTTTTAAGCAGCGTTAAAGCATATAAAGGGCAGGCCAATGATGGACTGTCATCAGCATTACTGCTGGTGCTCCTGGACTCAGCCAAAAATCTGCCAGTGAGTATTAAAACACACACACACACACACACACACACACACACTAGCTTTCTTTCTTGCTTCCTTATTTCTCAGTGCTCCACCTTCCCTATTTCATCTGACATCACTTCTCCTACTACACTTTGCCTTTTCTTCTTTCATCCTCTATTTCTTTCTGTTGCCCTGCTCTGGTTTCCTGTCGTTCGGGGTGAAGAGTGTTTTTGAGGGGTACGTGGGCAGTGGGTGTCTGAGAGAGCGCCGCTCTGCTGGGCTGGTGTTCTGTGAGAACACTTCTGCCCTCTACAGGACAATGTTTGTGAGTCACTCTGCTGCATTTCCATTAGATTTTACCTGCATCTGGTGCATTAACAGCTGGTTACTTCATTTACAAATGTTTCATAGTTTCCTCTCAACTTCCCTTTTGCATGTAAATTCTTCCTGTAATGCTGTTCAAACTCTGCGGACTGCTTTGTTTGTATTTGTTTATGTCCTGGTTCGTCATGTCAGCATGCTAGTATTCAGAGAGGCCCTGTCTGCATTTTGCATAGATATAAATAGTCTCTGTATTAGAGGTGTTAATGCAGCCATTTTTTGGTGTGCAGTTGTTTTTCCATTGCAAAGGTGTACTTTTTTCCTTTAAAGAGGGCATTTGAATATATAGTGTCAGAGGCAGTTCAGGGAAATATTATTATGTTCACACAGCTACAGAGTGTGGTTATTATGAGCCCTGTTTGTAGTGCTAAATGAGGTTATGATGTGGTTATGGGCATATTGCTGATAACATTTTTTTATTGACCAATGATGATACCGATATCTAGAAATCAGGTTGTCAGATCATCACTGTTTGTATTATCATACAGATCTCCATTATACTTTTATGAACAATTATTAGATAAATGCAACAACAACAAAAGAAGTCACACACACACATGCTAATACCATATGATAACAAAGTAGGCAATGCACAAAATTGCTGAAATTAAAATGATTTACTAAATACATTTGATCAGAATTCACTTTAAGATTATTTGAAATCAGAAACGTTTTAGTTTTTAATTGATGAGGCCACATTTGGAAGGAGGATGAAGTAGTTATTGGTCAATATTGATGATCTCAAAATAGACTAAATATTTGTGGATTAATTATGTTAGAGAAAGATTGACTTCAGTGACATGTCCATACAGGCATTATTCGACCCACTCCTGTCTGCTGTTGTATTTACGGGACAATTTGAGACTCGCACCTGTTAGTAAATTTGTTTGCGAATCTCGAACATTCACTGTGTGAATGTAGCCTCAGTGATTACATCATGATCTTATTTTAAACCATAATAAACAGGTGTACACGTGGGATTGTGTTACTCCAGCAATGATATGGGTTGGGGCAGGGCTGTAAGACAGCTTTTGCATTGACATACTCTACAGTTCAAAAGTTTGGGGTCAGTAAGATTTTTTTTATTTTTGAAAGAGTTGTTTAAAAGTGACATTAAAGACATTTTATAATGTTACAAAAGATTTCTATTTTAAATAAATGCTGTTTTTTTTTTTACTTTCTATTCATCAGAGAATCGGGATTTTTTTTTTTATCACAGTTTACAGAAAAAATAAACAGCACAACTTTTTTTTAACATTGTTAATAATAAGAAATGTTTCTTGAGCACAATATCAGCATATTAGGATCTGATGGATCATGTGGCACTAAAGACTGGAGTCATAATGCTTAAAATTCAGCTTTGCATCACAGGAATAAATTACATTTTGTAATATATAAAAATAGAAAATAGTTATTTTAAATTGTAATACTATTTCACAATATTACTGTTTTTTTTTTAAACCTTGGTGAAGATAAGAGACTTCTTTCAAAAACATTAAAGATCTTACAGACTCTAAACTTTTGAACAGTAGTGTAGGTGTTGGGGGGTGTAAGGTAGAGGTGTAGTAGAGTGTCAAAGTTGGGAGCATGTTGAATGAAACAGGGGTTACACTTTATTTTAAGGTGTCCTTGTTACAGTGTGTAATTATACAATGAGTAATATATTAATTAACATGTACTAACTTTAGGGTTAGGTTAAGGGTTAGTGGCTTGTAATTATGCATAATTTACTGTTATTTATTTCTGTAGTAAGTACATGTAACGTGTAACAAAGACACTCTTTAAATGAAGTGTTACCGAAACAGTTCTTACTCTACACTTCACTGTTTGAAATGCATACGAATTAAGTAATAACAAACGAGTGGCTGTGATTCAGCCATAGATAACAGAATGATGAGTGTGATATTGCCTTTATACAACAGTTCTATAAGAAATGTAATATTGAACAACTTTTTATTTTAATCATTTTAACATTAAAAAATGTTTGCCTAGCGTTGCACAACAAATTTGTTCAATTTTTCCAAACAGCACCAACTGTTGTGTGTCGCTGAGCAGCAAGCAAGTGATATTTTATAAAACATCAGCACGCTTGACCAATCAAATTCGAGGACCGTAAATAACTGTTGTATAATTGTCGCTGTAATGGCTCATGGCTCATTTTATCATCTTCATCTGTCACCGTGAGAGCGTTCAAGTTTATTGAGGCATCCTGTACGTGGTATTGCATGTTTCTGCCATTAGAATTGTTGCAGGTTGATTTTCAGTGAAGTGTGGGTTGGACTGATTCTCTTTGGATTGCCTTGTCTATATTTCTCTTTCATTCTTTCTTCATCACCGTCCTTGACATCTGAACTGTGTTTTGCTAGGACCGTTTCTCAGGCCTCCTCTTTTAATATTTTCATCAGGTTAACCATGCATTAAAACTGTAACCATCATTCATTTTGTTGTGTATGGATGAGTACTCTGTGTCTGTGTGTTTTTGTGCAATTATGAATTTAACTGCATGCAATCCTCCTAATAATCCTGCCTGTATTTGTATTTGTTTGCGCGTGTGTCTCATCCTTTTCTGCTTGGGGAAATAAGCGCAATCCTTTAGAATTCAACAATGCAGGTCTGAAGAAGGGTACGGTCAATAAAGCAAAAAAGGTAACACAACCAGTTTTCTCACAATTTACACACACATACACAAAGAAAGATGTAGAAAGAGCTCTCAAGGTACTGTGTGTAAGATGATCTGCAGCAGGTACCGCGTGTGCTGTCCGTGTGCTTCGATTAACCGCATGTAGACCTGCGTCTGAAACGCACTGAATTCAGACAGTAACAGGCTCTCTGGAAGCCACAGCTTTTTCACTCGCGCAAATCCCAGCCAGCTTTCCAATCTCATTTTCACAGTTCTGAGTTGATTGCATTTGATTCAAGTAATTTACGAATCAAACGTATGTATACACACATGATCTTACATAAATGCAACATATAAGACCATGCTTAAGAACAAGTCCTGATATTAATATAGTAAATGCCATTCATAAGGGAAAATATTCCCAAATAGAAGAAATTTGGATTATTTTCATCCTTTAATTTAATAAAAATATTTCCAAATTCAATGTCCACCACATCTATGGCATGCTGTCGCTTGCCACAATCAATCATTTAGATTCTTCCTGCAGTTTAAAAAATCAAAAAGAAAAACATGAAAAAAAAAAAAAATATATATATATATATATCTTAGATTAAGCCAGGATTAACCCTTTTTAGGACATTTTAGGGCAAATTAGGACATTTTCTTAGCTTTTAATAATGTTCCTTAGAAAACAACATTACTGGTGTGCATCTTGATACATAACAATGGCACTGACATATTTTATTGTGTCTGTGCAAGTTGCTTTCAGTTAAAACAGCTCAAACATTTTAGTCTGGGACTAGGCTTAAGCCTTGTCTGTGAAACCGGGGGGTAATGTTTAAATGCTATGGTTATACTTTCAGAATAATGTAATAATCGCATAGATTAAATATTTATTCACGACTTAAATGTCTATAGTCATTGACAGCAAGCCACAGGTGTGGTTCATATAGACTCCTTAGACAGGAGTAAATATGATATGTTTACTAAGCATAATTTCAAGTCATTATTAGGTAAATATGTATTCCGGATTGTTACATATTTGAAAATGACACATTGTTTGTTTGTTGTTCTTTGCTTTAGTATGTGCGGTTAAGTTTGATATGGTATATTGGTACGTGTTTGAATGTGAAAGGGATGTTAATAAACATTTGTATATTCTCCAGTCCGGTAAAAAGGTAACCAGTGTGCCCAGTCCATTTGTCCAGTTTACTGTGGGACACAAATCCTTTAATAGCAAGGTAAACACACTGACACACACAAGTGATTGCTTCTTTATTTTATCCATCTTTAATTTCAGAGGTGCATATTGTGTTTTTCTTACATGTGCACATTTGAATATGAAATAGTTTGAAGCTCATTGAAGTGGCTTTGCGTGAAAAGAGATAAATAAATACACTGGCATTATATTTAACAGTAGAGAGATGTTTAGCTGTCATTGTATGACAATATTTGGCTGTAAGGATGCTTAAATGCTGCAAGGTTGCTTAAATCAGACTTTACTGTGACTTTGTATGGTCAAATAATTCCAGAATCAGAGCCTTTGTGTTTTCCACTTTTGTTAAATATTTAAAGGTTAAATGTTTCACATTCCCTTGTCATTATAGAAACGATATAAAACCAACGAGCCGGTTTGGGAGGAGGCCTTCACATTCCTGATCCACAATCCAAAGTGTCAAGAACTTGAAGTGGAGGTAAAGCACAAACAGACACGTACACATGGGGTTATGACCTCTAGAGGTAAAAAATGTGGGCTGGTAACCAAAAGGAGTAGACTTGAACCCTTCAAGAGGTAGCAAGCAAGCATATACACTCACCTAAAGGATTATTAGGAACACCTGTTCAATTTCTCATTAATGCAATTATCCAATCAACCAATCACATGGCAGTTGCTTCAATGCATTTAGGGGTGTGGTCCTGGTCAAGACAATCTCCTGAACTCCAAACTGAATATCAGAATGGGAAAGAAAAGTGATTTAAGCAATTTTGAGCGTGGCATGGTTGTTGGTGCCAAACGGGCCGGTCTGAGTATTTCACAATCTGCTCAGTTACTGGGATTTTCACGCACAACCATTTCTAGGGTTTACAAAGAATGGTGTGAAAAGGGAAAAACATCCAGTATGTGGCAGTCCTGTGGGCGAGAATGCCTTGTTGTTGCTAGAGGTCAGAGGAGAATGGGCCGACTGATTCAAGCTGATAGAAGAGCAACTTTGACTGAAATAACCACTCGTTACAACCGAGGTATGCAGCAAAGCATTTGTGAAGCCACAACACGCACAACCTTGAGGCGGATGGGCTACAACAGCAGAAGACCCCACCGGGTACCACTCATCTCCACTACAAATAGGAAAAAGAGGCTATAATTGCTCACCAAAATTGGACAGTTGAAGTGGTGTAATGGTGTGGGGGATGTTTTCTTGGCACACTTTAGGCCCCTTAGTGCCAATTGGGCATCGTTTAAATGCCACGGCCTACCTGAGCATTGTTTCTGACCATGTCCATCCCTTTATGGCCACCATGTACCCATCCTCTGATGGCTACTTCCAGCAGGATAATGCACCATGTCACAAAGCTTGAATCATTTCAAATTGGTTTCTTGAACATGACAATGAGTTCACTGTACTAAAATGGCCCCCACAGTCACCAGATCTCAACCCAATAGAGCATCTTTGGGATGTGGTGGAATGGGAGCTTCGTGCCCTGGATGTGCATCCCACAAATCTCCATCAACTGCAAGATGCTATCCTATCAATATGGGCCAACATTTCTAAAGAATGCTTTCAGTACCTTGTTGAATCAATGCCACGTAGAATTAAGGCAGTTCTGAAGGCGAAAGGGGGTCATACACAGTATTAGTATGGTGTTCCTAATATTCCTTTAGGTGAGTGTGTATATATATATAGTATAAAAATCTGGAACTTTCCATGCTTACAAGACAGATGTTTCTTGCACATTCTGATGTTGTGTGTGTGTGTGCAGGTAAAGGATGACAAACACGAGTGTTCCCTAGGGACGTTTTCTCTTCCTCTGTCTAAGCTGCTGCAGGAGGATCAGATGACTATCAGTCAGCGATTCCTTCTCAAGAACTCAGGACCCGGTGCTACACTCAAGATGAAGATGGCACTTAGGGTAACACACACACACACACACATATTCTTTAACTGAAATAACATCATTTAATAGAAAGTATGAAAGAAATAGAAAGGAAAACTTACAGAAACAAAACTAAAAACAATGGTTCAAGCTCTAACTGAAATAAAAATAACAAAAAATATTAATATTAAATATAATATAATATTATATAATTAACTCTTTCCCTTGCAGTGTTTAAATTTTTTTTTTGCTAACCACCACCAGCATTTTTTATTATTTTCACAAAATTTTAATGGCCCCCATAATATTTTGTTGTTTGAATATCTGAACATGCAATGCAATGTATCAAAAGAAAGAACAGCCCATCTGCTTTTAACAACAAAGAAAACCGTTTTATTCTAGCTTGATTGTTGGTAAGTTTCATAAACAAAAAAAACATTTTGAGCAGTAAGCTGAGAAAAACTTGGTTTTGTCAAAAACTACATCCAGATCGGATTTAGAATGATGATCAAAACATAGATGGAGTAGATTGAGTCCATCAACATCCCTAATGCTTGCATAGTCCTATAGCTCGTCCTGGGTCGACATTTCATTCAGTAACATTAGGCAGATTTATATGCTGTTTAATGTTGGTTATCGTGTTATTTTACATATGCATCTGCTTACATATGCTGTTGCTTGTTTCTGACGTTTATTTGCATGTCTTTTGAAAAAAAGATTCAGTACTCTTTCGGAAGATGCGTAATAGCCCCCCCCCCCCCCCCCCCCCCCCCCCCCCCACCGTATAACAGGGAAAACATGGAAAGCCGGAAATTTCCGTCAATGGCAGGGAAAGAGTTAATGGATGGGTGGAGTAAAAAGGAATTCTTCACAATTAAAATATATTGTGCATAAAATGTATTTAAAGTTCACCTAGCAGTAGCGGGTTTTGCAAATCTTCACTTCAAAAGTCTTGCATATTTTACATGTGATTGTGAATAGCTCTTACAACGGTCTGTATATTCCTCAACTGAAACCTTAAATTGAAACTAAAATTAAGATAGAATGAACTAGGAATATGTCCATTAAATACAATAAAAACTAAACTGGAAGTGACCACAGCATTGATGAAACCAGCTAAAACTACAGCCTACTAAAATTTTACTTCCTTTTTATAGCACTTTTAACAATATATATTGTCTAAAAGCAGCTTAAATCAAAAATAGTGCCTTAAAGAAGACATATTATGCTTAAGCTATATATTTTTCTATATCAGTGCGCACTGTTTCTGAACTCTCTAAACTCCTCGATTGTAGTCTTGAGTTTTCTTCCGGGAACATACGTCACAATATTCCTCATATACATAATTCCAGCCCAAGGCATATGCAAAAAAAAAAGGGCCAAGGCCTGGTTGAGTTGCATTAGTAGTGTGTTGAAACTCACGACTATGGTAAGGAGTGTGTCATTTCCAAAACATGCTCGAAAAGGTTGACCAATCACAACACACTTTTCAGCTGACCAATCAGAGAACATTGCACTTTTTGGAAGGAGTGGCTTCATAGAAACCAGAACTAAAAAGAGCGCTAATGACAGAATGGGTAGAGAGGTGCTACAACAATGTAAAATATGTGAAACCTGATGTGGTTTTTGAACATTCAAGCATGAAAACCTATTATAGTAGACCACAAAAATAAAATCAAAACTTTGTGTTTCAAAATCAAGACCAAGTGAGTCAGACCAACATGACTGTCAAAGAAATAAACAAATGTTCTTTGACCTGTACCAAGGGTCCATCTTGACTGGACATGCTACAAACACTCAAAAACATATACAGATATGCCTTGGTTCCTTACCTTTTTCTTTTAATTTCAGATTATCTCTGTGGATAAGTTGGCTGCATCGGATCAGCCGTCCTCGGTTCAGATCCGCCGTCCCAGCTCCAGCGTGGCCCCCAGTCCCTCCCCTCAGCGGCCCAATGTTTCAGAGCCCACCCCGGCATCCAAAGCCCAGCAGCCCAACCCTACATCCAGGACCCAACCCACCCCAACACTCTCCCCACGGGTGGAACCCCAAATGGACATCAGGCCATTGGAGGACTCGTCTGGCCGTCTGGTTAAATCAGGGCGGAGCGCGTCTAACCTGGCCATTTCTGGCTCTCTGCTAAACCTGAACCACAAAGAGCCCACACCCAGCATAGCGTCTGACATCTCCAATCCCAGCACCACCCAGGAGCTCCAGAGGACAATGCAACAATTACAGAAGTATGCTTTAACATTTTTAACATATTTTGACTAGGAATGCACAGATGTATCGACCAATGATCGGTATCAGGAAGGAAAGCAATTACTTTCATTATCGGCCATTGGCCGATTGTTTAAAAACAGCCTATGATCAGGACCGATTATATCCTGTCATTCAAAAGGGGGCAGAAAAAAACGTGCCAGACTGTCACTCATGCTGCGTGTGAAAAAAATATCTCGTGTTGAATTTAGGGCTGTCGAAGTTAATGTGACAATAACGTATTATTAACAGTGTAAAAAATAGTGGTAACGCTTCCTTTTACAGTCCTGTTACCCATGTACTTACTATGTACTTATTATAGTAACTATAATTACTGGGTAATAACTAGGTACTAACCCTGAACCTACACCTAACCCAATGTACTTACCTTATATTAGCCAGTACTTTCTAGGTAAGTACACTGTAAGTACACGTAAGTACTGTACTGTAAAAGGAAGCGTTACCAAAATAGTGACGTTTAAGCGGGCTCTAATCTAATGAATCTCCCGTACATCAAGCCAGGGTTGCCAGGTCTGCAGTTTATCTTACACCAAACATTATTTGTAGCGAACATCCCATCCAATAATCGCAGAGCTTTGTGCTTTGTTACTTCTAAAAAGAAAAAAAAAGTCTCAACTTCAAATTCTGTCCATTTCATCACGAAACTCAAATAATAAATGGCGTTTTGATACTCTTGATACTCTTAAATGTGAATAATAATGTCACTTAACATTGCATTTACTTCAGGAAAGTTATCCAGTGTTCACAGTTCATTAGTTAGCTATAAAAAAACACTTGAGAGTAGCTTATTTACTGTTAATTATATATGTATATTGAAAATAAATTTGTGTTTATGTGCAACTGAGTTGTATACAAATATTTTAGTTGAGTGAAATTATTATATCTGAAAATAATTAGCAGTTGAATATAATATTTTGGGCTTTGTTGTTAATTTTAACCTCTAATATTACAGTAATATACCAAATGAGAGGGTTCCCTGTATAGTTTACAGTATGAGTTGGGAGAGATGTTTTTTTTCTTAAGAAAATCGGCTATCATATCATCTGAGAAATTTTGTATCGGTGCATCTCTAATTTTAACCTTTTTGTCTGTGTTCAGCGGAGAATATGAATTATTGTTTCATTCATGTTTTCATGAGATGGCAACTCCACAACTACAGTTTAATCCGTCTATGTGTTTACAGCGGCGCCTCACCTGGTTTCGCTCCATTAGGGGAAATTCGGTTAACCATCAGGCATAGTCCCCAAAGAAACAAACTAATTGTCGTGGTGCACAGCTGCAGGTAAGTTACATATGATTTTTGATGCATCTGAGTTATGCCTCTGAAAGATATTTTTTTATTATGAAAGTATACATATTTCTGTGTTTGTGTATGTGTTTGTTTGCAGGAATCTGATCTCTTCTTCTGAAAGTGGTTCTGATCCATACGTCCGGTTGTATTTGCTGCCTGATAAACGACGCTCTGGACGTAGAAAAACAAGCACGATAAAGAAAACGGTGAACCCGATCTACGATCAAACGTCAGTTTGGTTTTTTTCTCCCTCCAGCATTTTCTTCTTCCAGTCTGCTCTCGCATTTCAATAAATCAAGTGTTTGCATCAAATAAAACACTGTTTGTGTAGGTATGAATTCAGCGTGTCACTCGTGGAGTTGCACAGAAGAATTTTAGATGTTGCTGTGAAGAATGGAGGAGGAATCCTGTCAAAACACAGAGGGCTGCTGGGAAAGGTGACATCCATCCCATTAATAACAGTCCTCATGCCATTTATACCATACATAACCTCCCAAACAGTGTTCATAACACTTATACAATGTATATTATTGATTATTCTTTTCTAGTTTGTTGTTGTGCCTCAAGAACAAATTACTTTATATAAAATTTGGATTGTGTGTTTCTCAGGTGTTAGTTGACTTGACTTCTGAGGAAATATCAAAGAGCTCAACGCAATGGTAAAAACCTTTTTTATCATTTACAAAGATCAAGTTGATGATATTGATTACTGTATTGAAGTAATATGAATATTGGATATTCACTACTTATAATTGCATTTTACAAAGGTTATTTACAATTTAACCCTCTGATGCACGTTGTGCCATATGAAAATGCATAATTTTGTGATTATAATGATTATATTCTTGTTTTAAAGTAAAAAAAGAAACATTAAAATAGAGTAGTATTTTTATTTACTTTTCTATTCAATATTTCGTGCTTCAGAAGGCTAAATTCTACTATATTTGTTCACATTAAAATTATATGAATGAGATGCACCATGTAAAAATCGTCTAAATCTTGTAAAAAAAAAAAAAAAAAATTCTTTATACAAAGTGTATATCCAGATATACACTCACCTAAAGGATTATTAGGAACACCTGTTCAATTTCTCATTAATGCAATTATCTAATCAACCAATCGCATGGCAGTTGCTTCAATGCTTTTAGGGGTGTGGTCCTGGTCAAGACAATCTCCTGAACTCCAAACTGAATGTCAGAATGGGAAAGAAAAGTGATTTAAGCAATTTTGAGCGTGGCATGGTTGTTGGTGCCAGACGGGCCGGTCTGAGTATTTCACAATCTGCTCAGTTACTGGGATTTTCACGCACAACCATTTCTAGGGTTTACTAAGAATGGTGTGAAAAGGGAAAAACATCCAGTATGCGGCAGTCCTGTGGGCGAAAATGCCTTGTTGATGCTAGGTCAGAGGAGAATGGGCCGACTGATTCAAGCTGATAGAAGAGCAACTTTGACTGAAATAACCACTCGTTACAACCGAGGTATGCAGCAAAGCATTTGTGAAGCCACAACACGCACAACCTTGAGGCGGATGGGCTACAACAGCAGAAGACCCCACCGGGTACCACTCATCTCCACTACAAATAGGAAAAAGAGGCTACAATTTGCAAGAGCTCACCAAAATTGGACAGTTGAAGACTGGAAAAATGTTGCCTGGTCTGATGAGTCTCGATTTCTGTTGAGACATTCAGATTGTAGAGTCAGAATTTGGCGTAAACAGAATGAGAACATGGATCCATCATGCTTTGTTACCACTTTGCAGGCTGGTGGTGGTGGTGTAATGGTGTGGGGGATGTTTTCTTGGCACACTTTAGGCCCCTTAGTGCCAATTGGGCATCGTTTAAATGCCACGGCCTACCTGAGCATTGTTTCTGACCATGTCCATCCCTTTATGGCCACCATGTACCCATCCTCTGATGGCTACTTCCAACAGGATAATGCACCATGTCACAAAGCTTGAATCATTTCAAATTGGTTTCTTGAACAATGAGTTCACTGTACTAAAATGGCCCCCACAGTCACCAGATCTCAACCCAATAGAGCATCTTTGGGATGTGGTGGAACGGGAGCTTCGTGCCCTGGATGTGCATCCCACAAATCTCCATCAACTGCAAGATGCTATCCTATCAATATGAGCCAACATTTCTAAAGAATGCTTTCAGCACCTTGTTGAATCAATGCCACGTAGAATTAAGGCAGTTCTGAAGGCGAAAGGGGGTCAAACACAGTATTAGTATGGTGATCCTAATAATCCTTTAGGTGAGTGTATATGACCCATACATTTCTTGCCAGTTTTTGTGAAAATGCCACAATAAAATAAATGACATGAATATCATTAATATTTAGCAAAATGTGCATGATCGGGACACCAGAAATTTTTATATAAATGTGTGTGTGTGTTTGTCAGGTATGAGCTTACAGTGGACGGACAGAAGCGAACATCCCCTTAATCAAAGGAACCGACCTTTTTCCGTCTACACATATTTAAAAAAACTACAAATCCCAACGCAAGACTCCAAACCTCAACCATATTTAAGCCATGTGTTAAGCCTGTGGGCAAAATTGGTTGGTTCTTCAGTTTTAATCACTTTTAACAGATTTATAGTGTAAAAAAAAACCTCTATTGATGTTATATGTGCACTGACTTAGCAAGAGTGAATGAGAGAGTGAAAGATAATGAGAGTGTTTAGAGATGTTTTTAAAGGGAAACGGTTCAGCAGTATCTGTTGGATTGGTTAGTTGACTTTTAAACCAAGAGTGGTAAACTCTAACAACATCCACCATTCACATTAATGGTGGAGAGATTATATATGTAATTAAGATCAGACTGTAAATAAATATACATGGAATGTTAAAATAATATTTGGAAAAGTTTAATAAATATTAACCTAAGAGTTCTTGTTAAACAAGCACCGAACTCACGCTTGCTTTGAAAGTGTTAGAATCTCTGTTAATGTCTACAGATGACATCTACCAAAGAAGTGCTTTGCTCATTATAAAGTGTGTGATTAAACCAAAAATGCACCTAAATGTTTTGCACACCCAAGTGTTCATATATGTATGTGTTTATGTTCTCTGGTGTGGTTCAGTATCCACCATCACAGCACTAGCTGTCACATGACCCTGGATATCTAACGCTGCCATATCTCTGATTCTTGTTTGGCTTTTATATAGTACTCAGTCACATGTTAAAATCCTTTTTCAAACACACTTGTTCACTACTCACCCACCTGTGCTTCCTTCATCATCTGCATCTCACAGAGTTATATAAAATGTCTTGTGTTAGGTCTGATCTTAAGTGAAGGTTGTGGTTTCATCTACTGCAGTGTCACTGAGCTGAGCTCATGGTATGCAGATGGTCAAACCTTTATTCCTGTCAGCAAGAATGTGTTTTTATTATATAAATTATTGTGAATATTATGAAAGATTTTATTATGCTTATTATTATAAATAATACTTATCACAAAAAGCAAACGTATGCAGTCAGAGCTCCCCTCTGTGCTGAGCTTGCCTTATTGATGTTTATATATATTTTCTGTGCCTTATGACCAACAATATACTTACCTTAGAGGATATTTGCCATCAGATATAGGATTGTAAAGTCTCTGTATTTGATCATTTCCACCATTTTCTTTTAATAAACAATTTATTCTGTACCAGTAAATAGCCTGGTGGTGGTTTGTCATCTACAGCATGTCGTATTTTAAACACAAATGCAGTCAGATATCAACACGCAGTTTTGGAACATAAGATTTTAAATCAGAAATAACTTAAAATATCTTAAATATTAATTATTTTTTTAATTCATTCGTTTTTTTATATTTTTAATTTTCCTTGGTTTTAGTATTTTTTGTGTTTTTGTCACTTTTTTTTAATTTATTTTTTTATTTTTGGTTGTTTTAGGACATAAAATGGTAACTATCTGTAATAGAAGCAACGCTAAAATATGTGTTATATATTTTATTTTTGTTATATTGTAATTTATTTCACGTATTGATTTTGCATAATATGTTAACGAGAACCCACCACTAGTGTATTCGTGTGCGCGTGTGTCCGTGACGTCAGTGGCGGGTTGCTGTTCAGTGCTGATTCTAGCGGCGCGCGGACTGCGGTGAGAGCTGACAGGTTTTGCGTACGATTGACGTCTCTTCCTCTCTTTTTTCGCTCTCTCCCATTAATCCCTCTATTTCCACACCGTCTCCATCCATTCCCCATCACATCAGACCTCGCGGAAACAAGGAAACACACTGCTGGAAATGGACTAATAACGCGCAGGTGACATGGACGCGTGATCGGAAAGGATGGAATCGTTTCACCTGTTTCTCGCCATCCTTGCGTTTCGGGCCAGTCTCGCCTCCGCGGCAGATCGAAATTTCGGTGAGTGTTTAATAGTGTGTGTGTGTGTGTGCGCGCGCGGTCGTTTCCGTAGGGAAAGGGCGAGATGAAGCGCGCGCCATGTCAATAATTGTCCCTATATTAGCGCGCTTATAACAACTCAATTTCTCTCTGTTGGGTCTTTTCCGCTGGTTTATACATTTCCCATAAGTGTTTTCTAGGCAGAAAAAGAGTTTTATCTGGCTGGTGGATACGCAGATGCTTGTGTCTTCCAATACTGAACCAATAAAGAAATCGACGTGGAACGGAATATCAAGCTTCATTCTGCAAAAAAAACACAACACAGACTGATAGTCTATTTCCTCTAGTCTCTAAAATAGCTTAATTCTCAACATACAATGATTTAATGTCCGGTAATGTGAAGCGGAGAAGCTGTAGGACTTTCTACACTGGTCTTTCTCTCATTACATAACTGGGTCTGGAGCTGGAGAGGCGATATAGGCTACACACGGCCTGTGTTTTTCACTTTTCTTGGCGAATGCATATTATGTATATTATTTAATCATCTGATCAGTCTGAACATCAGAGAATGGTTTGTGTGTTCAGTAGGGCCTCTGTCTGCAGCAGCACAGGAAATGAAGCATCACAGGTTACAGCATAAGCCACAATAATAGAGTGTATACGTGGTCTGTCTGTGTGATTCATAAACCCAGCCCAGAAAAAGGTCATCCTGTCAGTCATTAGCAACTGTAACCATGGCAACAGATTGCAGCGTGTTAATTTCATATTGACTTGATTGCTCTCTAGACCGCATGAATGAGTAAAAGACAACCACACACATACACATTTTTGATTTCATTGCATTATAAACTGACACACACACACACATAACATCTAATATATATTATAGCCTATATTATAATAGCTATAGTTATACTAGCCTATACCCACTATGGTCATTCAAAAGGATGACTAAAAATGAAAAATCCTTTACAAAAGTGAAGTGAAATATATCCTTGCAGAACTGGTTGTTTTAAGTCTGATGTGAGATGACTACAAATAGTGAGCCAAAAATTAGGAAACCTTGATTTTGAGATTAAATGCCTTAATATCTTATTTTATACTTAATTTACTGTGGGACATACAGGTTTGTCAGCTCAAAGACAGAGTGTTAATGCAGAAGCATTTGAAATTCTGTTTTCAATGCTGGTAAATTTAGAGTGATATTGTGGTTACAGATACAACTAACATTGATTATATAAAACTAAATGGGCAAATTTAATACCTGATTACAAAATCATTACACAAAATGCTACTTTAACAGGTCAATTTAGTTGTAAAATTCCAGTTTATTCCATATTTTTTATTCATTTTGTTGTTTGTTTGTTTGTTTGTTTGTTTATGCCAGCATTCCAAATGACATATGCTTTATGCCATTTTTATTATATTTTGGTTTTAATTTGATCAATTTTATTTCATTTTCTGTGGTGGCTTAAGTATAAAGCTTTGATTTAAACAAAAGTACTGGCAGCAGTTGTATAATAATACAATAAAGTGATCTAGGGTTCAGGTTTATAATGTGCAATGAAATTAAGCACTTTAACCTTTTGGAAATAATTATCAATAAAAAAAGGAAGTATAGTGAGTTATTACAGGAAGTTACAATTCTTAAAGAATGCGGTTTCAGTGTTAACAGATTATATTATCTGTCCATCCATTCACTGTTAATTATGGAAACACATCTGTACTACAACACTAAACAGCATCTGCACTCAAATCTCAGACACTGCCTCATGCAGAAGCTGAAATCATGGTCACACAGGACTCATAATTTGAGTAGATGAGTGTCTGTGGATTCATTTGAGAGGATGTCAGTGAGGAGACAGTCTGTCCACCGTCATTCTCATGATCTGTGACTGCAGCGTCACAACGCCTCCCCCGAAAATGAGCACGCAAACTGCTCTCCATAGTAACAGAGAGGGTTTAATAGAAATATACAAGGGAAACATGCATTATATATATGTGGATGACCTACAAAGTACGCTAATGGCCTGGCAATTGTTGTTACTCTTTGAAACACAATATTAGAATCCCATCATTATATAACATTGGCCAAACTATATTTAATTCAGAAGATCCTATCATGCTATCAACAAAATCTGACCACTGCTTTGCATTTGAAAATCTAGTAATTTCTTGATCACAAAACATGTGAATTGCACACTGTATTTGGCCGATTGTTTGAAACGGGTCAATTGTAATCGATTCGTTTTTTTAAGGAGAACTCGAATTTTACTGCGTTTATCGGGACAGTCTTTACACTTAGATGATGTGAAGAAGAATTAGATGAAGCCATTCACGGTTTGTTAATCATACATGAGTAAATGAGGACACATACTGCTAAACCCCACACACAGATTTTCTGAGGCTGAGAATTTGCTATTTTCTGCTGAGACACTTGGTTTGTGGGGGTTTGTGTGAGAATATTTTACTATGAATGATATGTGTGTGTGAATGTCAAACACACTGCAGTAAGCCCCATAATACCTCTTAACACCAACACACTTTTGTGATGTTTTTGGTTGGTCAGTTTTTGGTCCATATGCAGGTGAGATGAGATTGAGATCTGTCTCAGCTGGTTTGATTAAGAAAATAGTGACAACAAATCCTGGCAGTTAGCATGAGGATTTTAAAGCAAACACTGGAGCAATTAAAAAGGATGTTAGCCATTATTTTGTCAGGCTTACCCACACCCCTATTCTAAACTCTGAATTAGACACGTCCCCTATTCTTAGACCATACAAAGATACTATTGTATTACTGAGGCCGAGCAAACCAGAGGAAAGTTTTAATGCACAGATGTGCTCCTTTAAATAGGGTTAGTATAGTTCTGTTGTATTTCTTAACACTATAAACGTTGTCTCGAATGTTTCTGCTAAAATAGTTGAAATACAGTAATAGGAGAGATCAATTAAATTAATTTGGGCTACATAGTTCAGATACATAGATATCATTTGAAAGATGTTTGAGTTCATATTGAGCTCTCCTGCTTTTGATTTCAGATTTTGGTATCAAATTGGAGCAGTTTCAGACATTGAGATCTCTAAAAAACTAGAGAAGTGTTATTTCAGGACACCTATTTCAAGGATATTTGTCAGCTAATATGGATATATTGATCTGAGTGTCATTCCCCAAAAATTTAATCATTTAACTGAATCATTTTTTAAGGCGCATTCACATCAAGAATGACATCTATAAAGATATCTATAAGCATTTCAACATTTTTCGTCCACACCAACACTAGATTTAAATGCTCAAGCTCTTTAAAGTCGGGCAGATTCTGATTGGCTGTCAGTGTTTTTTTCCCCAATGTTATTCCAACAGTATTGTTTCTATCGTTATAGCTGTGGTTTGGACTTTGCATTAGAATGAATGTTAAAACTGATTGTTATCATTGTAATGATCGCCCTTGGTGTGAACTGCCCTTTATTTCTAATTCTTAAAATTCTCTTTCTCTCTTTCTGTCAGGCTGCCTGTTTGAGGATGGTCTGTGTCTGAACTATGAAGTATGTCTTAATGGTAAGTCAGTCACACACATTGGATACCCGTAGTCTCTGTGAATCTCATGCCGTTTGATTAAGCTGTGTGTCTATCATCATTTTGAATACAATGCATTTAACTCTTTGGGTATGACTCTCACCCTAACAGACACACACATGCTGTTTTAAATATAGTTTTTGTGTTGCTTAGGAACCATTCCAAATTCACCTCCACATGGGTTGAAAGTAAATCGTTTTGTGTTGGCACAATATGTTCCCACACTCAGTTGCCGTCAATGAGAGGGTATTATGAATGAAATTTTACACATTCACATGTTCAGGCAGTATAAGCCAATCAGACTTAACCTACTTTCTTACTCATATTTGGTGCGAGTGTGTGTGTTTCTTTAAAATGTATATATATATATATATATATAATTATAACTATGAGGCTAATATAGCCTAGAAATCTAGATGCACCCTAGCGGCAGCAAATTTTATTTTGCTGCCAGTTACGTCTAGCAACTCTCCGTTGGCTTGCGAGCTGGAAAAACCAAACTCTAGTCAAGCCAATCATATCGTGTACAAGGAAGAGTAATCAACTGAACAGAAACAGGTGCGTAGAACTAACTAACAATCAAGGAGGGAAAACTAGGGAACACAAGCAAACCAGAACATGCATGTTATAGTAGTTGTAAATAATATATATTTTTACCTCTACTTTCTTCCCTCTTTCTCACCCTTAGAATTAAAAAGACTTTCCTGCTACTCTATTGATAAGAATTATTAATACAGTCACGCATAGAAATAGAAATGACCTCTGTTATGATTGGCTAACCTCTGTGCATATGTAATGAGAAATGCTTTTTTCTCTCCCTTGAGGGTATAAAATAGAGATGCAAACGTAATTGCTCATGGTGTGAGCCTTCTATCAGGCAGGTGTCGGGGACTCCAGCTGGTCCTGTCTCAGTCGCCCCTAGCTACTGTCTCTAATAAGCTGAGACTCTAAATGGATCTAAAAATACACACACACACCATGAAGTGTGCACATAATTGTCAGTCTGAAGAGGTTGTATATTTGATTTTCTCTGTAGATGGCATGTTAGGCCGCTGCGAGGCTGCTCCATTAACAGAAGTCTACACATACGACGTCACGCCAGCAACGGTACAGAGATTCCGCATACTCCTTCAGAGACTGGCACACAGAGGTAAGTGCAATAATGTCACCATAGCAACTGCACACATCACTGTCGCCATGGTTATAAAGGCTCCTCCTAGAGCTCCTCAGCATTCGAGGATCCAATCAGAGGCTCAGTGTGTGTGACGGTTGATGTAAGATGTGCGTCTGGTGTTTTACCCAGAGTTCATTTCACATGTCAATATCTCCTGCTTTGATTCTGTTCCTGCAGGGCTGTCTTGGGAAGATGACGTCACTCAACAGGTTTTAACGAACGAGTTCTCCAAACTACGCAAAGTTTCCCTTCCATTACCAGAGCCCAGGTAAAACACTAACATTTGCCAGTTAGTTTGTTCACTTATAGCCAGAGGAAAGAAAAATCACAAATAGGATCTTTTTTTTTTAAAGTTGTCATAAAATTAAAATATTCCCTATTGCTCTGTACATTATGAGAAATAATGCATGGCTGGCCGCGGGACTTGATTTTGGATGGTTTTTGTTTGCTAATTGCTGTGATCTCATGGATTCGCCTTTGTGCCGGTGGACACGTCATCAGAGAAGAGATGTAGTTGCGAGGAGGAGGGGAATGTTAATGTTTGTGATAAAAGATTACGAGGGCATATGGATTTAAAAAAAAAAACCGGATCAATCATTTATATTAAACTTGTCCATTTTGATCTTATGGTGACTTTAATATATAAAGGAAATCAAATGGAGACTTTTGCTTAAGTCTCCTACTTTTTAGACTTTTCCCCTGCTAAAGAACTCACATTTGTCTCCCACATGGTTGTAAAAGATCAATAATCTCAAGCAATGTGCTCAGATTTGCCATAATACCAGTCTGCAATTAAAAGTGAGACTATAATATGAGCACAAACATTTCTCATCGAAATCTTCCTAACCAAATTGTCGACTACACTCACCACTTTAATATTATAGCTTTATAGTTTATTCTCATTGGCATTTGGATAAAAACTGTCCTCTGGGTATGAGGTGTAGCAACACAGTTTATTCAATTCAATTCACGTTAAAGCTGCTGTCCGTAGCTTTTTTTGGGTTAAAAATTATCCAAAATACATATTTGATAAAATACATAACCAGCCAGTGTTCAAAACTATCTGCTTGCCTTAGCTCGATGCAAAACGGTAAGCTTGTAATAATGTTTTTAATTTTAGTGGTACTGGTGGATTTCCGCGGGAGATTCGAGCATGTCTTTGCGTCATTACGTCACATCTGTACACATAAAGAAGGAGTCTCGGCTAGTATAAGCTATATTGCGTGTGAGGATGTTGGAGGTAGAGATTTATAGCCTTTTCTCACAGCACTTGATATAATTAAACTTATCAATTTGATGGCGGATCCAGAAAGGTTCAAACGACGATCATCATCAGTGACAACTAGAGACTCACCCGCTGTAAAATGCAAAAGACTTCGTTCGGACTTCGGAGTGGCTACAGAAAAAAAGAGACTGCAACCGGAGCAGACCCATGCGAAAACAAGGATAATATCGGAAGGACATTACATGATGTAGTCACGCAATGCTTGCTGACGTTGTTAACATTAACAATTTGAGAACATAGTATAGCTACTTTGCACGGTTTTGCGTGAAATGATAACTTATAAGCAATTGTTAGATTTAATCAGCGCGATTTACTGCAATGTCAGAACCAGAACAAAAGTGAATGTTTCTTACTAGTTCAGATGACATTTCCCGGTGAAAATTCTTATGTTGGTCATACTTCCAAAAAGAATAATCTGTGATTCTGAATGACAATATCCACATCGGCGCGGTGACTGACAGCTGCACACTCTCCTCAAACACTGTGTTCATCCGTGCTGTGCCGTGTCGAGGGTGTTGAATATGGAAGCTTATGTGTAGCAATATTCAATTTGAAATGTAATATGCAAAATGATAATGAAATATGTAAAATGACAATGCAATATGTAAAATGGCAATGCATTTCTGTATTTAAATTTACATTTTCCATTACATTTGTGCAACGTTTGGTGCAAAATGAAAATGATAATTCAATTATATAATTTACATTTGCCATTTCATACATATGTTTTAATATGTAAATTGAATACACATTTTAACGCTTTATAAGTTGCGAAATTAAAATGAAAATTTATTAAAGAAATTTTTAGATCTGTTTAAAATGTTCAAGCAAAAACTGCAGCAAAATGATCATTTAAATGTTATTTTTCTTAATTGCATTTACACTCTCAGTTAAGACACTTGCGATTGCATTTTCATTAAATGTCCCGCAATGAATGTACGCTGCACTTTACAACAATCACCGATTGTGCTCAGTGCTGATTCTGACGTTAAGTTTGGGTTTAGAGAGAAATGACAGCGCGCTGTGAAGGGAAAGATGATGCGCTAGAAGAGCGCGGCTAACGTTAGTTTTTAATAATTTTGCCTCACATATCTTTTTATAATCCTTAGAAGCCAAAATCGAAAATAAAATTTGATTAACCACCCAGATCAGATGTATATTTGATTGGCAGACTCTTTTGAAGCACTCGACAGATATCATATGAACATCGTCAGATAGCTTCGTGAAATATTTTCTAACATTAGTGTTCAAAACTCAACAGTCCATTGGATGTGCATCAAACTAACATATTCCAACATTTTTCGAAATTTTAACATGCTTATTTGCGAAAATATACTTACAATTCAGTTGCTCCTTTCCAGCGGTGTCCGCCATCTTATTTGAAAAATTTGGCCGGCTCGCTGAGTTCGCAAGGTATCCTGGGTAATTTCATCTTCCACTTTGTTTTAAGCCTGCATCGGACCGCACTATTTTTTGAGGGTTGATTTTAAGGGGAGAATAGCACTCCCCCTTGCTCTTTAGAGTATTGGGACACCCTACCCCTACACGAGAACGCGCAAAAACAAGGGTTAGGGCAGAAATCTAGGGTAAGGGGAGGTATTGGGACAGGGCCTAAATGTCCCGCAATGAATATAGCAAAATTCAATGTGCAAATTGAAAATGCATTCCAAGCCGATCACGCCCCTGCCCCGCCCCCTCCCTCCCGCTCGCTCTTGTCAATCACTGCGTCAAGGCGGGGCTCGGCAACATTTTGAGGTGTTGGAAGGAAACATGGCGGCGGCAGAGCTGATACGAGCGTAAATTTACTGGCAGATGAAGGGAAGCGTGAACAGAGAAATTGTAGTGTTTCCGAGGATTATTACGCGTTTGCAGGTGATACCAGTGCGTTGTTAGACCGTGTGGGAGAATGTTCTGCCTTATCTGTATCACCCGTTTGATGTCAACATTATGCTGCGCTGTTGTTGTCTGATGCAGGACTCTGTTAATGATTGTTTCGTTTTGTATTAAATATTCTCATTGTCGGATACACATATGCTTAACTTTATTCTTATTACTATTAACTATAATTACCCAATAATGTTGGAGATCCTACAGGTTTTCTTTACAAATGCACCTACTCTGAGATCACAGAATATGATGGGTCAAATTCAGCTCTTCCAAAAAATTTGACCGCTCTTTATTTCTTCATAACTGACTGTAATGTTCAATAAAGTGTCTCATGTGATGTTTAACCATCTCCCTTTTCTATTTTATAAAGCATATTGATCAGATATTTATAAATACAGTGCCTTGCGAAAGTATTCGGCCCCCTTGAACTTTTCGACCGTTTGCCACATTTCAGGCTTCAAACATAAAGATATAAAACTGTAATTTTTTTGTGAAGAATCACCAACAAGTGGGACATAATCATGAAGTGGAACGAAATTTATTGGATATTTCAAACTTTTTTAACAAATAAAAAACTGAAAAATTGGGCGTGCAAAATTATTCAGCCCACTTAAGTTAATACTTTGTAGCGCCACCTTTTGCTGCGATTACAGCTGTAAGTCGCTTGGGGTATGTCTCTATCAGTTTTGCACATCGAGAGACTGAAATTTTTGCCCATTCCTCCTTGCAAAACAGCTCGAGCTCAGTGAAGTTGGATGGCGAGCGTTTGTGAACAGCAGTTTTCAGTTCTTTCCACAGATTCTCGATTGGATTCAGGTCTGGACTTTGACTTGGCCATTCTAACACCTGGATATGTTTATTTGTGAACCATTCCATTGTAGATTTTGCTTTATGTTTTGGATCATTGTCTTGTTGGAAGACAAATCTCCGTCCCAGTCTCAGGTCTTTGCAGACTCCATCAGGTTTTCTTCCAGAATGGTCCTGTATTTGGCTCCATCCATCTTCCCTGTCCCTGCTGAAGAAAAGCAGGCCCAAACCATGATGCTGCCACCACCATGTTTGACAGTGGGGATGGTGTGTTCAGGGTGATGAGCTGTGTTGCTTTTACGCCAAACATAACGTTTTGCATTGTTGCCAAAAAGTTCGATTTTGGTTTCATCTGACCAGAGCACCTTCTTCCACATGTTTGGTGTGTCTCCCAGGTGGCTTGTGGCAAACTTTAAACAACACTTTTTATGGATATCTTTAAGAAATGGCTTTCTTCTTGCCACTCTTCCATAAAGGCCAGATTTGTGCAGTATACGACTGATTGTTGTCCTATGGACAGAGTCTCCCACCTCAGCTGTAGATCTCTGCAGTTCATCCAGAGTGATCAGTAGGGATGGGAATCGAGAACCGGTTCTTCTTCAGAACCGGTTCCCAGTGAACCAATTCCTTGGAACCGTTAGTATGCCTGCTTAACGATTCTGCAAATGTGTCATGATGTCACACACGCGCTGCGTTATTTTGATTCAGAACGCAACAAACATGGCATTGAGGCAGAAGCGCTCGTTTGGTTATATTTCACGCGAAAAGACGGCAATATGTGAGGTGCCATCTAGGGCTTAAATCAAACTTCATTCACGCACACATATGTGAAACAATTGCATAAACTTATACTAAGTAGTCAAACATACATGTATACTGCTGAATGCTCAAACAAATACGAAATGCACAACGGCACACCTTAAGTCGCTCACGCATACACGCAAACTCTACACACACGAGAGGCGCGAAACTCTCCAGGCACATACTCATATGAAACGCGCGCACACACAAACTCTCCACGCACATACTCATATGAGACGTGCACGCACGCACACACAAATTCTCCACGCACATACTTATATGAGACGCGCGCGCACACACAAACTCTCCACGCACATACTTATATGAGACGCGCGCGCACACACAAACTCTCCACGCACATACTTATATGAGACGCGCGCGCACACACAAATTCTCCACGCACATACTTATATGAGACGCGCGCGCACACACAAACTCTCCACGCACATACTTATATGAGACGCGCGCGCACACAAACTCTCCACGGCACATACTTATATGAGACGCGCGCGCACACACAAACTCTCCACGGCACATACTTATATGAGACGCGCGCGCACACACAAACTCTCCACGCACATACTTAAATGAGACGCGCGCGCACACAAACTCTCCACGGCACATACTTATATGAGACGCGCGCGCACACACAAACTCTCCACGCACGCGCACACACACAAACTCTCCACGCACATACTTATATGAGACGCGCGCGCACACACAAACTCTCCACGCACATACTTATATGAGACGCGCGCGCACACAAACTCTCCACGGCACATACTTATATGAGACGCGCGCGCACACACAAACTCTCCACGGCACATACTTATATGAGACGCGCGCGCACACACAAACTCTCCACGGCACATACTTATATGAGACGCGCGCGCACACAAACTCTCCACGGCACATACTTATATGAGACGCGCGCGCACACACAAACTCTCCACGCACGCGCACACACACAAACTCTCCACGCACATACTTATATGAGACGCACGCGCACACACACAAACTCTCCACGCACATACTTAAATGAGACGCGCGCGCACACACACAAACTCTCCACGCACATACTTATATGAGACGCGCACGCACACACAAACTCTCCACGCACATACTTATATGAGACGCGCGCGCACACAAACTCTCCACGCACATACTCATATGAGTCGCGAGCACACACACACTCAAACTCGCGCACATACTCAATGAGAGTATGACGGTGCCTCATAACAATCTAGTCACTTGTTGCAACACCTGTAAAATTTCCATTTCGTCAAAGGGGGGGGCCTCCAATATGCAGAAACATTTAGTCCCATGAAACTTAAACTGGAATGTCACTGTTTCTGTCACTGCGACTTCATGAACAGGTGAACACGCGCACGCACACATCACGTTTGAAGTAAAATTGAGGATGCAGTGCATGTAATGCATCAAGATATCGAATTGAACTGAATCGATGACATGATAATCGTAATCGAACTGAACCGTGAGACCAGTGTAGGTCCACACCCCTAATACGCTGTGCTGTGTCAGGGAGTTAATAATAATTAACAAACAAATAAGTTATAAGTTCAATAAGTTAATACAAACAAACAAATTTGTACTTATTCCCTCACCCAATGAGAATCGATAAGAGAATCGATAAGGAATCGAATCGATAAGCAATATCGATAATGGAATCGGAATCGTTAAATTCTTATCAATTCCCATCCCTAGTGATCATGGGCCTCTTGGCTGCATCTCTGATCAGTCTTCTCCTTGTATGAGCTGAAAGTTTAGAGGGACGGCCGGGTCTTGGTAGATTTGCAGTGGTCTGATACTCCTTCCATTTCAATATTATCGCTTGCACAGTGCTCCTTGGGATGTTTATAGCTTGGGAAATTTTTCTGTATCCAAATCCGGCTTTAAACTTCTCCACAACAGTATCTCGGACCTGCCTGGTGTGTTCCTTGTTCTTCATGATGCTCTCTGTGCTTTAAACGGACCTCTGAGACTATCACAGAGCAGGTGCATTTATACGGAGACTTGATTACACACAGGTGGATTCTATTTATCATCATTAGTCATTTAGGTCAACATTGGATCATTCAGAGATCCTCACTGAACTTCTGGAGAGAGTTTGCTGCACTGATAGTAAAGGGGCTGAATAATTTTGCTCGCCCAATTTTTCAGTTTTTTATTTGTTAAAAAAGTTTGAAATATCCAATACATTTCTTTCCACTTCATGATTGTGTCCCACCTGTTGTTGAGTCTTCACAAAAAATTACAGTTTTATATATTTATGTTTGAAGCCTGAAATGTGGCAAAAGGTCGAAAAGTTCAAGGGGGCCGAATAGTTTCGCAAGGCACTGTATATAGGGTCATCACGGAATCTGACGGGTTTTGATGCCATCGTCTATAATTGGTCTAATATTTTAAAAACCGAAGCCGCACAACCGGCACAAACGAACGAGACTATTTTATTTGGAGGATGTGGGGGGCTGGGTGACCTCAGAATGACCTATAAATATTCTTTAAATATCTTAAAAATCGAAGCAGAACAAACAATAAAGCAAAGTAACAGCACAAATGAAGTAAAAACGATTGAGCCTATTTTGCCGACGTTTTGCATTGGGTGGGGGCGGGGCCAACTTCACACAGTGATTGACAAGAGGGAGCGGGAGGGAGGGGGCGGGGACGTGATCGCCTCGGAATGCATTTTCAATTTGCACATTGAATTTTGCTACATTCATTGCGGGACATTTAATGAAAATGCAATCGCAAGTGTCTTAACTGTGAATGTAAATGCAATTAAGAAAAATAACATTTAAATGATCATTTTGCTACAGATTTTGCTTGAACATTTTAAACAGATCTAATAATTTCTTTAATACATTTTCATTTTAATTTTGCAACTTATAAAGCGTTAAAATATGTATTCAATTTACATATTAAAACATATGTATGAAATGGCAAATGTAAATTATATAATTGAATTATCATTTTCATTTTTCACCAAACGTTGCACAAATGTAATGGAAAATGTTAATTTAAATACAGAAATGCATTGCCATTTTACATATTGCATTGTCATTTTACATATTGCATTATCATTTTGCATTTTACATTTCAAATTGAATATTGCTACACATAAGCTTCCATAGTTGAACTACAACTCACGTAAAGTTGATAATTCCGCGAATGACTGCAATTGCAGATTTCGAACAGAGATGGCGACAAAGAGGAAAAATGCCGGACTGCAGCTTTAAAAAAATGATCGTGATTTTAATGGTAAAAGACTGTAAAAATGCTACTGTAAAAACCTGTTAATTGTTTAACAGTAAGTTTCCTTACTATATACGGTGAATAACTGTAATAGATCTAACCTTACATTTAATGTTATTCTACAGTAAAATATCTATGTTTCTTCTACTTAAGTGTCATGTGTTTTACCATGATGGTGTTTAGTTTTTGTGTGAAAGAGACTGTGCACCTTGCATATATTAGTAATTACTTTCTCAGCTTGTGGAAAAGCTGCTTGTGATGAGCTTTGATTCATGATGTGACTTTCTCATCACCACCTGTTTTTGGTGGTTGTTAGTGTATTACAAAGGTACAAAACAGACATTAGTACTTCAATAGGTTGGTATATTAACATTTATATCAGTTAATGAAATACGTTTTTTCACTGTAAATGGAAGTTAAATCTGTAAAACCTAAAATGTTGCTTCCGTATCTTTTTTCTTTTTCTTTTCTTTTTTACAGTGTATAGCGCACAATACATTTTGTTTCAAAGATGCTTTACAGAGAATGCAAAATGTAATTACCTTTGATAATTACCCATGGCCATGATTCCTCTAGTGATTTCTGCAGTCGTGGTTTATATCTTGATATTCTGACAGGCTGCAGGGTTATGGGACTGCTGTTGGAGACAGGAGAATGAAATCACCAGAGGCTGAGGTTAGGAAGACTCTGAAATACCTGCAGCATCTGGGACTGCTACCAAAAACATCACAAAAGGTGAGTCAGGTGTGTGTGTGTGTGTGTGTGTGTGTGTGTGTGTGTGTGTGTGTGTGTGTGTGTGTGTGTGTGTGTCCGAGGGCCGTGGCTCTGCCTCAGGATTGATAGTTACATTGGACATAGAAACATTTTAAATATAAATGTAAACAAAAATCTTTAAGATCAAACATGAAATTAATATGAATAGGCCCAATAATGTGCAAAATTATTAACATGGCAGGCTGAATAGGAACATTTACAATTTGGTATATTCATAAACATCAGCAAGTGTGATTTACCAATCTATTAGTTTTAAGCTGTTTTAAATGTTTATCCTGTGTAGGGGGCGGAGCTTCAGTATTATCGCCCTGGAGAACCACGCCCTGCCGCTGACTCCTCCCCTCCGGAGTTCATTCCAGAGATGCCCTATCAGTCACAGTCTTACCCCGACCTCAGCCGATACCAGAGCGATGCGGCACACGCTCCACCGCAGGGAGAGGGGTTAGACCTGCTCAGGGCCGCACTTCAGAAGTATCTTTCCAAGAACAAACCGCCTCTGGGGGAAAGATCCAGAGCGGACCGGCTCTTCTTAAAAGACTCTCTTACACCAGTGGATGGTATAATCTTTTATTTTCTTTTCTTTTCTTCTCTTTTCTACTCTTCTCTACTCTCCTCTTCCCCTCTCCTCTCCTCTCCTCTCCTCTCCTCTCCTCTCCTCTCCTCTCCTCTCCTCTCCTCTCCTCTCCTCTCCTCCATTTACTAATGTCATCTGAAAGCTGTACGACTTTCTGTGAAACACAAAAACGAGATGTTTAGCAGAATATCAAAGCTTCTCTTTTCCATAGAACAACAGTAGCCAGTGACCCGAGTCTGTCAAGCTTAGTCAAGCCCAGTTTAATGTGAAGAGAGAGCTATAAGTAAGCAGAGTTTTTTCTGGCAATTTTACTAGTGGAACAAAAAATGAACCCTTAACCTTCTATTTCATGATATTTCCTCACTGTAATGCAGTAAGTCATTTAAAAATCATTTAAGTCATTTGCATATACAGTATATATATATATTTAAAAAAAAAATTGACCTATATAATTTTTATACAGTTTCTTGATTTTAGTAATTAGGTCCATTTTGTGCAAGAAAATGTATTAAAACATTTTTTTATATTTCTATGCAGTAGAGGGTTACGTCGTTATTCACTGCATATTTGCCATAAAAGATATGTTAAAAAACTTTCTCACAGAATCCTTCATCTGGAAAGTTCTGCGGAATGTGGGAAGACACAGTGTGGATGTGAAGAGTCTAAAGACAACAGATCTGGATAAGCTTGCTGTTCTTATCGCAGACGCTCTGCAGGTGGTGGAACAGCAGGCCGGTCAGGGAGAGACGCCCAGAGACCTGGAGACACAGTGGCGTCCTGAGGACGAGGCAGAAGACATGCAGTATGAGGACCAGCAACCTGAGAGTTATGCAATGGAACAGACCCCTAAAGACAGTGCTCAGAAGCAGACGGAGGTGGATGAGGAAAGTTCATCTGTCGCTCAAAAGACAGTCCAAACCATCATGCCTGTGACAGGTAACATCATCTGAAGCAAAACCAAGTCTTTCATCACTCATACGTAGACAAACATTTATAACAATCATGATGTTTCTCTTTCAGAGGGACAGACAGTAGGGGAGGAGAAGAGAACCATGGACAACAAGGTAGTACTAGTGTTGGTTGAAGGTCAGAAAGATACTTCACGCAAGAACACAAAGCAGACAGTTTCTGTCCACTCTTAGGTCACATTTACATTACATTGTTCAAGTGACCCAATTCCGAGCTCGGATATGACCCACGAACGTGTAAGCAGGAAAAAAGCACATGGATTTCGGTATTCTCCGAAGATTTTCAGATTGGTGTCAGGCCTCATTCATATGTGGAAATAAATCTGAAATGAATCGAATACATGCATTTGCGTCTGCCATGTAAGCGGACAGATCGGATATTCCCGTCAATGCGATTCGTACGTCATTGAAAAATCGACTCGCCATTGTGATCACATGACTCTCTTTTTTAAATGGCGTAATAAAGGACTAAGGCTCAACACAATGGTTTCGCTGACCTTTAAAGATGGTGCAGAAAGCAAAAGCTGTTTTTACGTCCTTTTCGGCCTGGTCACTTTTAAAAGAAGATGTAAGCTGGTCATCAAAAAAAATGTTATATAGTCAACAAATCGGAAATGGTTGTCAAGACCTATTTTTTTACAGTCTATGGTCAAGACCTGCAGTGTAAATGCGCCCCTAATGTCAGATCTGTAAACCTACATAAAATGTGTTCAGTTTAATTTTTGTTTTGCGTTTCACTTAAATAATATGCATAGCATGTTTACAAGGCAGCTTAACAGAGAATATTGCCATCAGTAAAATTGATCTAGTTTAATGTTCTAAAACATTTCACTTAAATAAAAATTATATGAATATTAAACAAATATTAAAGCTGCAAGCAGCATTTTAGCGGTGTTCAAGCAGTTAAGGCCTTTAAGGCCGTTAAGCACAAAAGCATCAAAAGACATTATGTTTTATGTAGCAAGCATGATTTACCATGATATACTACATTTCAGTGTGATTTTTCATGATTTACCATGTTCCAGTATGATTTACCATGAATCTAACATGATTTTCCATAGTTTACCTTGATATACCATGTTATATGATGATTTACCATGATATAGCACATTCTAGAATAATTTACCAGGATTCTAGCATGATTTACCTTTTTTACTATGATTTACCATGTTTCTGGCGTTATTTACCATGATTTACCACGTTGATAGCAATTATATGAAGCATAAGAACAATTGAAGTGATAAACTCTGACAAAATATGAATGTGTTATAATAGTAATTGTTATATAAGTGATTTTATAGTGTCTATATACAAAAAAAGACTATTAATAAGAAGAGTGGCCAGCAGAGGGCAGTAGAAGACCACTTATTGGCTCACTTTCATTTTCAACTACTTAGTTTCTCCAGTATTCTCCACTGAAGCAAACCATTTTTTTCATGTTAACTCCATAATGCATGCTTACACACACACACACACACACACACACACACACACACACACACACACACACACACACACACACACACACACACACACACACACACACACACTCACACACACACACAGACACACACACACACACACACACACACACACACACACACATTTTTGGGATATGTTATTGTGAAAATCTGTTTTAATGGTATATGAGCATTTCACATATTTCTTTGCAATGTAATAATATAAAACTAATTAAAGAAAATGCTTTAAGCATTTGTTTGTTAGCCAATGCTGAAAGCTGATAAAAAAAGATTAAAAATGTCTAATGCTGCTGCTCCATCTAGTGGACAACAGTGCTATTACAGCCTACTTATACAATAGGCCATGTTTTTCATATAATTTAATCTACACACGCTCATTCTGATGTAGATAGAGACATTTGGAACTTCAGGAGCCAATGTGACTCAATTGTCACTTCAATAGACGATTTTTGACTAAATGTTATTGTAAATGTTAAAATAGTGAATTTATAAAGTCTAAATATTAATTATAGTTGAGTAGTGTGACAAAATGACTTTTTTTAAACAGCAGGGGGCAGTAAAATACCACTTATTGGCTGTTAGCCTTTTGCAAGCTGTTATAGCTGTTCTTGACCTTATTTTAAGAAGCTATGAGCATTTATTGAAAAGATATTGGCTTTCGGTCAAGGCTACATATTGAAGTGACCCTATTATAGTCATCCAAATGAAAAAGTTATACATTTTCCTATAATTATTGTTCTAGAGAGTACAGAGCAATAGATGAATTTTGACAAAATGTGATTGTAAATGTTAAAATAATGATTTAATAAAGTCTAAATATCAATTATATATACAAATATTAGGGAGTAGTATGATGAAATGACAGCAGGGGGCAGTAAAATACCACTTATTGGCTGTTATAGCCATTCAAGCTGTTATAGCTGTTATAGCCATCCGATTTACACTCTATTATAGCCATCCAAATGAAGTAATTATACCTTTTCTGATAATTATTGATCTAGAGAGTCCAGATAATTGTACTGCACTGGTTTTAAACATTAAGATATGAAAATTATACGATCATAGATGGAAAAGACCATTTACAGCCAATACAGGCAATTTACCATAGGAAATGCATGGTTTTAAAGCTTTTCAACAGTTATAGCGCCACCTATTGTCCGATGTCCATGAAACTTTGCATGCTTCTTCACCATGGTATGACACATATGCTCATCAATTTTTGTCAAGTTCTGAGTTTTTATTTATGATTTATAGGCTTTTGAGTGTATTTTGACACGCCCCCTTTTCTAAATGACCCTGTTACAGTGAACCAAAGGGCAAAGTTCAACTTTTTTTTGATAATTATTGATCTAGAGAGTCCAGAGAATTGTCCTAGACTGGTCTGGTTCCAATCAGGCAAAAAACCAGGGACTAGTTCGCAAATGTAGGTTTTGGACAAAATTGGCCATAACAAATTTTTTTTTTGCTCACTTCACTTCGTGCTTGAACACCTAATTATGCATGGAATTTTCCTTCAAGTATGGATTTACATTCCGTTTGTGTTTATTTCCTGTTTTAGTCGGAAGTGGGCTTTTTAGGAAAGCTGCTGGAGTACCTGGATAAAAGCTCCAGCTCAGATCCAGAGTCTGTTGATAAGGGACCGGGCATATCTGTAGAGAAGGTTCGTAGCAGAACAACACACCGGGAGGTGGGGATGCAGAAAAAGGCCATCGAGAGAGTGGAGGAGGTAGAGGGCTGGGTGCAGGCAGCAGCTATAGCGCCCTCCTCTGGCCTGAAGGAAAACCCTGCACCACACCGCAAGAACATGAAAGTGGAGGATCTTCAGTTGGATGTTCAGAGCAACGCTAAAAATGACATCTACGGATACATTATTACTGACACAGAGTAAGACCCTCTCTCTCCCTCTCTTTCTTTCTCTCTCAATTAAATTCAGTCTTTTATTGGCCTGTTCTCCACACATTATTGACAAAGGATTCAATCAGCACAAGAGCAATAGTGTTAAAATATCAAATATAGACATTTGTGATCATTGGGGAACATTCCCACACCAAGGCTGCATTTATGTGATCAATAATACAGCAATAACTGTTTTAAACAAAAATTTAAAATAACTGTTTTCTGTTTAAAATGTAATTTATTCCTGTGATGATTGTATTATGATCAGAATCAAGTTTCTCTTTCTCTCTGGATCAGGAATCTTCCCACAGATAAGGGATTGTATCTGATGGAATTGGTGGCTCGTAAAGCGAAGATTCAAATGACGGATTTCTCAGAGCTCTCGTGAGTCGTGATGATAGTGTGTGTTTGCGTCTTGTGTCTCCTTCAATGCATGTATGTTAACTATTTCTCAAATTAGGATAGCTTGCAAAAAGGAAAGCCACAATGGGTTTAAAATATATTGCAAGCTTAGAAAAGGATATCTATTGTTACGTATCTTTATCTTATTGCGAATGATTCATGTTTAATATTTTTTAAACATTTTGACTGCTTAATTTTTTCATTAAAATATGAATTGATCTTCTCTTTGTATGCCGGACTTCTCCAATTATTTAGTTCGCTTAAACCCCGCCCACTCAGATCTGCCCCATCCAATCAACGACCAATGGATAGAACCAAGTCCCCGCACTACATTTTTGTCTTTTTCTTTTTATGCATTATCTATTTCACTTGAATGTATATCACGATACAAAAGAGAAGTCGTGACTTTAATGTTCAGACAGGTATAGTGTCTAAGAATAATTTAATGGATGACTATTTTTAAATGTGCCATTATTAGTTTTATAGTTAAAACACTAACTGACGGTAAATTTCTTGTTTTTGGACACCAACATGATTCCTCAAAATAAGTTGTTGTGTGTTTGTGTTTTTGTATAGCGTTGTTAGTCCAGCTGTGACGTTTCAGGTCCGTCCGAACGCTCAGAACATCACTACAACAGATGTGGCTAATGTAGCAGGTTAGTTTAGTAAGAGTTAACTAATTACATGATATACAAGAGAGTCAAGAAACTCTTCCATGCATGTCTCTGTTCAGACTTGACTATGATCTCCTCTGATTCTTCTCTTGTATCAGTCCATCAAAAGGATGAACTGGAAAAAGAAGCGAAAGTCAAGATCGTGGAGGCTGGAGTCACTGATGTAAGATTCTTTCTATTTTTTTCCCCATCTCATTGTCACCTCAAACAGAATAAAATACATTTTAATGTATCAAATATACTGCATAAAAACTGTTGTTAATCAAATCACTGTAAAAATGAAAATTGAGGCACCATTTGGGGTTCCTCAGATCACCACACTGGTCGAACCGTATATGGAGAACTTTTAAAACATGCCGGTTCCCTAAAGAACTTTCAAAATGAAGCCCCATAAGTCCTGCAAGAACTCGGAAGACTGTCAATGGTTTATCTAATAAATCATAAGGTTTTGAGGCACTTAAACATAAAATGAAGCTGCCCATGTTTACAACAGGATCTGAGTCACCTTCAAAAGGCCTAGAGATTCTCAAGAAGGTTCTGCCAGTGTCTGAAGAATAAATAAAGAACAAAACAGATAACACATTTTGACTCTGACAGCAGCTACAGCATCCTTTTCTTTATTAAATATCTGAGACTTTAGAAAATAAATGCAATTTAAAATTTTTAAAGATTCCATGTCTTTCTCTTTCTCTATAGAGGAGTAAACTGAATCAGATTCCCACCAAGTACAGCCGTTCTGAGTCTCTGAAGTTTCTGATTCTGACTGTGATTTCCATCATCTGCATCACTGGAGTGTTGCTGGCGTCCAGCGTGGTTTACTGTCTGCGTCACCGCTCTCATCACAAACTCAAAGAGAAGCTCACCAACCTCGGCTCAGACCCCGCCACTGATTCCACTGCTACCTACCAGGTACCAAAGTGTGTGTGTGTGTGTGTGTGTTTGTAGAGCTGTTCGTTTGAGATTTTCTTTGATGTATGTAAATATCCATCTCTCTCTAGGAACTGTGCAGGCAGCGAATGGCAGTGAAGCCTCCTGTAGAGAAGTCAGATCCTATTCACTCTTCTCGTATAAATAGCGTGTCATCTCAGTTGAGTGAGGGCCCGATGCCGAGTCCCTCTGCTCGCACTAGCACCCCCTCCTGGAGCGAAGAGCCCGTCCACTCCAACATGGACATCTCTACTGGTCACATGATACTGGTACACACGCAAACAAACACACACTGGAAAAGTTAAAAAATGTAACACAGATGCATTTATTCAATGCCATTGGAAAAGCTAAAACCTTCACTTGCAAATATAAATGTAAAAATTATATTAAACTTTTTTAATTATATACATTTTTTTGGATAATTTAATTAAAATTTAATTAAAACATTCATAACATTTTATTTTTGTAATTTATTACAAATATTATTTTTTAAATAAGTCTCACCAAAGCTGTATTTATTTGATCAAAATTACAGAAAACCATTAATATTGTGAAATATTATTCGTTTTCTATTTTAATATATTTTAAAATCTGAATTTTCAGCATCATTACTCCAGTCTTCAGTGTCACATGATCCTTCAGAAATCATTCTAATATGCTGATTTGATGCTCAAGAAACATTTCTTATTATTATCAATGTTGAAAACAAGTCGTGCTGCTTAATATTTTCGTGGATACCATGATACTTTTTTCAGGGTTCTTTGATGAAATAGGAAGTTCAAAAGAACAGCGTATATAAAAATAGAATTCATTTGCAACATTGTTAACTGTCACTTTTGATCAATTTAATGCAGCTTTAATAAAAGTATTCTTTTTTTTTTTTAATCTTACAGACCCCAAAACTTGTGAATGGTAGAGTAATTTTCCATTTCATAAGAGCAAAAGACATGCAAAAACATCCTGTATGTTATTCTATGTACACATAGGCATATATGGAAGACCACCTGAAAAACAAGAATCGTTTGGAGTCCGAGTGGGAGGCTCTCTGTGCGTACCAGGCCGAGCCCAACGCCACCACCATCGGAACCAGAGACGGCAACGTCAAGAAAAACCGCACAAGCACAGTCATAGCCTGTGAGTCAAACATGTGCTTATTTATGTCCTGTGGTGTGTTAATGAATTCCCAAGCTTTTCAAATGGGAAAATAAAATGTGTTTTTGTTCAGATGATCATTGCAGAATAACTCTGAAGTTGGAGAACAATCAAGGCAACTCGGACTACATCAATGCCAGCCCAATCGTGAGCCCAAACTACATACTTCCGCAAAAAGCATCAAACTACTCAAACTGCACACTACAAACCACACACATCACAAACTAGATAAAACACTAGGTGTAGGAAACTTCAACCCCGGTTGCTCCAGGGTGACTGCACCTGTAGAAAATACTCAGCGTAAATGACTTTGGATAGAAGGCATTGATTAACTGTCTGTGGACCAGTTAAGGCAAACAACTGAGACCTGCTTTATTACCACTGTGCCCTTAAGGAAGAAACTCAACCCATAGGTTACTCAGCGCTATTTGCCATCACAGTTAATGCAACTGATGCCGTACAGCCGTAGGTCACATGACAATGACAACATGGTGATGTAGAATTTCATTCATACTACCCACATTCATTACATATTTTTTTTAAACGGTTGAGAAGTAAGTTCTAAACCAATGTAGTACGTACTACAGTATGAGATTTTGGACACAGCATTATCAACAGAAAAGTGGGCAGTCAGCCTAACACTCAGAACTCATGTGCAATATAGGAAATTGCATCGTGCACATGGTGTGCAGTAGAGATGTTATGGGCAGCATTATCTGATTTGCATAAGTGAATTGGGTACTATAACGATGCAGACTGTGCATGCAAATAAATGGCACAATTCATTCTTTGTGTTTTGATTGCTCATTATATATACTTGCTGTAGTATTATTACATACATATATATTATTTAAACCATATACAGCCAGACTGCATGTGATGCAGAAGGGTTTATTGTGTGTTTTCTCTCTCTCAGATGGATCACGACCCCCGTAACCCTGCGTACATCGCCACTCAGGGCCCGCTGCCCTCCACCGTGGCTGACTTCTGGCAGGTAAACGGCATTATTTGTTTGTAATCTGACATAGACGGTCAGTGTGGTCATGTGAGTTCTCTAGCACAAGGTCTGGGAGAGCGTGTGTGTGTGTGTGTGTGTGTGTGTGTTACAGATGGTCAGGAAAAGACTGTACGTGTTTGTGTGTTCTCTTGCAGATGGTCATGCAGTGTGTGTGTAACATTGTGTGTGTTCTCTTGCAGATGGTCTGGGAGAGCGGGTGTGTGGTGATTGTCATGTTGAGTCCTCTCACTGAGAATGGTGTAAAACAGTGTTACCACTACTGGCCCGATGAAGGCTCCAACCTCTATCACATTTATGAGGTACCGTACGCACAAATATTCTCCTTGCAGAGTAGAAGGCCACTCTACTTGTGTAAGGGCGACTGCATGTGGCTTTTTGTTCTACTGTTTTGGTGGTAGAATATCTAACAGAAGAATCAGCTTATGCAACAGAGGTGTGCAGTAAACCTCACTCCCCTGGTCTCAAGAGGCGCGCTAGCGAGTGATGCTAGAGGCTGCGGGCTTTAGTGTCCTTGTTAGTGCGCCTGCCTTCCATGCTGGTTCGAATCCCGCTCAGGAGTGCGTTTCCCGAAAGCATCGTCATCCAATTATGATCGCAATTTCCATTGAACTCTATTGGTAACGACGGAACTTGCGACCATAGTTGGCTAACGATGCTTTCGGGAAACGCACCCCAGAGCACCAGTTACACTTAGACAGAGTTTTCTGTCATATTTAGACACATTTGATCTGCTCTACTGATAGGATTTCATTACATCACCCTGTACAGCAGTTGCATTCAGCTTCAACTACTTTTTTCATAAACTTTTGTTTCAGTCACATGACTTTTACAGCACATCCGCCATATTTATGATCATCAGCAGGGCAAAGTGGACATTTATAAATCTATTTTATTCCTCAATTCATCTCAATATACTGGCACTATAAACAGAGATGGATTGTGGATTAAATATACACAGTATAAATGCCTTGTGCTAATGTGCTAAAATGACAACAACAAAAAATCTGGGACCTGGTATTGATCAAATCCAGTGATCTTTTTTTTTTTTTTTGCTATTTCTGTCCATATGTTTTTGTATTCAATTTATAATTCAATTATTATAAATATGGCATATGACTGAAACGAGTTAATATATAAGTAAAAAATATATCGAAGAATAACGAATATATTGTAAGTAAAAAGTAAGTAATTTAACATAATTGCATCAATACTAGTGGGAGACGGTTGAAATTATAGGCTATAAATAAAACAAAATTGTTTTAAAATGTTTATCGTTGTATTCTTAAATGCAAAGCCACTGATTAACACACTAAATTTAGCAATTTAATGTCGAGTAAAAGCATTTTGTAAAATGACCATGTGATTATATGACATTTATGCACATTTATTATAAAACAAACAGGCCAGTGCATTTAAACAGGCAGTTTTCACCTTGTGTTTCATCTTGTGTGTGTTTCTAGTAGAGGCATAAGGCTTCATATTGCTTGCTTTCAAATTTTTCAGATTGTTTTAATGTTAAGAATTTAAAATACAAAGTGTAATCTTTAGATTGAGAATTTTTATTTAGTTTCTTCATTCTGTGGAACATAAAAGAAGATATTTTGAGAAATATGAATATCAGATCAAATATCAGATAAATATCTCAGATTTTTGAGTTGAGTATCCCTTTAAGGTCTCATGTAATAATAGCTGCAATTTTGTGCAAATGCAGAACACTATAATGAGACAGACACAAAACAGTGACTATATTTTTGGTTTGGTTTTCTATATTCTTTAATCATCCCTCTGTATCTAGTGATATTTGCACTGCTGTGTGTGGTGTTGTTAGGTATAATAACATGACTAGTTTTTTTCTCATATGTGTGTTGATTTAGGTGAATCTGGTTTCTGAGCATGTGTGGTGTGAGGACTTCCTGGTTCGGAGCTTTTACTTGAAGAACATGCAGACTAATGAGACTCGTACAGTCACACAGTTTCATTATCACACCTGGCTGAATGACCGAATGCCTGAAATCAGCCAAACCCTGCTCGACTTCCGCAGGTGCGAGAGTGTGTGCATGTGTTGTGCGAGCGTGTGTCTGTGTCAGCTCCTGAGCGGTTGCCAGTGTCATTTTTGTGGTCGTGCAGCTAGTTCACTGGCTCCAGTTGCATAGTCACAAAAGTGATCATTGACAACTGTGACTCTGCATCCAACTGCACCCTGGGATACCAGCCCACTCCCTCAACCTCTCTCCTCCCTCAATCTTTGATCAACCTTTCTGCCTGCTAACCTCTAAGCTCTGACCTATGATTTCCTCCTTTTCTTTGCCTCTTACCCACAGTTCTCTGTGTACCTCAGTTCTCTCTGGCTTTCTTATATTTTCAGTTTTTCTTAAGTCAGAATTGTTGTTTAGTTGTTCCTGGCCCCACCCCTGTTATTGCTGATCTGCACAAAACCAGCAGCAGTGTTTATATGTTCAAACCAGTAACATGGCTGAGGCTAATGTGGCTGTGTGTGTGTTTGTGTGGGTCAGCTTTTGTCTACATTACTGATCAAAATAGATAAGTAAATAGAATGTATTAATAATAATGAATGAATTAATAGAATAATGTTCAAATGGAAAACAAAAGAATCCAGAGAGGTTTTATATATCAGAATTAGGTTAGGTTTAGAGTTTACAGTTGGGATAGAAAATATTGTTAGCTTAGGACAGCTTAGAATAAATGTAAATGTAAATAAAAACAATGGAAGACAATGGAAAGTCCTCAACATGACAGATTCAAACAAACGTGTGTGATTTGTTCTGTGTGTTAATTAATCTTATTTCATCCCCAAATCTTTTATAAAAATCTTTACGTCAAAACTACTGTTCAAAAGTTTGGGGTCAGTAATATTTTTTTAAGAAACACTTTTATTCAGCAAGGATGCAGATGTGACTGTAAAGACATTTATAAAGTGACAAAAAAATTCAATTTCAAATAAATCGTGTTCTTCTTTTAAACTTTCTACTCATCAAAGAATCCTGAAACACAAAAATATTAAGCAGCACAATGTTTATTATGTTCTAGAATGATTTCTGAAGGATCACGTGACTCTGAAGACTGGAGTAATGATACTGAATATTCAGCTTGCTCTTGACAGTAATATATTGAAATAATATTTCACAATATTACCTTTTGATTTTATTTTTTATTAAATAAATGCAGCCTTGGTGAGCATTGGAGACTCTAAAGCATACGAGAAATCTTACCGACCCTAAACTGTTGAACAGTAGTGTACATTTAAAAAAAAAAAAAAATTATCATTTTTTTATTATATGAAATGGATTCAGAACTCCATCTCTTCTGTAGAATTTAGCTGCATCTGAAATCTCTTTACAAGTTTTATTTGTCTGTGTGTATGTGAGTGTGTCTGTGTGTTTATGATTGTATGTATGTCTTCTTTCCAACAGGAAAGTAAACAAATGCTACCGTGGAAGGTCCTGTCCTGTCATTGTTCACTGCAGGCAAGTAAAAAACATTCAAACACACACACACACACACACACACACACACACACACACAAATATGCAAAAAAAATAAAATACAGTAAATAAGACTTTTGTGAGGTCCCCCTTGAAAACGAGATGTCACATCTCAAGGGGTTTTCCTCTTAACAACAACAGTAAATTTCAAATTAAATTTCAAGACATGTATTCAACACAATTGTTCACTAAATGAACAAAAGCAAGCATGATATTAAATAATGATATTAGGAAACAGGGTTTTAAGAGGGTGACAGCTGAAAGCGCACCTTCTCGCCATCTCTGTGTTTGCTACACTAATTTCATGTGCTGGCCGCAACTAGCAAAAGACAGACGGTTGGAAGAAAACAAGTTTGGCTGTTTTCCATGCTCATGCTGTCATGATGACATCAGCGGGAAAGCAAGGTCGTGTGAGAAGCAGAACAAGTTGTTACATTCTGACTAAAGGTTAAAAGCTTTTAGATAGCCGACACTATAAAATCTGAAAACAGTTCTGCGACAGACCAGTCTGACAGCGCTAACAGAAACTTCCTGTTCATAAGTTCCTGTAATATGTCATAGTGTGTTTCAGTTTTTTGGCTTCTTATTGTTTTTTTTTATGTTGACGTTTTCTTTTTTCCATCAGTGACGGAGCTGGACGGACTGGGACGTACATTTTGATTGACATGGTGTTGAATAAAATGGCCAAAGGTAAAGACAAAGAAAGCAGAGGATCAGATATCAGTGGGTGTTAAGTGATGCTTTGCACATTGTGGACAGTCAGTGTAAATACTGATATAAATATGATACAAGATTCTGTGCTTTACAGGTGCAAAAGAGATAGACATTGCTGCTACACTGGAACACCTGAGAGACCAGAGACCCGGCATGGTTCAGACCAAGGTATGTACATACATATAGACATTTGTACACTGAAAAAGACACAATATCTTTCATACTGAAACATACTCTGTGTCCTCCTCAGGATCAGTTTGAGTTTGCACTGACGACTGTAGCCGAGGAAGTGAACGCTATTCTCAAAGTCCTGCCACAGTGATACTTGCTTTCTGTTTCTCTCTCTTGGTTGTATATAAACTCTGATCCCATGTCTGAGAAGATCTATGTTCTAAAGAAACTATTTTGTCTGTAAAATGATTGGACTATATTCAGTAGTAATTAGGAATTGTGTACTGTTTTAGTTCTGTGTGAATATGAAAGCACATTATATTTTTCTTCAACATTCTCTTCTTTATTTCAGATATGAATTACTCTCTCATCATTGCTGTTTGCATATCGCACAGACATTTCAACTAAGGCCAGATTGGTTTTAAATGTATAGTTAATTGGACCTGAATTTATTGAATTAATCTGTATGTGCTTTGTTATTTAAGATTTAGAACTGTGTTCTACAGGTTATGTGTGACAACTAGTTTTTCTGATTATCAGAGACCCACACCAAGAACACGAGGAGACAATTTCTGCCTTTCCAAGCCAAGGAAACGTTTAAATCATTCATAAATCAAAACATTAAATCGTGATGTTCAACTTGACCTGAACTTTTATTATAAGACTAAAACTCTTAAGAAGCACTACCACTTTCATTTGGTATTGAAATTTAATCTGTGCACACAAAAAGTGTGGATAGCAAGTAGAAATGCATGCAAGACTTGTGCAGTTGTGCTTTATGAACTTACAGCAAACTTGTGCATAGAAAATGTAAACAAATAAAGGCTGAGTTGTTATTGTCTGATTCTGGCCAATTACAGTCTGATCTCCATGCTGTTATTGAGAGTTTCATGAGCATAAGGAGGAGTTCAGATCAGTGAACATCCACAAGAGCAATAAACAATCACTCATTTTAATAAGAAGCATCAAAAGAAATTAGATTCTACATATCCTGGCGCTCTATGTGGATATGCAATTAATCTATTAATACAGATATTAATGTAGCCTCACCCAAATAGCAGCTCATACATCAACAATTAACGTATAGGAGCTGTTCCAGAGCTATCTGCTGTGATCCTAAAGATTCATTAGGGGATATGCTGAAAAGTGATATGATAAAAAAAAAAGTTATAAACATATTCTGTGTGATGGGTCGGTTTCTCTGTAACATGTCTGTTTTGACTATACGAGTAATCGTTGTTAAATCCCCATTGATAAGATTGATCATTACTAACAAGTTCATCTGTATGACCAAGTTTAGTCTGTGCATATTTAAATTCAACATTAACAGACTATCGGTGTGTATTGCGACTGAATAACCAAAGCTGTTTTGATCCTGTGCAGCTCCATAATAAAGTTTCATGTATCTGTGAAGTAAAGGACAAATTCCTGAGTGTCCTGAGTGTTTAAACATTAAACTCAATCATGTGGGCACACACAATTTATCAATACCCATAATCATGTAACTAATCTTTGTTTTTAATTTGGTATTGGTGAAAACTAGTGTTTCAAGCTAGTTGCAGCATTTGTTATGTATAGTTTTAGAGCTATTTCTTAGAAAATCCCGTAAACCCCCTCCCCCAACTATGTTATTTATAGTTTTATAATGTATATATTGCTAGTTTTCCTTATTCCACCTACCTATATAGAAAACCTTGGTGTTTCAGTACAGCACATTGCCCTAAGCCAACAAACCAATATCTGGTTCAGGGGTGGGGGCACATTTTATGATAGATATATCATCAGGGACCTCCAAGCTCCCAAAAAATGGGTGAGTTCTCCCCCCAGTTTTAATTTCTGTATAAAATCTTAAGAAACGTCCATACCTTGAGCCGCCTCAGATACTTTTATTTTGTAAAGTGTGACTTTTTTGAACAGGAAGTTTCTGTTTAAAGTGCTGTCAGTCTGATCTGTCGCAGGAGCGTTTTCAGGGGTCATTTAAAGTTCGTGCTGAGCGCTGGAGAAAATGTCCGCGGTGATTCCTCGCATCGAGCAGCTGTCATCGAGAGTGGTGGGTGTTTTGGGATGTAACCCGGGGCCCATGACATTGCAGGGCACCAACACATACCTGGTCGGAACGGGCAGAAGGTAACGTTACAAGTACAACACTCAATACAATACTAGTGCACGAGATAAATTAGCTTATTTACTTAAGGTATTTGCCATGTACAACCTATTTAATTCATGTAACAAGTATGTGAATGTTTATTAAATGTATCTGTCTGTGTCTGTCAGGCGAGTGTTAATTGATGCAGGCGAGCGCGCGGTACCGGAGTATATTGTCAATCTGCGCGAGGCTCTGAAGCAGCACGAGACGTCCATACAGCACATTATAGTCACACACTGGCATCATGACCACACTGGAGGAGTGCAGGACATACTCACACACTTTCACAAAGGTGAACAGGGTTTGACATTTTTGCCCCAAATCTCATTTAAAATAGCGAAAAATGTTAAGTCCTCACTATAGTGAAAAGCTCTCAGCCAAATCATGTTTTAATAATTTTAATGTAAATATCATTATATCTTACTATAAAAACTATTGGGTTTATGAGAAATCCTCACTAATATAGCTGCATGTGTTATGCAGAAGCAGAGCTGAGGGTCAGTAAACTCCCTCGGTGTCCTCCACAGGAAGAAGCAATCGGAGACGAGAAGAAGAAATATGAATATCTCAGTGATGGTGATGTGATAAAGACTGAAGGGGCAACATTACGGTAAACACTCACACACAGATTCTTTACATTATAGTCTTTGGTCATGTTTACATGCTCATATTTGTATACACTAAAGTTTGAGGTCGGTAGTATTATATTCTTTAGCTTACAAAAGTCCATACATTTTGTTTAATCAAAAAAACAGTACTGTGAAATTACTGTGAAATATTATTACATTTGGTTTTCTATTTTAATATATTTTAAACTGTAATTTATTCCTGTGATGCACAACTGAATTTTCAGCATCGTTACTCCAATCTTCAGTGACACCTGATCCTTCAGAAATCATTCTATGCTGATGTGGTGTTATTTTTGTGTAAACCAAGGAAGTTTAAAATAACAGCATTTATTTGAAATAGAAATCTTTTGTAACATTATAAATGTATTTACTGTCATTTGCGATCAATTTAATGTGACCTTGCTGAATACAAGTATTGATTAAAAATATTTAGAATTTTTCATAATACTTTTGAATATATATTTTTTTATTTACTTGCATGCTGGGTTTTTGTATAAATGCATTGGGAAAATTAGTGTGTAAGTTTCTAAATGCAAAAACATTAGTTAGTTGTTTATTTTGAACAAGTTTGTTGTTATATTATTTGTGCTGCATGTAGGGTGCTGTTTACTCCCGGACACACAGATGATCACATGGCATTATTCCTGGAAGAGGAGCAGGCTGTGTTTTCAGGAGACTGTATTTTGGGAGAGGGCACGGCCGTGTTTGAGGACCTCCATGATTACATGAAGTCACTGCAGAAGCTCCTCAGCGTGAAGGCCGACCTCATATATCCAGGTAAGTCCAAGTCTGTGTGCGTGTGTGTTGTACAATCTTTTTTCTTTTCTCAAACTGCTTTCTACATACTTTTTTCGGTGACACTAAGAAATGCTTGTGTTTGTGTTATTTTGGTGTGTCAGGTCATGGGCCAGTGGTCCACAACGCAGCTTCTAAGATCTGTGAGTATATAACTCACCGGAACGCAAGAGAACAGCAGATCCTAAATGTTTTGCAGGAGAATCGTGGAACTGCATTCACCTCCAGCGAACTGGTTAAAGTGGTGTACAAGGTTCAACTCCTTTCTGAATGATCTTAACTCTTTAAAGTCACCATGAAATCAAAATGAACAATTTCTATTTTTTATGGAATATTGCAGTGTTTATTATAAATGATTTATCCATGCACATCATTATTTTAATTCTTGTCCCCTTACAATGTTTAGTCAAAATAACTTCCTGTCGCTCTTGCAGTGACGTCTTCTTTGATGATGTGTTTACTGACGTGAGGGCGGGGCAACCTGTCACTCACATGACATCACAGCACTAGCGAACCACAAACAGTCCCGCCCTACAAAAACATTTGTAATACATTTTGACAGCGTCAAAACTGCAGTCCTCAAGGAGAGAAAAGAGAATGACAGATGTAAAGTGGGGGCCAAAATCTGAGACATTAAAACCTTTAAAACAAATAAAAACTAAGAAAAAAATATTTTAACATACTGCTAGGTAATAATCATATAAGCATATGTGTGACTGTACAAATACGGTACTAACCAAATTCTAAGATGACATTCTGAAAGTTTTCATTTAAACTTTTCCTCAATTTGTTATACAGATAATACAAATTGTAATGAAAACATTTGTATGAAATCCTAATATTGCAAAAATCATCTGTTCTCTTTAAGCGGCCACTGCTTTATAGAATAATGTGCAGAGAATGGCACAGATGAGAGTACATTAGTTATAGAAATGTAATGTTATTGTTTTCTAAACTGTGTACATGACATGATTTTCATGTGGGGTTTTTTCATATTGTCTGTATGCCAGGAGACCCCTGAACACCTGCACAGAGCAGCAGAGTTTAACTTGTTGCACCATTTAAAGAAACTCCACAAGGAAGGAAAGATCTGCCTTGGTATGTGTGTGTTTGCACGTGTGTTTGTAGGTGTGCACACAGGTGTTTGCGCATGTCTGTGTGTGCACATGAGATGGTGTATGAACACTCATTTATTTGTTTGTTTTTAAATATACAGGTAATGTCTGTCTTAACATTCCTTTTCCCCTTTGCAGCTGAAGGCCCAAATGAAAAGCAGTGGAAGAGCAATTTGTGAATTTTTTCCCACAGTGTCTAATAAAGTTCCCGGTGGACTGTGATGGATTTATTTTGTCAATATTTCTTAATTCTGGAAACACTTTAGAGGAGTCTTGGGCTAGTTGTCACTTTTTTCCCTTTCAGGGAAGGTGTGTTCTTGTAGGTCTTTTTCTGTATGAACACATACCATTGCTGTAAATCAGCTATTTAACATTTCTACATTTAATTTGCAGGAAAAAACTAAAATTGACCTTTTGTGACAACATGCCCCAATAGCAGGCTATTTACATTTATTTAGCAGACACATTTTTCCAAAGAGCCTTAAAAATGAGAACATTAAAACAAATGATGTAACATAAAGGTTCTTTAAATGGAAAACATGTAAAAGGTAACAACCCTTGTCTCAATTTAATATGATTATAAATGGAATTGTAAGCGCTGTTCATGGTCAACAATTATTCCATGAGACAGTGTCCAAGCAGCTTCTATTAGGCTAATAACATAACTGGATTCGCATGGTAATATACAATATTAACAGAACACGTGTGTGTGTGTGTATAATATATATATATTGTTTTTTGTAACATTTCTTTATCTGTAACTATTTAATTCGGGAAAAATAATGAGTAATACTTTTAGTATTACTAATACTTGAGTATAATAAATATTTTTTTTAAACAAAAACATTTCAATGGCCTTCAGGGATGTATAATGGTTGAAGCATGTCATTAATTATGTTTGCTGGACCACTGTTAATAAAAAATGTGTTCATATATTTAAAAAAAAAGAAAAGAAAAAAAAGAAGCGGTATTTGCACATGTCCTTATGCAATAAATGAGTTAAAATACGGCCTGGGGTGGTGCCGTGGTGCACCCCCATTTTTTTGACAGAATCGTGAACCGGAAGTTAACGCTTATCGGCTTGTAACCAGCTGCGGTACAGACCAAATGCGCTTGGAGGAGATACTGCTTACAACGATACCGTGAATAACGGACAGTCCGTGCTACCCTTTCCGTCCAAGGACAAGGATATTTTGATCACACGGCGAAGATCTTATGTTGTGTCGGAGCCGTGTGCAGAGGGAGGCGATCGATTACCGTTTAATGTCGCCGATGGATTTAAACGTGATTATTAATCTAGCGCAAATAACCGGGCAGAATGCGCGTGTGTGATGCGGCCGAGCGCGCGCGCTGCTCCGCTGCAGTATCCGCGCAGAGGCGCGTGAGCCCCCGGCGGCTGGTCGACCGTCGATTCACTGTGTTGTTTTGGTAAATATGTGCCGATTCGAAACTGGTGCGGTAAACGACCAAAGAGCGCATTTATATATAGTCGTAATAAAACGTATCTATTTACAAGTATCTGTTAAAGTGTTTTGTTGACATGAGCCAGGACAGAATGTCTGCATCTCTATTGCGCTGATAAACGGGTCGGAGAGCCGGTGTGGTCCGTTATCTGAAGCTCTTATTGGGGACAGTATTTTCGCACAGAAAGGATAGGATTTGTCAACGATAAGCCGCGGCTGGTTTATCCGAGAGCCTGTTATGTTCGTGTGTCAGTGTGTGTCTGTGTACTAGACGCGCTGAGCTAACGCTGCCCGTCAGGATGGAATCCGGTGGTGTTGGGGAGGCCGGGGGAGGGGGCCTCGCACCCGTGAGACCGTTTCCGTACTTGTGTGAGGAATCTGCTCAGGGTTTGAAATCTAAAAGCCTCCCCGTGCTCAGTGGTAGTCAGGACGCGGATCAGACTCTGCTCTCTGCCCCGCACAGCTCGCCCCGGTGCGGCTCCCCCGTCAGGACAGAGTGTCGTGAGCCGGAGGGGCGCGGCGGCGCGGCGGCGCTCTTGAGGTTCCGCCTGTTACAGGTGCCGGTGAGGCGCTATGTGGACGGGATCCTTTCAGACTCTCGCTGCTTCCTTTTCTGCATGTGTTATCTAACCTTTATTCAGTCTCTGATGGTGTCCGGCTATCTCAGCAGCGTCATCACCACCATAGGTAATACCTGACTCTTCTCTTCTCTTCCAATCTCAGCTCTTCAATTACAGTCACATATTGTCTCATTTTACACCAATCTCCATCCATCCCAATTTCTTAATTTCACCATCTCATCTTTTCCCAGTTCTCAGTATTCTCAATCTATATTGGAGTTTAAGAATTTCAGAGTAGCCTAAATGAATCCTGTGTTTTTCAGAAAAGCGGTACAGTCTGCGGAGCTCGGAGTCAGGTCTGCTGGTCAGCTGTTTTGACATCGGTAGTCTCCTGGTTGTGGTTTTCATCAGCTACTTCGGTGGGCGGAGTCAGAGGCCACGCTGGCTGGCCGTAGGGGGCGTGTTAATTGCGGTGGGTGCCGCCCTCTTCTCCCTACCTCACTTCATCTCTCCGCCCTATCAGCTGGAGGAGCTGAACAGCACAGTGGGGGGAGAGGGGCTCTGTGCCAGTGGTAATGGGAGTGGGCAGGAGAGACCCACACTGTCCAGGTGCCAGCGGGACCGGGAGGAGAGTGAGCACGCCCTGTATGTGGCGCTGTTCATCTGTGCTCAGATCCTCGTGGGAATGGGATCGACTCCCATATACACACTTGGACCAACTTACCTGGATGACAATGTGAAGAAGGAGAACGCTTCCCTATACCTGGGTGAGTTTTGTTGGAGTGTATTCTGTGTGTTGGTGGGTGGCAGGGTCCAGGGGCAGATTAACACATAGGCTAACCTAGGCTGGAGCTTTGGGGCCCACGTGATCAGAGGGCCTCTGTTCACCGTTTTTTTGCAAATACTTTTTTGATTAATCTATTTCTACAGTACTAGTAGTTACTTGTGTTACTGGACAGAGGTTTTAAAATAACAGACAATTGACGAGCAGCACACATGTATGTAGGATAAATGTTACACATCACCCCTCCCTAAGTCACTTTCAGATGTAAACACACACACACTACACCGCTGTCACCGCTCGTTTTCTAAACTGGTGCTTGTCAAGAATAGTTACTGTTAATCTGACAATGCCCAACGCCGCTGTCAATCACTGCCTTATTTGCTGCCCATTGTTGCCTGTAAATTTGACAATGCTCAACACAATTGGATCAGAGCCCTATCAATCCTTTGGCACTGTAAAGCCGTTTTTCCATGCCAATAAAGCTAGCCTACTTGAATCTGAATTTGTCAATCGCTCATTGATCAAACAGGGGGAGACACCACAATCCAGATCTGTTCATGGAATGTAAACACTCAATATATATTTTTAAATAAAGCCAATGTCAAATAGAGTCAATGTTCTGAGTACTTTCATGTGACTGATCAAGCTTATGTTGCTAGTAACTAAATGCTTTCTCTGTGTCCAGATTTGACTGTAACAATAATGCAAAAACTGACACTTCAAATAAAAAAAATTAAAAAAATCAACTTTGACAAAAAGTAGTCTTTAATATGTCTAAATATATACCAGGGCTCCAGACTAACTTTTCCACTGGTTGCACTGGTGCTACCAACTTTCTCAGTTGGTCGCACCAGCATATGATTTGGTCGCACTTTTTTTGCTACATGCCATGGGATTAATCAATGCATGCTGATGAATAGTGGTTTTAATGGACCAAGGCTAGCAAACACTTTCTGTGTTGCAGCAGAAATACCTGTAATATATTAATTATCATTGCCAAATTTCAGGATTTTCATGGATTTTGGACAGTAATTTTAATCTGTAATGTTAAGCATTTTACATTTGAATCATATTCTATCTATCTGTCTGTCTTATTATGATCTTTCTATCTTTTAAAAATCATTAAACATTCAAATGTAAGCATTACATTTTAAAAGATTAGAGTATTATAATAAACTGATACAGATTTTTCGTTATCAAAGTTTATAGTTGTAACAAAAAGCAGAAATCTCACACTCCTTACCTTCTGCATTTTATAATAATTTCCTTTTCCTCTGTCGAGCGATCATGAGAGTAATCGCTCGACAGAGGAAAATATAACCGCTGAAAAGACGTAGGAAGGGGCTCGGTGTTTCGTGAGACCTTTTCATTTTTATATGCCTTAATTCGTGAATTCGTAATTGGCGCGTTTCACCTTCAGTGTGCAATGCGCGTGACGTCTACGTAAATAAACCAATATTATCGTGTTTTGCGGAAGAACATTGTAGACGGAACTTCTCTCCGTTAATGTCTATGGCGAGTCACGCAGGCACTGGGCTACTCCGCAGCCGAGTCGACCCCGGGATAAAATAGTCCGAATTTAAACACTTATTATAGGCGTAACGTAGTGATTCAGAATAAGTCAAAAACACGTTTTGGAAAATGGATTCATGATGTAGCCTACTCGTTCATTTTGAACATAAGTTACGGACTGCAGCAGCTGATACAACGGCGTTCTGTTGCTCGAGCGTCCACTCGCACAAATGCGACCACATAAAATTTTAACTCGCACATTCTCAAAAAATGGTCGCAGTCTGGAACCCTGTATACCCAAATGAAAAACCTAATACGGGTATTTTATTAGGTCTGAAAACAATGTTCTCAGCAACTAGGGAATACACAGCCATGTTTATATTTTAATATATGGGGCCCCTCTGTCCCACCCCATTTAAAAAATCCAGCAGAGATTGAATCACCTCATTCGAATAGCCATTACTAGTGATATTTTATCACTAATATTTATGATGATTATTATAAGTGATACAACATTTGAGCCATGTGCATGTGTTTGTATTGTGTGTGCATGTGGGTTGTCTTGGGGAGTGGGCCCTCTAGAAATCCCTGACCCTTGGGGCCTTTGTAGACCTTAATCTGCCCCAGATCTCTGTCAAATCAGTCAGGCAAAATGTTTTGCTTGGGGCTAATTCCTTCATGGGAACAGGGCACATATAGACCTACTTCCGTGCCACTTTTCAGTATTCTCCTTGGTAGTCAACTATCATGAAAGTCCCTCAAGATATTGCACTAACTTTTTGAACATGTTCGAGACTTGAACCAAAAATCTGACTGAAAAAACCCAATCATGGCTTATTTTTTAAGATGAATGTTTTGACATTTATTAGTTCCCATGGTATTTTTATGGGTAAACAAGCCAATTATGAAATTATCTGTACCCTGAAGAGACACTGAACTATTTGGATTTAAAGTAAACCAGTTTGTCTATGGATCTATATAGCTACTCATTTCTGTGAGGCCACCTATCCATATTCTTGAGATTTCATTCTTTGCTTCGCAGATAAGATGTTTTGGCCTGGAAATAATGAATACTTCAGGTGACTTAAAAAATTGAAAATGTTATCTGCAAGAAATTGTTTACAGACAAGTGGGGTTTTTTTGTGCATTATTTATATACTATTAGTATTTATTAATATTTTTATTTTTTCAATTTTCATTTTAAGTTTTTGCTTTTTGTTTAGTTAAATATTTCTATTTAGCTGAAAATGCAACATATTTTATTTAATGTTAGTCAGTAATTAAACATTTTAGGAGTGACTTCTATATTCTCTACATGCACTGAAAAATAATTTAGGGGATTTACTTCAGGCATCACACCAAAAACTTTTAATGTGTTTTTATATTTAGTCAGATATTTACTCAGAATTATTTTTTAAACAAAATCAACATTTGGGACTGAAAATCTTCTATTTTTTAGCAAGTGTGCATGTTAACAGTCCATGCCGATATTCTCAAAATTGCAAATATCAACTATTTATACTAGTCGACCATAAGAGTGTATACAATGCATGACATAAATGTCCAATGTGTTTTTACAGAAAGCCACAGAGCAAAACAACTTCTTTTTTTTAGCCTGTTGGTTAACAAGTTATTTTTTGCTCTGACTTGAATTCTGCCATGCAAAGTCTGTAACTGCTTCTCACTGATGTGAGAAGATACCAACAGGAGCATGTGACAGCTAAAAAAAGTCCACTATTTTCTTTGTGTGTGTGTGTGTTTAGCTATCATGTATGTAATGGGAGCTCTTGGACCAGCCGCTGGGTACCTGCTGGGTGGGATTCTGATCGGATTCTATGTCGACCCTGGTACCATTGTCAATATTGACCAGAGTGACCCACGGTTTGTAGGAAACTGGTGAGGAAAATCTCGTCTTGTTTACTTTTTATCAATGAATATGCAGTAAACTTAACACTGTAACCGTCTCTCTGTCTCAGGTGGAGTGGGTTTCTCCTGTGTGCCGTGGCAATGTTGTTGGTGATCTTTCCCATGTTCTCCTTCCCTAAAAAACTTCCGCCTCGCCACAAGAAAAGTAAAAGACGTGTAAAAAAGAGTGCAGGTGATGTGTCCAGCGATGATGATGAGATGATGAAGGAAAAGAGCCAGGCTGTCTCGTCCTCCATGGGTTTTGGCAAAAATTTCAAAGGTGAACCTTAATATCAGATCAAAAGGCAGATTCTGATCAGATCTAAAATCCTGCATCTAACTTGCTAGTTATCTAAACAGGGGTGCGCTACCTAAATCCAAATATGGTCGCAAGTTCCGTCGTCACCAATAGAATTCAATGGAACTTGCGACCATAGTTGGCTAACAGTCCTTTTGGGAAACACACCCCAGATTTGAACACTCTTTTAGTCATCTTTGGAGAAAAATTTAAGCTAGAATAGATATTGACAAAGCTAGGATTTCCAGAGATTTGCTTTGTAGAGATGACTAGCAAGTTGGATGTGGTAGTATTTTATTGAATACATGGGCAAGTATTTGTATGCATACTTTTATTTAAAACGATATTCCTTTAACTTGGTGGCCCTGAATTGTCTGTTTTTTTTTTTATCTTAAATTTGTTATTTATTTATTTGTTATTCCCAGTGTTATTTTAGAATTCTTTATATACTACTGTATTATAGTATTTATTAATATTTTGAATTACAATATTTTCATATGGGTTTTTATTTTAGTTTTAGTAATTTTATGTGCTTTTGTTGTTTTCATACATTTTTCTTTGTTTAATATTTCTGTTAAGCTGTAATTTATTTTTTTATTTAGTTTGAATAATTTTAGTACTTCAACTTACATTTGTTTATGTTAGTTTTCAAGGCCACATTTCTAATAGTTTAAGTTTTTTTTATCTAATTTTTGTATTTTATTCTATTTCAGCTTTAATTCAATTAACAAAAACTATTTCTAATAGTTTCAGTTTTGGTTAGTAACAACACTGATTATTAGTATGAGCACATTTTGCATGACACATTTAAATTCAAATTTTATTTATCTCTGTCTCTTTCTATCTCTCTCCAGATTTGCCAAAAGCAGCAGTGCGTATATTGAGTAATGTGACGTTTTTGTTTGTGAGTTTGTCGTATACGGCGGAATGTGCCATCGTCACAGCCTTCATCACTTTCATTCCCAAATTCATTGAATCTCAATTTGGTGTTCCAGCATCTAATGCCAGTATATACACAGGTACAACACACACGCACAGACACAAATGTGTCGATCTGATCACAGTACTTACTGTGGGTTTTTAGTAATTGTGTGTTTGTGTGTGCAGGTCTGATCATTGTACCCAGTGCAGGTGTTGGTATAGTTTTAGGAGGGTACATAATTAAGAAGCTGAAACTGGGCGAAAGAGAAGCAGCAAAGCTGGCCATGATCTGCAGTGGAGTGTCTTTGCTCTGCTTTTCCACTCTCTTCATCGTCGGCTGTGAGAGCATCAACCTTGGTGGAATCAATATCCCTTACACCACTGGGTAATGGAGAAACCCCTGTAGACACGCACATAAATATCACCTGCAAACATGAGCTGCTCTGAATGATGTTCGATCTGTGTTCTGCAGGCCCACGCTGACTCTGTCTCACCGAAACCTAACGGGAAGCTGTAACGTCAACTGTGGCTGCAGGATTCATGAGTACGCACCCGTCTGCGGCTCTGATGGCATCACCTACTTTAACCCATGTCTGGCGGGCTGCAGCAACATCGCCAACCACACCTCAGGAGTGAGTTGTTTCATCTGTCTACTGACCCCGTTTCACAAACCGTGGATTAATATCAATGGAAATGTAGATTAAAAATGGTGAATCCAATGGATGACAAAACCAAAAATGTTTTGGACTTGGAAAAAAAGGGTAGGGTTGAAAATATTGATTTCCCGATTTTAATCGTTTCTCATTTCGATTAGCTGTTATTGATTCTTCAAGATCCTAAGAATTTATCTCATCTGTCAAGATTTTTTTTTTTTACGAAATTCAAACAATAAATACCGTTTTGGCTGTCTTTAATGTGATGTGATGGATCACTGTTGCTGCCTCAGTTCAAGCAAAGCGGCAGTGCATAGCGCATGTGAACTTTTACTTAACCCGTTCTTCAATATTTAATGAAATGTATGTGAATATATCATTCATGAAAACAAGTTGTTATGAATGCCACTATTTAAATGTTTATATTTCTAAAATCTAATTTGAGTAGAAACATAATTAATAATTATATAGTTAAAAAGTTATTATTAGAACATTATTTGAACATAATTAAATAGTTAAAAAGTTATTATTAGAACATTATTAGAACATTGCCTTCCTATGCATATCTTTGATACAAATCAGTTGTTAATTGTAATTTGTAACCTTTAATATTATAGTAATATACCAGCTGACAGGGTTCCCTGTATAGTTAACAGCATTAGTTGAGAGATTTTGTATGTACTGTACCTAATATATATCAAAATTGATCAATATTGAATCAAATTGAGTTGAATCGCAAGCTTGTGAAACAAAATTGCATCAAAGAAATTTGTGCTCAGACAAATGTTTGTTTTGCTATAATGATTGGCTGATTGTTTTTTTGTTTTTTAACTTTTACAGATAATTTAATAAATTTTTGTTGTAAAATAATCCTAATGTTACTACATGTTGCTTAAGACAACATTTTTCATATTTGCCTTAGGATAAATAAAAATGGCTATGTAAAAATGTAACTAGCAGAAGAATTGTCTAAAGACATTGTCTATGTCAATATTGTTGACATTTTTCATGTTTTTACTCCCGCTCAGATCAGAAACTATTCTGACTGCGCATGCGTTCAGAGCAGACAGGTGATCACGCCATCAGGAGGAAACCATGAGCTCCAGGTGGTGATCGTGAAGACGTACCTGAACGAGAATGGTTACGCACTGGCAGGAAAGTGTGAGCGCACCTGTGGAACACTCATCACCTTCCTCATCTTTCTCTTCATCGTCACTCTCATAACCGCCTGCGGTCAGCCGTCCGTCATCATCGTTACGCTCAGGTCTGCCTCTCTCCACGTCCTCGGATATCATTTCTCTTTTGCTCTTTGTTTCACTCATCTCTCGCTCTTATTTTCTGAGCAGGTCAGTGGATGAAGAGGACAGGCCGTTTGCTCTGGGAATGCAGTTCGTTCTTCTCAGGACTCTTGGTAGGATTGGATAGATTTTACAGAACTCCCTCTTATATTTCTGTGACTGTCAACTAGAGCTGGACAATATATCAGTATTAATATGCTTTTTATCTGACCTGAAGACCATAATCAGTAGACTCATTTTTGTGATCATTTAAAATAAGTTTTTGAAAGAAGTCTCTTATGCTTAACAAGGCTGCATTTATTTGAACAAAAAGATAGTAAATCAGCAATATTGTGAAATATTATTGCAATTTTAATAGATTTTAAAATGTTATTTATTCCTGTGGTCAAAATGTGAATTTTCAGCATCATTACTCTTCAGTGTCACATGATCCTTCAGAAACCATTCTAATATGCTGATTTGGTGCTCAAGAAAAATTCTTCTTATTATTATTATCAATGTTGAAAACAGTTTGCTTTATACTTTTGTGTAAATTATGGTGTCTTTTGTTTAATTTAATGTCCTTGCTGAATAAAATATTAATTTCTTTCAAGAAATAAAATAATCTTACTGACCCCAAACCATTGAACTGTAGAATACTGCTAACTACCAATGTGTTTTAATGAATTGCTTGCTAAATGGTGAATGTTTTCAGTTTTTGATATATTCTTTCTTTCTTTCTTTCTTTCTTTCTTTCTTTCTTTCTTTCTTTCTTTCTTTCTTTCTTTCTTTCTTTCTTTCTTTCTTTCTTTCTTTCTTTCTTTCTTTCTTTCTTTCTTTCTTTCTTTCTTTCTTTCTTTCTTTCTTTCTCTCCAGCCTATATCCCCACTCCTATCTATTTTGGAGCTGTGATTGACACCACCTGTATGCTGTGGCAGCAGGATTGTGGTTTCCATGGGTCCTGCTGGGAGTACGATGTCACTTCCCTCCGCTTTGTTTACTTTGGGCTGGCGGCGAGCTTGAAGTTCCTGGGCTTCCTGTTCATCTTCCTCACCTGGTATTCGCTGAAGCAGCGTGAGGAACAGACGCACACACACTCGCACACGCTTTCCCCGCTGGACACGGTGAGCCACCTCATCTGCCACGCCGGAGGTCACAAAGGTCACGCACGCACACGCTCCTGTCCTGTCTTCCTGCCTCGGCCACCTGAACACTCCCATGCTGCCATGACAACTGGACACGCTCTTAGCCGTGGTAACAGTTGCCCTGGGAATGGCCTGAAAGCAATAACTCCACCCATACGGTCTCTTGAAAAAGTGGCAGTGTGAGTGTTGGAGCCATGCACACACACACACACATGCTTACACTTGCTCATACACATGCATGCAAACATCATACATTTAAGAGGGCCGATTATTATGTAAATGGAAAAAAACGCCACACCGCTTATAGCCATTGCTGGTGCCTTTTTAAAAAAACGCATACATAAATACACGTTAAACACACAATATTGCAGTATTTGTGTGAAGCACTGATTAGTAATAAAACAATTTTGACACAATACCTCAGCAGGACAAATACCTCTGGTAATCATCACATACAAATACACACATTCAAACACATTTACCGTAGTTATCTCATCTAGTTACCTATAGTGTTAGTTGTGCACATACTCTTCTGCTTCACCTGTACAGTAGATAAATACATGTACTTGTTTACCTCATTGATTCATCCATTCATGTTTCAACAGTGATGGGAAAGAGACTGCAAATTTACTATGCAAACTCCTCCCACAGCACTGACTCATCAGGTGTACTCGACTTGAAGCAGACCGATTGCGATCGGTGTATGGCATTAAAGTACCGTGAGTGCGATGGCATTAAAGGGATAGTTCACCCAAAAATGAAAATTCTGTCATAATTTACTCACCCTCAAGTTGTTTCAAACCTGTATGAATTTCTTTTTTCTGTTGAACACAAAAGATTATATTTGGAAGAATGCTTGTAACCAAACAGTTGATGGGCCCCATTGACTTCCATAGTATTTTTTTTTTCCTACTATGGTGTGTCAATGGGTGCTTGGGCCTGTCTGGTTACCCATATTCCTCAAAATATCTTCTTTTGTGTTCAGCAGAAGAAAGAAATTCATACAGGTTTAGAACAATATGAGACTGAGTAAATTATGACAGAAGTTTCATTTTTGGGTGAACTATCCCTTTAAAGTACCGTGAGTGTGATTTGAAAGCATTGAGAGCCGTCTGCTCTCTAATCACTCTTGCGGTACTTCAATGTCATACACACCGATCGGTCTGCGCAGAGCCGCTTTAAGTCGAACACACCTCTTGTGAATCACATTAGCCCCTCCCAATCTTTAAACTCCTCCCCTAAAACATCCTCCCTACCAACTATATTTGGCATGCTGACTAAACTCCTCCCACAGGATTGACTCCACACAAGCAATGGCTCCTCCCAAACTTTAAACTCCGCCCACTGCTCCACCCACTTTGTTCCATTTATTTTTCAGATGTTCTGTTGTGTTGAAATGTTTAGCTTTTTAGTACTACAATTACAGTGTGTGCAACTGTGCAGTGCACACATCTGTTAAGTCTTTCTGTCTCTTTTTTTCATAACCTTTGACTTTTGTGCATCATATCAGTATTAATAATGTTTTCTTCTGTTGTTGATTGTATGTTGGTGGTCAACAGTCATCTCGGTAAATAACACAACTCGTATATAGGAGATACGTCATCTCATGTTCAGACAAGCATTATGTATACTCTTGAAAATATGCTCGTGTTCTGATTGCGCTGCAATTGAGCCAGTATTTGTGGTGTTGATGGTAACACGCGTGACGATTGTCATCTCTAGCTCTGAGCAGAAATCAGCTTAATTCCTGATCACTGCTGGACTTTGGTAGAAACAGAGCATGATACACACTGAACTACTGCTGAGGAAACCGTTTGTTACATTTTCCTCTCCCTCTTTTTCCCCAACCCTTCCTATGTTACTGTGCTCTGTTTGCAAACAGAAGACCCGTTAATACAATTATTTATTTGAAGTTACTTGAAGGCTTGTCTAATCGGGGGCAAACCTTCAGAAATTCTTAAACTGGTTTGTTTTACTTGTACAAATAAATGATGTGTCAATAAATTGTCTAAATAAAATTATTTTGATTTTGTGCTGTGATTTAGTGTGGTTTGGAATGTTACTTTAACAGTTTTACAACAGAAATGTAATCATTTTAGTTAAACATATAACACTGCTTTGGACTCTTTTAGGCACGCTGGCAAATCGAAGCTCTATTTCAAAATGACCATTGTGCCCTTTGAACATTTGCCGCTGAACCCAGAGTGAGCCATTAGGACTAAACCTGCTTGTAAATTGCTCGTTATGCTATATTATCACCAAATATTGAATTACATCTTTTTGTCAACTTGTTCAATTAGGACAGGTTTTGTATTTCTTTTTGAAACTGATTGAACGTAGGCCTCATTGATCTGAAGATAAACTTCATCTCTGTGAAAACATGTTCTGTAACGTGTAGCCTGTAATACTCAAAATAGTTTGTTTGTGTACACTCAACGTGTGTGAGTGTTCGTGTATCCATGCATGGACAGGTCCGAGGCCTTAATCTTTGCAAGCACACATATGAACATGATGAACACTAAATGTTTCTCTTATTTTCAATCTCCCCCATTCATTGATGATGGTCATTTTTGACCAATACAAGCTCAGATCAATGAAGCCTAAAATCAGTCAGTTTCAAAAAGAAATACAAGACCTGTCCTAATTGAAACAAGTTGACAAAAAGATTGAATCCAATATTTGGTAATGATATAGCATTACAACAGATTTATACACTATTTTTTTTCTAGGCCGGTCATTTTTTGTCCACCAAGTGTGACTTTGTGCCATTTTTTACAAGATAAAAGCATTTCAAAACAAACTTCCTGGATAAACATTAATCCTCAAAAAAGTACAAAAATTGTGGCAAGTAGTACCCTGTGTGAGCAAAGTCAGTAAGTTTTAGTCCAATGCGATAACATTGATTCAAAATGACCCGAACCAAACACAAGTCTTAAAAATGTGCTTCTGCTATCATTGTTATCATCAATGCGACATGGTGGATCTGTAGTTGCAGTGATCCGTGTGGCTCCTCCCTCCGGTAGGTGACGCTGTGAGCGCGTCAGTCCGGTACCACGTGTGTTGCTCTTCGTGACACGCGTCCGCTGCGTGTTTCGGCCCTTCTGCGTGCTCTGCTGAGGACTGAGGACTCGCGTGCGCCGCAATCATGGCTCTGTACAACTTTAAAAAGATTATGGTGGTTCCCACCGCAAAGGTAGGAAATTAACGACGTGTTTTGACACTCATATGCGGGGTTAAATGCCATAGAAAGTGCTGATGGTGTTGCCGTTAATAACGGACGTTGACAGTATGCTGCTCGCGCTGTACACGTGCGCGCGTTGTTCAGCCATTTAACTTTTCACGTCTTATAATTTTATTTATTCCATTACTGTCAACATGCTTTTACTGGCGCCATATGTGAAAATGAAGAACGAGTGGTTTTGCATTTATTATATCTGGGGAGGGATGAAATATTAATGCGGTTGAGATCTTTGTTTGGTTAATAAGGCAATAAAGTTTAGATCAACTCAATTTTAGGTAACTCGGCCTGTGATTACTTTACTTTTGTGTCCATTTGTTGTCAGTTGTTGAATTAAAACACTAGCCCCAAATGTGTGCCAAGGTCCCTATGGTCATGGAAAGCATGCACATTTTTAAAGGTTTTATTTTATTTTTTATATATTTCTGGGATACATTGCTGGAAAATGAATGCAAATATAGTGGGAATGTAGTGGGTATAAGCTTTTCTAATTGTATTTCATTGTCTAATTTATATTTGTGAGTGCTACCTTTTATACAATTATTTATTATAATTTGGTTATTATATAAAATCCTTAAGTAATCACTAATATTTGGAAAAATCATAGTCATGGATAGTCATTTGCCAAAATATGTGGGAACCCTGGTGTTCCTCAATAATGTCACTCAAAGCTTTTGTTATTATAAGAAATAGGAAATCAAACATAAACCATTTCTTTGTTTGATTCTCTTCATGCAGGACTTCATAGATCTGACTTTATCCAAAACCCAGCGAAAAACTCCCACTGTTGTACACAAACACTACCAGATCCACCGAATAAGGCATTTCTACATGCGCAAAGTCAAATTCACCCAGCAGAACTACCATGATCGGCTGTCACAGATCCTCACTGACTTCCCCAAACTGGATGTAAGTGTCGCCCAAACTTCACAACACACATGCTGATCCTTCTTAATCATCCCTTCTTTAATAGATAAATGACTTCCTATTTATCTCTCTCAGGATATCCACCCCTTCTATGCTGATCTGATGAATGTGCTGTATGATAAAGATCATTATAAACTGGCTCTTGGTCAGATCAACATCGCCAAGAACCTCATTGATAAGTGAGTCTGTTGGGTTTATCATCATCGTCATCATCATCATCGTGCACATATACTCTAGCATTATTTGTGCTTGATTTTAATATAAATATGTTGGCTGATACATGAGATCATTTACATCCTTTGTTTGTTTGATTTTTAAATGTATCTCTTATGAGGTCTGCTCATATCTGTGGGTCTATGAAATTCATTTAACTGAGTAAAACTGTGTGTCTGCATTTGTAGTGTTGCTAAAGATTATGTGCGGCTCATGAAATATGGAGATTCGCTGTATCGCTGCAAGCAGCTGAAACGGGCCGCACTGGGTCGCATGTGCACCATATTAAAGAGACAGAAACAGAGCCTGGAGTATTTAGAACAAGGTACAACCACTTACACACATCCACAAATACTTTCCATAATACCAGACGGTTGTCTGGTAAACAGAAACACAAACCTTTGGGGTCCTTAAGATTTAAAAAAAAAAAAAAGTTTTAAAGAAGTCTCTGGTGCTCACCAAGACTGCATTTATTTGATCAAAAATACAGTAAACACAGTAATATTGTCAAATATTATTATGATTTAAAATATTTTTTTCTATTTTAATATATTTTAAATTGTAATTTATTCCTGTGATGGCAAATCCTTCAAAAATCACTCTAATATGCTGGACTGATGCTCCAGAAACATTTCGTATCAATGTTGAAAATTGATCTGCCTTTTTATTTTATTTATTTTTTATACATTTGATTAATGGAAAGTTCAAAAGATCTGCATTTATTTGAAATAGAAATATTTTGTGACAGAGTTTTTACTGTCACTTTTGATACATTTTTGAATGGGAGTGTATACTTTTGGAGTGATGTTTGGCTTCACCCATTAAAGCATAAATGTTAAACAAAAATAATGCACATAGTAAATGCATATTTATCTTATCGTAGTGCGGCAGCATCTGTCCCGTTTACCCACTATTGACCCAAACACCAGAACCCTCCTGCTGTGCGGTTACCCCAACGTCGGCAAGTCCAGCTTTATCAACAAGGTTTGTTTGTGCATGTGAATGTAGGTTAAATGTCAAATCTGTGTGCGCTGTACGGTTGTACCAATAGACTATTAAATGGACGATAGCCAGAGATATTGTCAAAAGCATCAGCTATCGGCAATATCAAGAGGATTTCCAATTAAAGTATTACATTTATTATTATTAGGCTACTATTATTATTTATTAAATTATTGTTACAATTAATTTGCCCTGCCATAATTCCATAGCTCATCACCGCATAACCGACACACTGCGAGGATATAGATTAGCTTACTACTCATTAAAATTGTTTTAAAAACATTTACGTCTATTATACAATGAATTATATCATGGGCGTCGGAACCATTGTATATGGGTTAATTGTATACGAACCCACCCACTTTTTAAGACCAATGATATTGGACCCACTTACTTTTACCGTCTCTGAAAAGTGAACAGACATATGCACGGAATTAGAGTGCCATCAGTCAAATCCATTCCTCTTGAGCAATGACCTTATAAATTAAACTCCATTCTGCATTTTAGCTACAGCCTTGACTTCCACTCTGCTGCTTCCTTAAATCCATTCCACTTGGGTCATTCAGAGTCCAGGTAGTTCCAAGTCAGTTTAATCACCGTTCTATATTAATGCATTGTTTTCATTGATGCTCACACACACACATCACATCACATCACTCGTACACAGAGAGCGGAGATCGCGCTATGCACACACAGAAACAGGAGCACAGAAACTTATCAATGCCTCCTACCCTGAGAATTATATAACAGGTCTGAACAATGCAATAATCAGTCTTCAATGAAAATCAAGAGCAGCTTTATTTCAAACACTGACTTTCAAAAGCACAAAATACTTCTCTTCTCATTTTTTCACTAACACATGGGACACAAGAGAAATATTGACTCTTAAAACCTTAACTCCAATGATTCACTTTCGTCATTTCCTATGATAAAGTGAATGATGACGATTTGATTAAGAGGAGTATCACCCAACACTAGTGCATTGTTTTTTAAATTAAGTTTTAATGTGTGTACAGGTGACCCGTGCTGATGTTGAGGTCCAGCCGTATGCCTTCACCACCAAGTCTTTGTTTGTGGGTCACATGGATTACAAATACCTGCGCTGGCAGGTGAGTGGTAGAAAAATATAGGATTCCCGGACAACTGATTTCATTTAATTGATTTCTACAATTGTGTATAATAAAAATGTTCCTAACCTGTTATTTACGGGTCTGTGTTTGTAGGTGGTTGATACCCCAGGTATTCTGGATCACCCTCTTGAGGAAAGGAATACCATAGAAATGCAGGCCATCACCGCTCTGGCTCACCTGCGTTCTGCTGTCCTCTACGTCATGGATGTGTCAGAGCAGTGCGGACACACACTCTCACAACAACTAGAGCTGTTCAACAATATACGGCCATTGTTTGCCAACAAGGTACGCACACATACAAAGATGTAAATGCAGTGAAACAATATGGTTTTGTTGGGCTGAATGATAGCAGTGATTATTTGTGTGATGCAGCCTCTGATCGTGATGGCCAATAAGTGTGATGTGAGGAAGATCAGTGAACTGTCGGACGAGAATCAGGTAAATGACATTCTGAATCCTCTTATACAGTGCAGGAATTCCTGGAGCTGAAGTAAACTTTATAGGGATTTATTAATTCAATTATTTACTCACCCTCATCTCATTCCAAACCTGTATGCTGTTTTTCATTCTCTATGAAACAATAAGAATTTTGAAGAATCTTCTCACTTGTTTTTCATACAATGACAATTTATAGGGAACACACACAAGCTCCAAAAATGTTGAAAAAGTAGGTCCATATGATTTGTGCATTATATTCAGAGGCTTCTAAATTCCTGTGATAGCTTTATGTGAGAAACAGGACAAAATTTCCTGACAGATCTGGAACTGAAAAAAGTTCAATGAAATGTACACTGCTGTTCAAAAGTTTGGGGTCAGTAAGATTTTTTTTTTTTTTTTTATCATTACAAGGATACTTTAAAGTTAAAGTGACAGTCAAGACATTTACAATGTTATAAAAGCTTTTATTTTTTATTTTAAATCTTTAAAATAAATGCTGTTTCTTAATATCCTGAGGAAAAAGAAGAATTGGGTTTTTACAAACACTGATAAGAAATGTTTCTTGAGAACAAGAACGGCATATTAGAATGATTTCAGAAGGATCATGCGACACTGAAGACTGGAGTAATGATGCTGAAAATTAAGCATTTCCATTAGTGGAATAAATGACATTTTATGTTATATTTAAATATATTAAAATAGAAACGTTATTTTAAATTGTATTAATAGTTTTACTGTATTTTTGATCAAATAAATGCAGCCTTTGTTCTTTTATGAACTTGATGTGAAGAGTTTTCTTTTGTGTTTCGCAGACAAAATAACAGCATACAGATTTAAAGACCGTTTCTGTTTCAATTTAACAAGTCTTATAATAATCAGGGTTTTTTTTCCCACTGTCACTATTTTAGCCTTTATCTAAGATCTATAACAGATTTAATCTCAAACCGTTTAGAGTTTAATAGACGTTATAAGAGAATGTACCTGCAACTTGAGACTTTGTGCAGTGACACTAAACTGAGCTCTGTGTTTGTGTAGAAAGTGTTTGCGGATCTCACTGCTGAGGGGGTCACAGTGATTGAGACAAGCGCTCTGACAGAAGAGGGAGTGATGCTGGTGAAGACTGAGGTAAGACCAACCAATCAGCTTCACTCTCACATATGCTTACTGAGATCAGCCAGGTTTTAGAGAAAAAGACTTATTGTAGGTTGATGTCGATTGATGGTTTAGATGATTTGTGAATTTATTATTATTATTTTTTTATACAGGCATGTGATCGGCTGTTGGCTCACCGTGTGGACACAAAAATGAAAAGCAAGAAGGTCCATGATGTTTTGAACAGACTCCACCTGGCAGTGCCAGCCAAGAGAGATCAAAAGGTACATGCTGTTCGCACTTCTTAAACCATTGTCCGCTTGGTTATAAGCTTATTTCTTCATAAATGCTTCTAGCAAACATAGTGTGTTTGTAAAAGTTTTTGATTTGGTTTTTGCAGGAAAGACCTCCGTTTATTCCCGAAGGTGCTATGATACGTAGGAAGGCAATGGAGACGGATACTCCCAAACGCAAACTGGAGAGAGACCTGGAGGTTGAGCTGGGAGAGGATTACACACTTGATCTACAGAGTAAGAAATAAACACAGACATACACATGTACATAAAATATACACTCCAGACGTGTCTGAAAAAAAAATTGTCTTTAGACAATTATTATTATTTTTAAATGTTGTCTTGTGTGTTCAGAATACTGGGATTTGATGAATCCAGAAGAAAAGGAGGATAAGATTCCTGAGATTTGGGAGGGTCACAATATTGCTGACTACGTCGACCCGGAGATCATGAAGGTATTAAAACATGCTATAGCTTTAATCTGTAACCTATTATATCTCATTTCATGACTGTAACCCCTCCTCACTGTTGCTCACTGTTTATTTTTATTTTTTATGACAACATTTATTTGGTTACATTCTTTTTATAGGATGACATGTTTTGAATTTCTGTCCTTTCTCTTATTCTCAGAGGCTGGAGGATTTGGAGCAGGAAGAGGAGCTGCGTGAGAAGGCTGGAGAGTACGACTCTGAGGAGGAGAGCGAGGATGAAGAGATGAAGGAGATCCGACAGCTGGCCAGTCAGATTCGCGAGAAGCGGAAGCTAAAGATTCTCGCGTCCAAAGAAAAAGACAAACAGGGACCCAGAATACCCCGCACAGCCAAGAAGGTCTGTCCTTCTGTCCAGCAGGCTTATTTTTGTATATGTTTAAATTATAGCAAGTAGTTTAATATTGGATATTACTTACATATTTTAGGTAAAGTATGTAATTATTCAGATTAAGCACTTTTTAGTTTTTATTATGGAATATTTGTTGTTCAACAACCTATTAGATCACATTTTTCTGTTTGCAATTGATTTGTTAGCTTGTTAAAGATGGCTTAATTTGAATGGTCTATGTGGGAATGCAGGTGGAGAGAGCGACTCTGGAGAAGGAGATGGGTGATCTGGGTTTGGACATGACTGATAAAGATGATGTAAGAACCTGTGTACTTGAAGCTTTTCCATGCTCTGTATCTTTGTTGGGAACACACTTGATTTTGTATAGCATTTGGTCATGGTGATCTGTTTCTGTGTACACTGAACATGTTTGTATTCACCTTTTTCCCTCTAGAGCCACTATGCTCAACGATCTCGCTCTCTGGTTCGAAAGAGGAAGAGGGAAGTCTCTGCACCACCGACGTCACGTACTCGCAGTCAGAGCGCCTCAAGACCACCAAGGGACCAATCAGGTGTCAGAGATTCCAAGGTCAGATTCAGAAACTGCCTGTATTCATGTACAAGACAAGTTTGAAATGAAGTTGTGTATGAAAAGATGTTTAGTCAGATAGTAGGTTATAGAAAAAGATCTTCCAGATGTTGCTCAAAGGACAAACATGTTCAGTGGAGTGGACTGATTGTCTGTCTCATTTCTTCCAGATGTTGAAGAAGGTGAAGACCATGATGAAGAGCTCACAGAAGGACATGAACAGGCAGGGAAGGAAGGGTGAATCTGATCGACATGTATTTGATCTCAAACCTAAACATCTCCTTTCTGGGAAGAGGAAATCTGGTACCACCAGCCGCAGATAAATGCACCCTTATTCACGTACATCTGACTTGTGTACTCATACCTGCCCTTATGCCATGATTAATACATTTGTTATATTCTGTACTTTTTACCAGTTCTTTCTGATACAGGTGAGAATACACCTGTAAACATGAAAGAATAATTACTTATTGAAATGTATGTAATCACATCATTCTAAGTGTCTGATATCATGCAGAATGATAATGAAATATACAGGATCATGATTTAGAACTCTTCATCCTTTACAAAACAATTTATCTGAAGCCATTGTTTGCAGTTGGAGTCAAATAAACCAACCAAAGTATTGAACCTTAAATACATGTGTGAAATTTATTTCCCTAAATTTAAATCATGGTTGTCTCTTGGTAGCTTGCCCTAATGTGTGGGATGGAATGTCCAGAATATGTGTATGCTGTCACTATATATATATATATATATATATATGATTTTTAAGTATGTATTTTTTAGCCTGCTCCAGAGTAAACAAATAGGCAATTTGCATCGCCCACATTGTTCTGTCTGTCCTTAATTTAGTTAGTTGTTGTAAACGATTTATGAAGAAAACTGTTTTCAGCAGGTGCAATTGTATAAAATTCATATTTTAATAAATCAGTAATCAGACATTTCATTGTTATTTATTAGCAGTTTATGATTAAGTTTGAACAATACAAAAATAGTCTACATGTGACTTTTATTTTGACAACATCTGAGCGAAGCCCCCCGGAAACGACATCAGCCTCCACAAGCAACAGTCAGAGCGTTTACACCGTTTCACACAGAAAATAAAAACAACACCGGACAGTTTTACTTTACGGTTATTGAAAGCAGCTGTCACCGTAACCTTAAGTTGTACTACAACGCGCACACTTGTCCGCGGGACCTACAGGCGGCCCAGACGCAGAGGAGCGCGAAGGATGGCGAATTACCGGGCGTTTCACTCCCAGCTCGCGACCATCATGGAGACCCTGACTCGTGCGGCGGTGGCAGAAATCTGCGAGCTTGTGGACGACGGTTACGCCGTTTTACACATCGAGATCTCACGCCATCAGAAGGAGAACGAGGAGCTCCGACGGAAACTGCAGCTCATAGAGTCTATCGTTGCGGCGCGGGGGTACAGCGACGACACAACCGTAGCGCGAGACGGTCGGTGTGACAGTAGTGCTCGCGAGTCGCTAGTGGGCAGAAAAACGTCCGGAGGCGGAGAGTCCACCAGCCGGGGTGCTGTGTCAGAGGTTAGATGACCATTTTTTGTGTGTGTGATTAAAATGGAAGCAATAAATATCTGTGTGTGTAAAAGCGATTATTATTTGTTATTAATCTGATTCCAGGCGCGTGAGTTTCGTGATGGAGGAGATTTGATCCAAATGCAAATCAAAGAGGAAGGTCTTGAGCAGCCGCCGCTGGGAGGTGAGTAGCCAGGGCTCGTACTTCTATGCATGATGTTAAAAAAACGAATATACATGTGTTGTGAGTGTGACTGTGATTCAATTAATATAGAAAACATCCTTCACCAGATTTTGACACAGCTCAAACCTTAAAATCTAAACAAATGCCACGGTTCACACAAGGATTTGAGGCAAATATATTTTACTTATTTTTTTCTGTATTTCACACTTTTTGCTTTTAAAATCATTTTTGAACATTATTAACATGTTTTTACTAACTAATATGATAAAAAAAATCTATGATGGGAATATGAAAATGTACTGCATATTAGGAATGAGCCTGAATGTCCATGTCTACCCCTTCAAAATGAGTGTGATGAATTCATATAGTCCACTTCAAATCACATTTATTTACATCGCACTTCATATAGGCTAATACAGATTGTTGCAAAGCAGCTTCATGGTAATAAACAGGAGAATAACAGCATTAATGTCGCAAAGTTCATCAATTATGAAACAACTTCAATTTCAGCTATATAGAAGACAATAGTGCCGTTGTTCAGTTATATTCAGGTCAATGTTGATTCAATTCAGTTCAATAAGTGTCAGTTTTGCAGTTCATCAATTATGAAATAATGTCAATTTCAGCTATAAAGCAGCTGTGCAGAAGACAATAGTGTCACTATTCTGCTCAATTCGGTTCAATGTTGATTCAATTCAGCTTAGTAGCTGTCAATGTTGCAGAGTTTATGAATCAATTATGAAACGACTTCAATTTCAGCTATAAAGCAGCTCTGCAAAAGTCAATGGTTTCATTATTAAGCTTAGTTCAGGTTTTTGTGTTCAGTCTGATCCCGTCACTACAGTTAGATCAATGATATTTTTGATAATATTAATTGTCTTTTATGCCCCAACTGAGCAAGCCAAAGGTGTGTCAAAGCAGCTTCATCGTAATAAACAGGAAAATAACAGTATTAATTTTGCAAAGTTCATAATTTATGAAACAACCTTGATTTCAGCTATAAAGTAGATCTACAGAAGACTATAGTGTCTTTATTCAGGTCAGTTCACTTCAACAACAGTGTCATAGTTGCCAAGTTCATAAATTATGGAACAACTTCAATTTCAGCTGTAAAGCAGCTCTTCAAAACAATAGTATCATTATTCAATTCAATGTTAATTCAATTTAGTTCAGTAATAGTTTGAGTGATGCAGTATACCAATTATGAAACGACTTCAATTTCCGCTATAAAGCAGCTCTACTGAAGACAATAGCATCATTATTCTGCTCAGTTAATTATTTTTTTCTTATCTGATCGTGTCAGTCAGTACAGTTAGGTAAAATTTTCTGAATAATGATTGTCTTTTAAGCCCCAACTGAGCAAGCCAAAGCTGACATGCATATTGCCTTGTATTGCATTTTCTATGCAAATTATTACTTTAACTTTTTAGTAATTCATACTTGTTGCTGATTCCAATTATTATTATTTTTTTACTTTATAAAAAAAAAATGTATATGATAAAAGCCCAGTGAACAGTTTTTTACTTAATCAATTTTACTCAAAATGATCTAATATATCAGTGCATGTATGATGGGGACGTGAAAATGTACCCGGAATGACCCTGAAAGTCCATGCCAACCCTTTTCAAAATGAGTGTGGTGTGTTCATACTGTTTGTTTCTTAACAGATGAGGACGACGACGAGGACGAAGGTGAAAGTGTCTCTGCGGTAGCTCACGACTCTCCTAAACTAGATGTTGCTGAGCTCTCGGGACAGGACTCTCACACACTCTCACACTCCCCTGACCATGACACACACTCCCATACGCTCACATTTGCAGACACACACTCCGGCGCCGATGAATCCCAGCACTCCAGCCTCGACTTGTCTGTTTCGGATAACGCTTCCCTCTCCCTTGCTCAAACCATGTCGGATACTCGCGCTTCCCATCTCCATCGAGTGTTTCAGGAAGATTTGTGTGCGAAGACTGATCTGGACCCGGTATCCGATTGGGCCGCACACTCTGTCCGTAGCACACTCACACACTTGCAGACCTCACCACAGAGGATTGGTGGGTCAGACTCTTTTGTATCCCATAATTCTCCCTTGTTTGCTGCACAGCGGCTCGTTGCTCTGGGTAACGTCTCAGGGCTGGGTCTCTATGGGCGGTTGGGCGCTCTACGGGGGGGTGGAGCCGGCAAGCGACACTTCATCTGCTCAATCTGCGGGAAGAGTTTCACCACATCGCAGAGTTTGGACACGCACATGCGCATTCACACTGGAGAACGGCCGTATCGCTGTGAGCAGTGCGGGAAGCGTTTCACGCAGTCGGGACACCTTACGGCTCACCAGACTGTCCACACCGGAGAGAGACCGTACGAGTGCACCCGCTGTGGAAAGCGATTCGCAGGCAAACAGTACCTGCGCATACACACCAAGAAACACCACCCAGACTTACACGCACTCTCTTATATACAGACTAACACACCGCAGGACACGTTGCCCTGAAAGATACACACACTAACAAGAGAATGCAGGACGTTTTTGTTCTGGAAGTGTCCTGCCAACCACTCAGAAGAATTGAAAATAGGACATTCAGTATGCCAGTTCCAGGTGTTATTTTTTTGCAGTGTTCAGGCCCTTATCATAACTTTTAACTGGTCATTATTTTGCAAAAACTAAAGGATTGAGATGCATTATACATTATATACATACTGCAGGGAAACTACATGGACCCAACAAGCATACACTAGAAAGTTGGTGTTAGCACAGGTTTTTAATTCCTTTTAACATGAACTACGCAATTTCACACTGAATTGCAGATGTACCTAAAATGTACAGGATATGTTGTTTAAAGAGTTTGTTATGATCTAAATTAGATATAATTATAGATTATACATATATATTTGCAGCTAGTCACAGCAGAAACACTAACTGGATTTGTCTGTGTTGTATTTAATAGAAATAAATGGTTATTTCAAGAATTTAGTCCCAAATTATTTTATTTGTATTTAATGGGGCATTATCAATGTTGTTGATGACGTGTTGGAAAAGAAATACAGATTATTCTGTCTCATATGATGTACCTATATGACCATTCTTCTTTCAGACGTACACAATCGGATTTATATAAAAAAATGTCCCGGCTCTTCCAAGCTTTATAATGGCAGTGAATGGCCGTTTATGTTTTGAAGTCCATAAAAGTGCATCTATTCATCATAAAAGTGCTCCACACGGCTCTGGGGGGTTAATAAAGGCCTTTTGAAGCAAAGGGTTTGTGTAAGAAAAATATCCATATTTAAAACTTTACAAAGTAAAATAACTAGCTTCCCGGCAAATGAACATACGAATTGTGCTGTAAAGCGCAACTTATGCGAGTAATGCGACGTACTGCTGATATTTACGCTACGCCATGGCGCAATACGCTACTTCCGACGTCACAAGTTGCATAAGTTGTGCATTAGGCGCAAGTAGGGTCGTTTGGCCGGAAGCTAGAATTTTACTTTGTAGCGTGTTAAATATGAATATTTTTCTTACACAAATTCTTTGCTTCACTTCAGAAGGCCTTTATTAACTCCCTGGAGCCGTGTGGAGCACTTTTATGATGGATAGATGCACTTTTATGGACTTATATTATATAATATTATATGCACCTAGAATGACTTGAGTATCATGGGCTAATTTTCATTTTTGGGTGAACTATGCCTATAAGTAGTTTTGTTACTATTTATGTCGTTGGAATGAAGGATAAACTGAAATTCACAGCATTTCAACAACTTTGGTGCTTGTATTTGAAGGCTGCTATTGGAATATTGAGGGTAAATTACATTATGCTACTATACATTACTTGTTTACGGAGAGTACAAAAGTAGAGATTTCGTTGGTAACTAAACAGTTGATGGGCCCTATCGATTTCCATACTATAGAAGTCAGTGGGACCCATCAACTGGTTACCAACATTCTTCAAAATATCTTCCTTTGTGTTCAGCAGAAGAGAGAAATTCATACAGGGTTGGAACAACTTCTACTTTAGTATATTTTCTAAAATGCTCTCTCTATGGCTCTGCACCGGACTAAATAAATAGAGAGCCTAAGTACCTTATTTCGGAAAAAATATGTATGGTAGTCAATAGCGATGAGAGACAACTTATCTTTTTATTCCGTCTGAACTGTGCCCTAAATTAAAAGCAAAACGTTTTCTTGTTATTGTGAGTTTACACAAATAAAAAGTTGCGAATGATGTAGCCTATATTTTTTTTTTCTGTAGCCTATGACCAGAAATGCTAGATTATTTTAAGTTGTTTCCACTGTTGATAAAATGCAAGTGTTTGCGCTCGCGCCTCCGTGCCATGCAGTTCGCGCTCTGCACACTTGGATATGCGTCAAAATTTATTTGTGATAATCTTAGCCCTGTATTATTATTGTCTAACTTGTATTATGACTGACATTTGAGAATTGCTTTGTTCTTTTTTTTTTTGAGAAGGGGGGGGGGGGGGTAAAGTGTCTTTTAAATAGGCGTAGCCTAAATGTAATAAAAAATAATGATAATTATTATTATTTGCGTTTATTACTATAAATTAGTTAACTTAAGACTATGTTAATCATAAAATCATTTATGAATGTTTTATTTTTATATAACCTAACCTTTTACAGTTTTGGAAATGTGTTTGTGTAATAGGCTATTTCTTTTTTTTTTATGAAGTCTTTTTTTTTTTTTTTGCTTATATTATACTGAGCTTTTTCCTCCCAAAAAGGGACTTTAAAGATTAGTAGCCGAAATATTTTTTTTTTAGAAAATCCAAGAAATTATCCATTTAAAAAAATTAGCTTTAAACACAGTGCAATGCATGCATCCCGCACAGAGGTCTGGTTGAATCATGCGGCACACACTGGGGGAGGGGCCACAAACCTGCGAGTACGGATTACAAACCCGTGAGTACGGATTGCGAAAGCGTGGGCACGGTTTATGAATTTGTGGGTACAGATTGCAAAAACTGAAGGCACGGTTTACAAATCTGAGAGCACGGATAGGAACTCGTGGGTACGGTTTATTAATCCGTGGGCACGAATTGTTAAACCAAGGGAACGAACAGTTTAAGAATTCATGAGTACAGTTTATAAACTGAGGGGACGGTGTGGTGCCGAATTCTGACCCCCGCCAAATTATTACCCCCCTAGGTTTAGGATTAGTTGTGGGGGAGGGGTTAGGATTAGGGGTGGGGTTAGGATTAGGCAATCAGGTACTGACTTCAATGAGGGGGGTAATAATTTGGCAGGGAGTCGAAATTCGGCACAACAACGGATTGCAAAACCGTAGCCACGGATTGTTTTTTTTTCCCCCCACAGGTGACTTCTCGGGCTCCGTACTACGGGATTGTGCCGGTGAGGAAATTTTCCCATTGATTAGTTAATTAATGACAACACCAGTGTTATTTGTTAATTTCTTCTGTAGATTTTGATCTTTATAAATTGGTATGATATATTGTTAAAGGGGTCATATAATGGTACATGCACTTTTACAAGTTGCCACGGATTGTTTTTTTTTCCCCCCACAGGTGACTTCTCGGGCTCCCTACTACGGGGTTGTGCCGGTGAGGAAATTTTCCCATTGATTAGTTAATTAATGACAACACCAGTGTTATTTGTTAATTTCTTCTGTAGATTTTGATCTTTATAAATTGGTGTGATATATTGTTAAAGGGGTCATATAATGGTACATGCACTTTTACAAGTTGATTTTACTGAAATGTGTGTTGACAGTGCCTGTACAGTACACAACCATCATAAAATGATAAAAATTCATCCAGTGTTTTTGTTTTAATCTCCTTATATGTTTTCCCCCTGCCTCAAATCGAGCCCGTTCGACCGTGTGACGTCACACGGTCGGACGCCCCTCCCGCGATTGTTGATTGACAGCCGCGTTTCAACACAGACCCGCCCTCGCTCGTGAGCCAGCTGTCAATCATAGTCTGCGCGGGCCAGTGCGGTCATTGTTTATATGCTGGAGCACTGTCTATGAGCAGAATGGCGTCTAAGCGATTGTGGTGTTCTGTTCTTGGGTGTAATAACGAACACAGCAGTCATTTTAATGTTCCTAAATTTCGAACCGCTGAAGACGCAGTGGCTGAGTTTGTTTTCGAAGGGAATATTCCCCACGAGCAACGTCAATGCTTTCATGTTTGCGCGAATCATTTCTCACCAGACTGCTTTATAAACGAGGGTCAGTATGAGCTGGTTTTGCTAAGAAGCTGCTCATGAAAAAAGGCCTATTCGTGTTCCTGCTGAACCTCTAGAACAACTGAAGTGAGTGTAACGTTTTATTAAACTTTATATGAATATTTATATTAATCTTTGCAAATCGCTAGCTGCACGCTTCACAATGAATGCGTCTAAGGTTTACACTTGGGTACATTACGGCATGTTTAATATGTATGATGTTCTAAGTCATAATCCCATGTTTATACTGAACAACGCGTTATGGTTATTGTGTTATTGTGTTACAAACGGTGTACGCACAGAACAGAGGGGCGGGGTGAGCAAAGCTCATTATAATTTAAAGTCATATGCACTGAAACGGGTGCTGAAAACAGAGCTGTTTTTGACCAAGTAAAATAAGTGTTTTCTTACCATACTAATGAGAATTTTTAATTAAAGTATATTACAAACTTTTAATTTAGACCCTAAAGAATCATACTAGCTTGTACAAAAAAATGGCATTATATGACCCCTTTAATTAAAAAACAACAATAAAATAGTACAATAAAAAAAAAACTCGCGTATACTATCATCAAACTAATAAGGTGACATAAAATACCCATATTATAACAAATAAATAAAATATATTTGGAAATCGCCCTTTAAAACGAAGGCTCGGTTTGTGGTTCACAACAATTATTTGATTAAAAACAATAAAAACAAAGACAAAGTCACTTATTATATTATACACTTTTTTTAATTGTGTTTTTGTTAACTGAAGTTATATTGCGCTTTTAATTGCCTCTATCGTCCTGTCAATCATTCTCGCGGGTCACGGCTATGATAATGGTAATGATAGTAAAAATGTATTTCACCATCATCGGTACCCACCCTCAGCTCAGCCGATTGGCATTACAGTATTTGCAATCACAATCCCGTGTCAAAACGGAGCGTATACTGTCTAAAAGAAAAGTTGTGACTGCTGATTGAACATTGGTCAGTGAGCCTCTCCCGCTTGCCGCTGTCAAGCACAGCTTCACCAAACAGATTTAACTCTGCACAGCTAAATAAACGGGCTGGTGGCAGACTAATATTTAATATTTCTGGTGTAAAGATTTCTGTGAAACGTGTAAAGTTGCACAGAAGAAATAAGCCCAATAGGACCTGCCCTGTACAGTTTTTTAGGACTATTATTTTGTTGAACAGACCTGAGCGACGACTGATGACGTCACATGTTCAGATTTGCTTGACCAATCGGCGGAAGGGGGCGTCTCAGGACCGCCCACATGTGGAAAACGATTTTTATTTAATCGTTTTTTGCCTGTGAACTAAAAAACGAAAAATCAAGGCGAAATCTCTTTTTTCGTTTTTTTGAAAAAACGAATAAGGCGCCGTTTTCTCATTTTGCTTATTTCGTTTCAAATTGGAAAACAAACTATCAAAACGTACACGGACCAGGGTTAAACCTGAATTCAAAAATCATGAAGAATGACATGAGATATGTCTACGTCATCGCACTGCTGACTAGAGCCAAAAGAAATCTGAATTTCAAACCACAAATTATCTTTAGGAAACTGCGGTCATTTAAACCCTGCCCACTTGGATCTGGCTCGACCTCCGCTTAAACTTGCACCACGGGCTTTGCTTGCACACAACAATCCAGAAAGTGTCAGTCATGGACCTGTTGCACCTTTACGAGTGGGTCGATATCAAAAGTATTTTGATATTTTCTTGTGTGTTTTTATTGCTGAGTGATTATATCAGAAATAAAGCGCCGAAGAACTTTCCTCCTGGACCATGGTCTTTGCCGTTTATAGGAGACCTTCATCATATCGATAATAGTAATTCATCTTCAGTTTGCAAAGGTAAATACAATTCCAGTTAAATTAACTAAATCTAAATGTATTCTTGTGTGAAATTTTGCATATGCAAGGCAGAAATGACTGCAGCAAACGTCTCGTCAAAAATCACGGACGAAAATTATAGGCCTGGTTGACACTTTGTGACGCATCATGACGATAAATGAACATTTTTAATTCAATACCGAATGATGCAAAATTAAAGAGTAGGTTTCCGCTATATCTATGAGCTATGAGCTTAACAGCTATGTGGGTCATTATACGAAAACGTGCCATTTTGTGTCCCTCAGAAAAAAAAGCTCTGTAAATCTTAATGAACCATAAAACAAGTAAAATATTTTATAATTTAGTTTCCATAATATGTCTCATAATATAAGAATAAATTAATTTCTGCTTCTTTTGTTTTTATAGGATTTTAATCACATTTTTGTGCAAAGCATCTTGCAGAAATGTTGAAAATGGTTTGTCCCTCAGTATGATTTTTCTACTTCTACTTGCTATCAAGGCCAAAAAAGTCAAACTATTATAAAAAAAACACATACTTATATAAAGCCTTAAGTGTCAGTTCATTAGTTATGAATGGATTTTATTCTTAACATGTGTCAAATTTAGAAAAAAAACACAATTTAGTCGGGTACCTAAGTTCGCGTCAACCCTGTTACTTTTTATGAAAACACCTCTTTAAAGATAATGGACTATTCCAAAAGTTGCATCAGTTCCAGGAAATGACATCATCTGCCTTTCATGAAGTTGATTGTAGAAGACAAGTAAGTGTTCTCTTCTTTTAATGATTTTTTTTTAGTTTATGTAATGTCTGAAAGATGGGGACACGCTCATTGTGTCAGCCCTGTTACCAGAAAAGCATACGTTAAAACGTTATTTGTACATATTTAAAAATGTACATATATAACAACATTTAAGCCTCTCATTAAGGCACATAATGTAGTGTTATTACCTATACCTCATGGCTAGTAATGGCCGCCAATAACATTTTTCGTCAACCCTGTTACCGTCAACCCTGTTACCATTCCAGGGTAACAGGGTTGACGAAAGTATATGCTTTGTGTGTCTTACCCATGTTGTATACCCAAGACGGGTTAAATCAAGGGCAACTGGACTTGGTACTTCCATATTTGAAGATATTTTGCCTCTCATCCAAGGGGTTTCTTCAGTTCTAAATGACTGATGGGGAGTGCCAGGTTTTTGAACCTCTGTGGGGTTGTCACTCCTGAGCCAACCCTTCTTGGATAACTATGACCTGGATGACTGAGAATTTTCACAGACGTACTTTTCTTACTAATAGTATTTACATAATATACATGTTTTTACAGGTTTCATCCCTAAAAATCATGTTTTTTATTTATTCTACTGATAGGTAGGCTAAAATGTGTTGAGGTTACTGATCTATACTGATACACACAAGTGCATTGGGTTTTATAAATGTGCTTTATAAAGCAAAAGTCATTATTATTTTTATTATGAGAAGTCAATAAATGAACAAGGTTGCTGTTAAAGTGTTTTATGTATTTGATTTGATTTTGTTAGGATGCCTCTTTCTGCAGCTGAGAAACCAACGCTATCTGACGACCAATTCGTATGAATTTGTACGAGTGATTAAAAGGTGGCTAATTCGTAAGAATTCATACGACCTCACGTGATGGGTAGGTTCAGGGGCGGGGTCAGGGGTAGGTCATTTGTACGAATTTGGCAACTCGTAAAATATGTACGATTTAGCAAAAATCTTACTAATTCATACGAGTGAGGTCGTACGCATTGTTACGAATTAGCCACCTCGTAAAATTCGTACGAATTGCCGTGAGATTGGGTTGGAGAAACAGCGCAGATACAGACAACGTAGAGATGCTGATCCTGAGAGACAAGAAGCATATTTAGGAAAAGAGAGGGCAAAATGGAGAAAGGACAGAGACACAGGGAAAAAGCGGCCCGAATAGATATTTCTGGCCAGCCCGTGAGGACTGCATCTGGTGATGAAATTTTAAGAATGATTCCTGCTCCTCTTAATGTGAAAGCACGGCACGTAGAAATATGGAAAGACATCTGGTCAACTTGTTGGGTAGGCAGACAGGAATGTTAAATTATGTGATTATTAGTGGCTTTTGTTTATTCTGTTAAGGCCAAACATATTCAACAGTTAGCTTTTCCTTTACCGAGTCCTTTTTCTCCGGTCCTAAGCACCAGTACTTAAAGCGTTGTTGTGGACGTAGTTGAGGACTAACGACTGTCTGCTGGGCGGGAATGGTTAAAGGGATAGTTCACCCCAAAATGAAAATTCTGTCAGTAATTACTCACCCTCATGTTGTTCAACCCCGTAAGACTCTGTGGGCCTTGAGTCAGTTCACGTAGTGGAACTGCGCAGCGCTTCTGGTTGAACGTCACACGCATCACACACATGACCAGCGTTGGCCAATAGTGAGCCTGCGTGTGACGTACAGCAGCACAGAAGCGCTGCGCTGTTACACTACGTGAACTCACTCGAGGCCCACAGAGAAGGAAATTAATAGTTAAATAAATTCGTTATTTTTGTTTGTTTTTTTACGCACAAAAAGTATTCTCATTGCTTGATAAACTTAAGATTGAGCAACTGCAGTCACTTGGACTATTTTAACGATGTCTTTCATAACTTTTCTGGGCCGGCAAGTTTCGATCCCTTAGAAGCCTATGGAGGAGTGATCCAGCTCTCAGATTTAATCAAAATATATTAATTTGTGTTCCGAAGATGAACAAAAGTCTTACGGGTCTGGAACAACATTAGGGTGAGTAATTACTGACAGAATCTACATTTTGGGGTGAACTATCCTTTTAACAAAATAAATCGCTGCATCACCACTCACCCTCAGGATAGAAGCAGGAAATGGCCCCTATGAAATGTGTCTAATCTTTAAACCCAATTTCTCTAGACATAAGATTTTTACCCTGTTTACTTCCTCTATTTTACAACACACTCACCAAATGCCTACATAATCATTATATGATCTGCATTTTGTTTTTTTATACTTTTTTATAGTGGCCTTTAGTAAGTGATCGTTAGTGGTTTTTGCTTATTCTGTTAAGGCCAAACATGTTCAATTGATCATTTAATTGCAATGTAATTTTAATGTTTTAATAAAACAATTGGTTTACATTTACATTCGCAGAATCATCATAATTTTGCATAATTTTTATGCTAAAATATCTCAATAGATCTGTCTCCAAAATATGCTGATTAGTCATGTTGAATTAAAGGTTTATGAATGTCCAATTAAGACTCCATTACACCCATAACTGTAACTAAAACAAGCAGTAGAACCAATATGGTAACTCTTGTCAACCCTGTTAGTGATGTGTCAACCCTGTTACTTGTATAATATTCTAATATCATTTAAAAAATGAAAATAAAAATGTAATCAACTAATTGTATATGTTTAGTGTTATGATGAGGTGGAAGCAAGGAGGAAGCAGGATCCAATTGCAGCACACTTTATTTAATAAACTCAAACTACATAAAGACTCTGGCTAGGGCACAAGACTCAGGAACAGAACCACCAACATCAATGTTACAACAACAAGAACTCACAAAGACTGGACTGAAACACAGGGCTTAAATACAAGGCCAAACAAGCTAAACAAGATAACAAGGGGGCGTGGTATACATGAACACAAACGAGGAGCGGGAAAACTGAACAGGACTGAACCAAAAGCACAAAGACAGGGGGAACACAGACAGACATACAACATAGCCCCCCCTCTATGGGCGGCTCCCGACGCCCATCAAAACTAGAGACATAGTTCGGGAGGGTGGTGGAGCGGAGGCGGTCCCGGGGGAGGGATGGCGGGCCAGGTCCGTGCAGGGAACGGGACCGGGGTCTTGCGATGGCGGACCTGGGCCATGGAACATGGGCGGAGCTGGACGACCAGACTGCCAGGGCGGAGCAGGCTGTGGGCGTGTCCACGACGGAGCAGGCTGAGGGCGAGGCCACGGCGGAGCAGGCTGTGGGCGTGACCAGGCCGGAGCAGGCTGTGGACCCTCGGGCGTCCAGGGCGAAGCTGTCGGACCCTCGGGCGTCCAGGGCGGAGCTTTCGGACCCTCGGGCGTCCAGGGCGGAGCTGTCGGGCGGGAGACGGGCTCAGGCTCTGGCGGGCAGGCGACGGGCTCAGGCTCTGGCGGGCAGGCGACGGGCTCAGGCTCTGGCGGGCAGGCGACGGGCTCAGGCTCTGGCGGGCAGGCGACGGGCTCAGGCTCTGGCGGGCAGGCGACGGGCTCAGGCTCTGGCGGGCAGGCGACGGGCTCGGATTGGCTGGACGGAACCAGCGGTGCAGGCTTGGCTGGGCTGGACGGAACCAGCGGTGAGGGCTTGGCTGGACTGGACGGAACCAGCGGTGCGGGCTTGGCTGGGCTGGACGGAACCAGCGGTGAGGGCTTGGCTGGGCTGGACGTGACGTGAACAGTCTCTGGCTGGGCAGACGTGACGTGAACAGTCTCTGGCTGGGCAGACGTGACGTGAACAGTCTCTGGCTGGGCAGACGTGACGTGAACAGTCTCTGGCTGGGCAGACGTGACGTGAACAGTCTCTGGCTGGGCAGACGTGACGTGAACAGTCTCTGGCTGGGCAGACGTGACGTGAACAGTCTCTGGCTGGGCAGACGTGACGTGAACAGTCTCTGGCTGGGCAGACGTGACGTGAACAGTCTCTGGCTGGGCAGACGTGACGTGAACAGTCTCTGGCTGGGCAGACGTGACGTGAACAGTCTCTGGCTGGGCAGACGTGACGTGAACAGTCTCTGGCTGGACGGTCTCTGGCTGGACGGTCTCTGGCTGGACGGTCTCTGGCTGGACGGTCTCTGGGAGACGGGGTCCTGGAACGACAGTCTTCTTGACCTTCCGCACTGACATCAGCGGGGGTTGTGCCACGGTGGACATCAGTCCTGGACGCCCATAGACCGAAGCCATGGCTAGTTTGATGGTTGAAGTGACAAGAAGTTTCTCAGGCAGTGCGGTCGTGATAACATCTTCCTCCACCTTCCCTACAGTGAAGAGGGATCCACAAAACTCCAGGACAAAGTCGATATACTGTACCAGGGTCCAGCAGGGGTCTTCCTCTGGCAAATTTAATTTAATGTCTGGGTCAAGTCCACTCCAGAAACAGTCTTTAATCATTGCATCATCACCAGGAACGAGGTGACTATAAACAAGAAACTCCTCCACATAATCCTCTATGATGCGATTAAACTGATAAATTGAACACAGTTTACTCAGCGGGTCCTGGTGTACAGCGAGTGGACCTGCATTGGCTGACTGGAGAGCATACAAGGCTGCTGGATCCTGTGTTGGTGAAGTCTTCTGTAACGAAGGGTCGAAGACGTTCGGATCCATGTGCAGTAACTTTATTCACAATAAGTAGACAGAGAGAATGCAGTAAACACAAACTGGTAAACAGGGAAGATCCAGGCTCAGCAACAATATCAGGCAGGGGTCGGGGCAGGCAGCAGACAGAAACACGGAGACCAGGAAAACAGGCAGGGATCAGGAAACCAGGAAAACTAAGGAATATAAACGCTCAGAGATGTAGGCCGTGGCAAATACAAGACTTCACAATGGTGTAGTGAGTGGAAGTGGTTTATATGTGTGTGTGAATGAGATGCAGGTGTGTGTAATCAGCACAGTGCAGGTGTATGGTGTAATCAGTCCAGGGAGATGCATGATGGGAAATGTAGTCCGTGATAACCCAGGGAGTGCATGGCCAAGCGTCACATTTAGTAAGAGAGGCTAATAATCCACTCAAAGTTGAATTGAGGTGTTTTATTTTTGTTTCCATACATTTTTCTTAAAACAGAAGATGCTGGGAGAGTGTCATTTTCAAACGAACGTATTCATCCACTAAAAAAAATAAAACTTTCAATATTCTCAATTCACAAAAACTCTTAATGTAACAAGGGGGGGGTTATCTTTCATGGTATATCAGATACGCGCCAGTATAATGCGCATGCACAGACCGCGCGCCAGAAGTTCTCTTTCGCGCTTGAACGAACATCAACAACACACACAGTTAAGCCAAAATGTCATTTGTCGAGTATCTTCATAACATAAGAACAGTCTTATGATGGACATAAAGAGTTGTGACTCGTGAGAGAATGAGGCGCGTGTGATATCCGCGTCTCTGTCCACAGCGGCTGCTCTTAAAGGGCCAGCTACCAATAAAGCGTTCTGTCAGTAAAGTTACTGAAAGAACAAAGGGAACAGAGAAAATTACTCACTGCTCTTGACTAAAGAACTTGTGTAGCTTCAATAAGTAGTAGTCTATATATAATTTATAATTTATGCAGCCCAGACTGTTTGATAACTTTATTCAACTTCTGTATATGTCCTACCTATTAGACAGTTAATTTTTATCCAGACATCAATGGCTTATTGATCATTATAGGTGTTATCAATCATTTAGTTGTTATTGCTAATTTCAGAATTATCACTAATCTGTGTGTGCATTTGGTTTAGAACCAAACAAGTTGACTCATGAAACCATTTGTTTATTATATCGCAATCGCATATCACAACCGCAATATTGAACTCAATAATCGCAATATGACATTTTCCCCAAATCGTGCAGCCCTAGATAAAATTATAAATCTTTACCCGGACAAGTGACTTTTGTGCATGGACAAGAGAAACATAAATTTACTTGTCCGAAGGACAAGTGCCTCAAAAAGTTAATGTCAAGCCCTGCACCAAATGCTACGCAAAAAAATAAATGTTGAAGTTTTTCGATTTTTGTATGTGACTTCTTGCCCCTTTATTAAACATTTAAAATATTCACAAATTAATATGCAAAAAATTGATTTTACTGGTTTTCTAACTAAGGCCAAACCAGGAAATGATATTTTTCCCGCAGTGCTGAATGAAAAGAGCCATAGCCTACTCTTGAACCATACAGAGAGGTGATTTAGGCTATAGGTGATTTATAATCTGAAAAAATAACGAGGCTATACCTCCATCTCCGCTGTAAGGATGGGCCTTTAGAGAGAAATTCATATGGATTACATTATCAGACGGTATTTGCTTTCAATTCGAATTGGTTCTTTAAAAGTGGACATTTCAAGCTTTAGCCTACATAGGCTATATTTTGTTTCAGTTCATTTTTGAGACGCGATCACGGAGACCATGAAAGCTCGCCTGATTGTTTTATTTTATTTTACAAAAGCACAACGTTTTCTTGTTATTGTAAGTTTACACAAATAAAAGTAGTTGCGAATGATGTATTATTATTTTCTGTATGACCAGAAATTATAGAGTATTTTAAGTTGTTTCGACTGCTGATAGGAAAACGCAAGTGTTCGCGCCTCCGTGCCATGCAGTGCGCGCTCCACACTCGCACAAACCCTTGGATAAGCGTCACAATCTTTTGTTTATTTGTAATAATCTTAGCCCTGTATTATTATTGTCTAACCTGTATTATGACTGACATTTGACGAATGCTTTGTTCCCTTTTTTGGATAAAACCGTCTTCTAGCCTAAATGTAGGATAATAATAATAATAATAATAATAATAATGGTAATTATTATTTGCGGTTATAACTATAAATGAGTTCACTTAAGACAGTAATTATGTTTCTCATAAAATAATTTATTAATGTTTTATTTTTTATATAACCTGACATTTTACAGTTTTTGAAATGTTTTTGTTTTATGTTTATTTTTTATATGTGAAGTCTTTTCTTTTAATTATTATTATATTATACTGAGCTTTTTCCTCCCCCCCCAAAAAAAAATGACTTTAAAGATGTAAATGTTGTTTTTTAGAAAATTCAAGAAATTACCAATTATCAAATGTCAGTCATAATACAGGTTAGACAAAAATAGTACAGGGCTAAGATTATTACAAATAAACACAAGATTCTGAGGCTTATCCAAAGGTTTGTGCGGAGCGCGCACTGCATTGCACGGAGGCGCGAACACTTGCGTTTTCCTATCAGCAGTGGAAACAACTTAAAATACTCTATAATTTCTGGTCATACAGAAAATAATAATACATCATTCGCAACTACTTTTATTTGTGTAAACTCACAATAACAAGAAAACGTTGTGCTTTTGTAAAATAAAATAAAACAATCAGGCGAGCTTTCATGGTCTCCGTGATCGCGTCTCAAAAATGAACTGAAACAAAATATAGCCTATGTAGGCTAAAGCTTGAAATGTCCACTTTTAAAGAACCAATTCGAATCGAAATCAAATACCGTCTGATAATGTAATCCATATGAATTTCTCTCTAAAGGCCCATCCTTACAGCGGAGATGGAGGTATAGCCTCGTTATTTTTTCAGATCACCTATAGCCTAAATCACCTCTCTGTATGGTTCAAGAGTAGGCTATGGCTCTTTTCATTCAGCACTGCGGGAAAAATATCATTTCCTGGTTTGGCCTTAGTTAGAAAACCAGTAAAATCAATTTTTTTGCATATTAATTTGTGAATATTTTAAATGTTTAATAAAGGGGCAAAAAGTCACATACAAAAATCGGAAAATACTTCAACATTTATTTTTTTGCGTAGCATTTGGTGTATAGGCTACAGTTCAAATTCAAATTTTGGTGTTCAACTTTGCATTTTAAAAATAGGGCCTACAACAACCATTTTTCGTTTTTCAATTAGCCTACGGGTTAAAAAGGGGAAAACGAATGGACGCAAAAGTACAGGGAGCATGGGTAATTTTAAAGCTTGCTAATGATTTCACTGTGTTTAAACGAGAAACAAGCCAAAACAAATTTGGGCGTTTTTTTGTGCATTCTCGCAGTTTTTGGCGAGGTTTTGTGATGGAAAACCTTGGCATCTGGCAACCCTGCTGGAGTGGGCGGGGACTCTAACCACCTTCCGTTTCAACTGAAATGCTTTCATACAACATACTGAAATGCTTGCATACAACATACTGAAATGCTTGCATACAACATACTGAAATGCTTGCATACAACATACTGAAATGATTTTCAGTTGTGTGAGTGAGAGCGTTTCAGTTATGTTTGTAAAAGCATTTCACTTGTATGTGTGTGAGCATTTCACTTGTGTGTGTGAGAGCATTTCACTTGTATGTGTGTGAGCATTTCAGTTGTGTGTGTGTGAGCGTTTCAGTTGTGTGTGTGAGCGTAATATTTTCAGTTGTATGTGTGTGAGCGTTTCAGTTGTGTTTGTAAAAGCATTTCACTTGTATGTGTGTGAGCATTTCAGTTGTGTGTGTGAGCGTAATATTTTCAGTTGTATGTATGAGAGCGTTTCAGTTGTGTTTGTAAAAGCATTTCACTTGTATGTGTGTGAGCATTTCAGTTGTGTGTGTGTGAGTGTTTCAGTTATGTGTGTGAGCATAATATTTTCAGTTGTATGTATGAGAGCATTTCAGTTGTGTGTGTGTGTGAGCGTTTCGGTTGTGTGTGTGAGCGTAATATTTTCAGTTGTATGTATGAGAGCGTTTCAGTTGTGGTTGTCAAAGCATTTCACTTGTATGTGTGTGAGCATTTCATTATAGTATGTGAATGAATTTGGTTTTATATGTGTATGTGAGAGGAAAAGTACATGTATATGCAAGGTAATTCTGAATAATGTCCCTAGGGGCACCTCATAGCTATATCCACAAATACATTTACAGCTGCAAAAAGGATAAAGCGAAATAATGTCTAGGCTATTTGAGTCTTCTAGTCAGAATGAGTAACTTGAGTTGTGAATAAGGCTAAGCCGTTGCCGTAACGGAGTCTTTCCCATATGTTCTGTGTTCCCCATATAATTATATAAGGCAATTGGCAAATGAACGCATGGCAAAGGGTGCCTATGTTTGTTCACAGGGTCAGAGATCAAGTCAAGTGCAGGTGGTGCACATATTTCAGCTCTATGGCAAGCCATTTTAACATTTAACAGCTAGACTGGATATGTGTGGCAGATATCTGTAATTCAGTTTTGCCTAGTCAAAAAGAACATTTCAGATATCCGCAACTACATTCTTCCTATCCATAATTGTCATTTCAGATATCCACAAAGACATTCTTCCTAGGACAAAATACATCACTTTTGCCATTCATTTGTATGGGGTTTATCATTACAGATATCTACAATTCAGTTGGAGATATCCACTATGTGAATTACGGATATCTGCAACTGAATTGTAGATATCTGTAATTCCAGTTTGAGATATCTACAATTTGATTCTGACTAGTCATAACTCCAGTTCAAGATATCTTTAATTAACCTCAATTCAAGATATCTACATGTTCCTTTTTAGATATCTTAAATTAAGTTTTGACTAGGCGATATGGATATGACGTTGTAGATATCTGTAACTGGAATTATGACTAGTCAGAAAGGCGTTGTAGATATCTCAAACTGGAGTTAGGGATAGTCATAATTTAATTGTAGATATCTATTATCAAGTTATAGATATCTTGAAATTCATTTTGATTAGAGATATCTGAAATTTGAGATATCTATAACTTTCATTCTGCCTAGTCAAAATGTAATTACAGATATCTTGAATTAGTTTTGACTAGGCGAAATTATGTTGCAGATATCTATGCAAATTAGGCCGTCCGCATCCCACTTTAGGTGGGAACAAAGCGTGTTGTTGTTCAAAGCATCAAATCACATAGCACCTGTTAACTTGTAATTAGCACTGATTAGCACCATGTCGGAGCAGCCAGAGGGCGAAGGGGTTCTCTTACGAGAGTATCTCTCGTACTGCGTAATAGCTTACGCTAGGGGAAAACCTCTTTTCCACGAGATATTGAAGCCAAAAATTATCCTTAATTTTTTATTAATGTAAAACGCTTTGCAGCAGCAAGCAGACACAGGCGATACAGCTCGCGCGCCTATTGGCTGCTCTTGCGGCAAATGCAGCAGCCTATCGAGAGAGACTCTGCGTGACGTAATGACCAATGGGGGCAACTCGCGCCCATATCGTCACGTCCCGCCAGAAAGGGCGTGGTCTCACTCTATAAATATGCTCGTTAGGCTGGTACAAGCTGATTTTCATCTCTTCAGCGAAGCACACGCATCGCTGGATCCGGAGTGAGAAGCCGCGCCGTCGAAGCAAGCTTTTCAGCGGGACGAGCTCTGGAGTCGCTGGCCTCGCCACCTTCAACTGCCGTACCTGCTGCGCTTTCCGGCGTTCTATATCCTTTTATATCACTTTGTATCCTTACTCTGCTGAGAGTGTTTGCTCGCTTACTTGACGCGACTCACACTTCTCATCACAAAAGAGCTGCGTCTTTTTAAAGATGCCATCCTGTGGCTCGTACCGCGCCCCACTCAGCGACGGGGACCGTCACGTCATCTGTGTGTCCTGCCTGGGTGAGGATCACGCGGCCATCGCGCTCGCTGACGGCGGATGCCCTCATTGCGAGCTTTTGCCTATGGTGACTCTGAGGACTCGCCTGGCATCATTCTCTGAGCCTTCACCACAGCCCGCCGTGGTGCCGCGCCGCAAGAAGCGCCGCGCCCAGCGCGCTCCCGAGCTCTCTCCAGCCCGCCAAAGCTCGCCGGTTCGCCCGCCAGCTTCGCCGGCTTCGCTCGAGTCGCTCACTGACGGACAACGGCCGCCGCCTGCCGCCGCGTCCGTCCACGGTGTTCGACGAACCCACCGAGGCTTGTTCTCTTCTGGCATCTGATAGCGAGGATTGGGCATAGCTCCGTGGACCTCCCCTCCGCTAGCGTTTCCCGCCAAACCACTGGTAAGAGAGCCGGCATTGAGACTGAGCTGATGCGTCTGCTCTCTCAGGCCGTGGAAAGCATCGGCCTCGACTGGGAGGCGCCCGCGCAACCGCCGCGCGAGTCGTCAGGGAAACGGGCCAGCATCAAGACCGCGAGCCCTAAAACCGCGGCTAGCTTTCTTTACGTTATAAGAAATCTACCCCGCCCCCATGGGCGTGCGTCACCGGCAAATGAGAAAAGAGTGTGTTTTAGTCCCCGCCGAGGCCGGACTAATCTCCATTTCTCAAACATTTCTCAGCTCCTAGTTTGAGCGGCTGAAAATGTCATTATTGCAGCAATGAGCCTGTTGTATAACACGCACACCTGCATACAAACGCCGACACACACAAAACTGTGATGACGCTCTCTTATCTGCTAGTGCTAATGTAGTTCTCCCTGTGGCCCAGTGGCAGAACCCGAAGCCTTCGCGCGAGAGACCCGTGTTCGATCCCGGCTCTCGCAGCAGATAAAAATTTTGTCTCGCCGCTGCCAGACTTCCACTGAAACTTTCCGCTCGTTCAGTTCCAGAAAATGCGACTGTTCAAGTGTATTTTGCAGTAAACAAGCTGGTTCCACGGCCCGCTTGCCTGCACATAAAGGCCGTTTCCACGGCGACCCAGAAAAATCATGTAATCATTGTATTTCTGGTTTTCCGGCCACAGCCGATGGTGTTATAAGTGTAATAAAATGCTCACAGCCCAGTGTTCATTTCTACACACAAACACAGCCCGCCACGGTACAGGGCTCGCACAAATGAAATCGACGCATGTCAATTGTGCATTAAATGTAGTGAATGTGCCCACAACCCAGTGCCCACAAACACTACCACGGTTTCTGTAAAACGAAACCAACACAAGTCTTCCTAGCCTCCTAGGAAATCGACGGTGTTTCAGTCTCGCCGTGGCCAGACTTCCACTGAAATTTTCACTCGTTCAGTTCCAGAAAATGTGACTGTTCCAGTGTATTTTGCAGTAAGCAAGCCAGTACCATGCCCGCTTGCCTGCACACAAATGCTGTTTCCACGGCGACCCAGATAAATCACATAAACGGTTTATTTTCTGGTATTACGGCCACAGCCGATGGTGTTATGAGTGTATTGAAAATGCCCACAACCCAGGGCTCATTTCTACACACAAACACAGCCCGCAAAGTTGCAGGGCTCGCACAAACAAAATCGCCTCATGTCGATTGTGCACTAAATGTAGTGAATGTGCCTACGTCTCAGTGCCCACAAACACTACACACCACATGTCCCACGGGTTCTGTAAAAACGAAACCAACACACATTCAGTCAGCTCAGGCCGACGGTGTTTTTCAGTGCAGTAAATGTGCCCGCTGTTCTGCGCCCACATTCACTCACAGACATGTTAAGCCCCACGGGGCTCACCCCGCTCTCTCTCCCTCAGCAAACTGCTATAAGGGTTTTGAGCGCGGCCAGGCTGCCTGCCGCGATCGGCGCGCCCCCGCCTCACACACTGTAAACACAGTGTCTGCGTTACAGCACGCCGGAGCTCCCTTGCCGTCACTATGTCTCGGCCAGAGCCCAGATCTCATTCTACCCCTAGCTATTCACGCGAAAGTGTGGGCACAGCTTCCTGGGGTATCAGAATGGGTGCTGAACACTATAAAAAGAGGCTGTTCGCTACAGTTCGCTCGACGTCCCCGCCGTTATACGGCGCGTCGAGACGACTGTGAAAACGAAGTATCTCATCTACTTCGAGCCGAGATAGCGAAACTACTGAGCAAAGGTGCTATAGAACCTGTATCTCAAGCTCAGAGCAAAGGGGGCCTACACAGCAGATATTTTCTGGTACCGAAAAAAGATGGAGGTCTCAGACCCATTTTAGATCTGCGACAGCTGAACAGAGCGCTTGTGAAACGCCAGTTCAGAATGCTTACGACCAGGAAAATCCTCGCGCAAGTGCGCCACGGGGACTGGTTTATGTCAATAGATCTGAAAGACGCCTATTTCCAAATACAAATAGCGTCCCATCACAGGCGATTCTTGAGATTCGCTTTCGAGGGCCAGGCATATCAATACACAGTCCTGCCGTTCGGCCTGTCCCTAGCACCTCGTACATTCACGAAGTGCATGGACGCGGCGCTCGCACCCCTGAGAATTCAGGGCATGCGAGTCCTGAACTACTTGGACGATTGGCCGATTCTAGCTCGATCACGATCGGAGCTCATAGAACACAGGGCCGCATTACTCGAGCACCTCGAGGAGCTGGGCCTCACAGTCAATTGGGCGAAGAGCTCACTGTCTCCCAGTCAGAAAATTTCCTTTCTGGGAACAGTGTTAGACTCGCTATCCATGACGGCACGCCTGTCACCAGAGCGCGGACTAAATATTCAGCGCGTTGCGAAATCCTTCCGCCACGGCTCGATAGTTCCGCTCAAAAGGTTTCAGAAAATGCTGGGGCTGATGGCCTCAGCGGCCTCTGTACTCCAGTTGGGCTTGCTTCGCATGCGCCCACTGCAGATGTGGCTGAAAGCGCGGGTTCCACCCAGGGCATGGACAGCGGGTCTGTTTCGCCTCAGGGTCGACCTACAGTGTGTTTCAGCTCTGGAACCTTGGAAAATAACCGACTGGTATCAGTCAGGTGTGAGTCTGGGGACCGCTTCGAGTGTGAAGGTGGTGTCTACGGACGCCTCCACCTCGGGGTGGGGAGCGCTGCTCGAGGGCAGACCGCTAGCTGGCCTGTGGTCAGAACGGGAAAAGCTCCTTCACATAAACTGCTTGGAGATGATAGCAGTCGACAAAGCGCTACGGCGTTTTTGTCCCCAGGTAACAGGCCACCATGTCTTGGTCCGGTCGGACAACATGTCAGTGGTGGCATACATAAATCGCCAGGGCGGCGTCAGGTCACGAAACCTTCACAGGCTGACGGAACACCTCCTGGTCTGGGCTCAGCACAACCTGCTCTCACTGAGAGCAGCGCACGTGCCTGGTCACCTGAATGTGGGACCAGACAGACTGTCCAGGAACAATGTTCCAGCAGGGGAGTGGTCGCTGCACCCGCAGACGGTCCAGCTGCTGTGGAAAACATTCGGCAGAGCACAGGTGGACCTATTCGCGTCCCACGAAAATGCTCATTGCCCGAAGTTTTTCTCGAAAAGCAAGGACACGCTGGCTCATGTTTGGCCCCGCTGCCCCCTATATGCTTTTCCTCCTGTCTCGCTCCTGCCTCAGGTGTTGGAACGAATCAGGGAAAACGGATGCCCAGTGCTGCTCGTAGCTTCGCTCTGGACAAACCAGACGTGGTTCCCTGCCCTGATGCAGCTGATCAGCACTGCCCCATGGCCTGTACCATTGAGGAGAGACCTCCTCTCTCAGGCGGAGGGCTCGATTTGGCACCCTCGCCCGGAGCTGTGGTCCCTGCACGCATGGGCCATCAACGGGTACCCGCTATCCTCCCAGAAGGAGTGTTAAACACGATCGCGCAGACTAGAGCTCCGTCTACCAGGCGGCTCTACTCCTCGAAATGGTCTGTTTTCTCTGCATGGTGTCAAGCCCAGAGCTTTTCACCTGTGGAATGCGGGGTTTCGGAAGTGCTTTCCTTCCTTCAAGAGCTACTGGATAAGGGCAGGACCCCATCCACGCTCAAAGTATATGTGGCGGCCATAGCAACGTTTGCAAAACCGGTGTCTGGCCAGTCGCTGGGGAAGAACGACTTAGTCGTGCGTTTCCTTAGGGGAGCTCGGAGGCTAAACCCTCCCAGGCCCCCTTCAGTCCCGACGTGGGACCTTTCCACGGTCCTGGAGGCCATGAAAGGCGCCCCGTTCGAGCCAATCCAGCTGGTGGACATGAAACACCTGTCGTTCAAAACAGTGTTTCTCATGGCTCTCGCTTCAGTGAAGCGCATAGGGGACTTGCAGGCGCTTTCAGTAAGCGCGTCATGTATGGAGTTTGGGCCTAATGACTTGAAGGTCATTCTCAAACCTAAGCACGGGTATGTGCCGAAATCCCTCAATACACCGTTTAGGGCCCAGGTAATTTCCCTGTCCGCCCTTACGGTTCTCAATGAGGAGGAGGACGCGAGTCTCCTTTGCCCCGTCAGGGCATTAAGAGCTTATGTGTCGCGCTCGTCTGTTTTCAGACAGACTGAGCAGCTTTTCGTTTTGTTTGGCGGGCGCTCCAAGGGACTTGCCGCCTCAAAACAGAGCCTATCCAGATGGATAGTGGATGCCATTGCACTCGCTTACACTGCAAAGGGCCTGCAGTGCCCCTTGGGTGTCAGAGCGCACTCCACGAGAGGCGTGGCCTCTTCGTGGGCATGGTCTAGCGGGGTTTCCCTGCAAGATATCTGTACGGCCGCGGGCTGGGCCTCGGCGTCTACATTTATGAAATACTATAACCTGGAGGTACAAGCTAAGCTTTTGGCGGTCAAAAAATTCAGTGCTATCTGCCCCGCTGTGCGGCCCAGATGCTGAGTTTACTGCAGCCCCATGAGTGTTGACACACGTATGGCCACCCAGATCAGGCTGAAAGCTTTCACCCTGGCTGCGCGTTTTATTGTCATATGATAGCCCCGCTGGGTGCTATTTTATAAGGAATGACGCTTCCAGCCTCTCTTCCTCCACTCTATGTGAGTTTATGGTGATTATGCACTATATGAGCCCTGGGCTTCGGCCCCTGGGACTTTGGTGTTGGATCCCTGTACGCACGGCGTGTTGCATTGTGTTCCCCTAGCGTAAGCTATTACGCAGTACGAGAGATACTCTCGTAAGAGAACGTACTCGGTTACTAACGTAACCTCGGTTCTCTCTAGAGAGGGAACGAGTACTGCGTATCTTGCCGTGCTTGGAATACGCTCTGGTTCGCTTCGGCGATGAAAACCAGCTTGTACCAGCCTAACGAGCATATTTATAGAGTGAGACCACGCCCTTTCTGGCGGGACGTGACGATATGGGCGCGAGTTGCCCCCATTGGTCATTACGTCACGCAGAGTCTCTCTCGATAGGCTGCTGCATTTGCCGCAAGAGCAGCCAATAGGCGCGCGAGCTGTATCGCCTGTGTCTGCTTGCTGCTGCAAAGCGTTTTACATTAATAAAAAATTAAGGATAATTTTTGGCTTCAATATCTCGTGGAAAAGAGGTTTTCCCCTAGCGTAAGCTATTACGCAGTACTCGTTCCCTCTCTAGAGAGAACCGAGGTTACGTTAGTAACCGAGTACGTTTTTAATCGTCTTTTTAATGCTGTTAGAAACTGCTTCAACCTGAAATCAATACCTACAGGCTATCATGGCTTTTTACTGTTAAAAATCAAATAAAAAATAAGAACTAATCTGAACTAAGAACTTTGAACTTTTTTTTCCTCATCTAAGGAAGTTAATGTTATTGCACTTCCATGGTAAGAATAGCATGTATGTAAGCATCTTTATTAAATGAGAACTCCGGCGCAAAATGAACCTTTGGTCTAATTACACATTGTTACCTAGTCAACCGTTATCTGAGATTTGTTTTCATGATTATCGAATGTAAATAGTTTTATCTCTAAAAATAGTTTAGCCTATAAAGCTAGTATAACGCTAGTATATTGGGCATAGTGTAATGACAAATAAAAATCGCTTGTTAATACCACTAACAAGGCTCAAAATAGCCCCACACTAACACGGTAGCATAATGAGGGTCCCTACCTTCAAACCGAAGCATTGAGAACTTTGTAAGTGTATTATATTTATTTGTATGGCTATTTTGAGCCGTGTTAGTGGTATTAACAAGCGATTTTTATTTGTCATTACACTATGCCCAATATACTAGCGTTATACTTGCTTTATAGGCTAAACTGTTTTTAGAGATAAAACTATTAACATTCGATAATCATGAAAACAAATCTCAGATAACGGTTGACTAGGTAACAATGTGTAATTAGACCAAAGGTTCATTTTGCGCCGGAGTTCTCCTTTAAAGTGAATTAGTGTGAATCTCTTTCACGCATAAATTTTACGTCAACAACAACCTACGGTAATTTTAAGCATGATCATAAACATAGAAATGCATGGCAAACATTGCATGTTGGCAATATTTTTGAGAGACTCCCAGGCTAATGCTAATGAATACAATTTGTGTCATGCTGGAAACATGGAAACATTTTCTGGTGTTTTTTTTCCGCTTAGCCTACACCCAACGCCATTACTGCTTCTTTCCTCTTCCATTTATACTGTAGAAATTAACACACTTCTTCTTTGATTATGGCGGGGAGGGGAAATTACGTATTTATTCATTAGGGCGGCAGTCGCTCAGTGGTTCATGTAGGTTGTCTGCGAACCGAAAGGTTGGTGGTTCAATCCCCGGTTCCACCTGACCAAGTGTCGAGGTGTCCATGAGCAAGACACCTAACCCCAGCTGCTCTCGACGAGCTGGATGGCGCCTTATGGCAGACACTGCCGTCGGTGTATGAATGAGTGGGTGAATGTGAGGCAAATGTAAAGCGCTTTGGTGGCCACTGGGTCTGTGAAAGCGCTATATAAATGCAGTCCATTTACCATTTATGGATATCTAAAATAGAGCAACCTCATGCAAAATAATTTGCTCTAGTCATAATGACGTTTGAGATATCTTTAACTTTCATTTTGCCTAGTCAAAACTGAATTACAGATATCTGCAATTGTCATTTAAGATGCGTGACGAGTTGAATGTCGTTTTCAATGACGTCATTGCAGATATCTGTAATTCAGTTTTGCCTAGTCAAAACTGATTTACAGATATCTCTATCTGTCGTTTCGATTAGTCACAATTACGTTACAGATATCTTAAATGTTAATACTGTAAGACTGTAAAACTTGTTGGAGAAACTGTCCTGACCACATGGACTATTGAAACAAAGGAACTTGCTGAAAATTAACATTCGACCTCCCCCTCACGCAGTCTCACCTGATTTACATTTCATTCCCTCACCCAGTAACAGCTAAAACTCACATAAGAATATATATATCGTCGCTGTCCGATGAAAACCGCGTATGTCCATTTTGCCGATTTTGAGATTTTTTGACGGATATAATGTCCAGGTTCATTTCCGTATACAGCATGCTTCACATTATCTAAATGACCAATGAAAAGTTGTGAAATCATGTCATCTGATTTTCACGTATATCCATTTGGTGTCAAAGCTGTCAATCACGCCGCGTATCTCCCACCCTGTGGATGCATCTCGCCGGTCTCGTGAAGTTTCGAACATGGTTTCGAAGCACTGCTACTTGGGCACAGAGATATCACGCAACACCTGAAATAAAGCTTGCCACAAAGAACCGGCGAAAGTAATGATTGTGAAACATTTGAATTGTTGATAAAGTTGACGATACAGACTCGCCATCTTCGCAGTAGTGAACGCGCCTATAGAGAAAAATTCACACTTCAAATGAAGTGCTTATTTATTAATCCAGGCAAATTTGTTGATGAAACATTGATTAAAATGAAGATACAATTTATACAAAACGAAATAAAATTTAAAGAAAGGCTTTCTACAAAACAAAACTTAGTAGATCAAAATCTGACCCATTCCAAATGTTTTCCGATATAGGCCTAATTGGTCATCTTATGATCCTCTTACTCATCTCATGCGGTTCCGTTTTCATATAATCAACATAGATGAAATAAATAAAAAAATAACATTGTATTATTTAAACATAAATATGAAATGTTAACGTATGGTAAGTTTTTTAACTTATAAGCGTCACACCACTCCGCTTTGCTCACATGCTAATAATCAAATAATACCCAGCGATCTTCGAATATTATTTTTGCTTGAAAATTTCGTTTTGCATAAATTGTATCTTCATTTTAATCAATGTTTTCATCAACAAATTTGCAAGCTTTATTTCAGGTGTTGCTTGATAGCTGATCTCTGCGCCCAAGTAGCAGTGCTCCGCCTGTGCTTCCCCCTCATAGTATCATTCTATCATTGCCATGTCAATGTATTGATTCATTGTCCCTTCATAGTTTGCAAGAGACATATAATAAACTGACCGTATTAATAAACTGAGACGTAGGCTGTTTAATAAACTGAGCGTAGCCTATTCATCTGTCAATATGAAACGCGACTGGGTCATTCTAATTAATGATCGGGAAAACGCGTATCGACCACCGTTACTGTAAAATATGCACGTATGTCCATTTAAACTCAATTTTGGTCAAATGTGGATTTTATCATTACACTGGCAAGAATATGGTTACATTTAAAGTTGTCGTACCAAGTATGACAACGCTACGTTCAACTGCTTTTGAAATTACGTGTTTTTTTCACTTCCTGAAAAGTAACCGTTTTGGACATACGTGAGTTTCATCGGGCAGCGACGATATGGTTTAATGTGAATGATTATTGTGTATAGTATCATTTTAAAGGTCTCAGGGTGGCTGGTTCAGATGTCTCATTCCAAATAAGTAAAACAAAGGTAATAAGGGTTTTAAGAGTTTTTAGATAACATACACACAAAGGAGGGTGGATGGGTAAACCCTCCTGCTCTCAGAAGGTGTGAACTCAATGCTAATTTCCACTGTTAGCAAATGGTACCATGTAAATCAACCTCTGCCCCCAGTAAGTCTGGGGGGGTGAACAGTAAATTTCCACTGTGAACACAGGTTTACATATGAAATGAGGTCTGGCTATTTAATGGAATGCAGCAAGGGATCGTGCCTTTTCTGTATCTCAGATCAGCCCGTGGATGCTGAGTCGCCGAGACTCAGCATTCATGTATTTCATGTCGGGTAAAAGATTTTCCTCTTTGTTCTAGAACATTTGATGATTTGCATTGATTATCTTTCAATTGATTATGGAATTGTTATAATACATTTACCTGACATAATAAATTGTTATATTTGATTATTCTAACAGACTTTGACTTTATTTTCATTGGAGTTAAAAGGAATAGTCAAACATTAACGTATACTTAATGATGCACAGATATCATTGAAAAACACTTTCATTTTATGGAGTCAGATGAAACGAGTTAATACATAAAACAAAATGTATTGCATTTAATTAAAAATCTCCTTGCCATGGGAAAAGACGGAACGCGCGTTGAGACCTTCACCTCTAATCGATACCGCCATTGGATCGAATTAGACGGACTTACAATACCAACTATCCAAAATGTAATTACGACTAGTCAGAAAGACGTTGTTGATATCTACAATGTTAATTCCGGATAGTCAAACTTAGCTTTTAAATGTTAAAAGGGCTTGCCTTATTAGCATGTCTGCATGTCTAACGGGTGGAGGGATAGAGTTGTGGGTGGGGTTAGGGTGAGTGTGGTTGGATATTCTACACCCTAACCCCACCCACAACTCAATCCCTCCCTCCACCCCCTTAGAGCTCCAGAGAGGAGAAGCTGGGGTGCTTCTCAATTCTTATTTGTGCATCCTCGTTTCCTTTCCTCTCGTCTCAGCTCCACGCCCTGTAGGATGCGAGGGAAGGCTGCAAGTTAAGAAAACGAGGACGGAGGAATCAAAGGAAAGCTTATTTATACAATTTGGAATAGTTGATCACTCGAGTATCACTTCACCATTATCAGCAGCGCTCAAAGGATCTGCCCTTATGGTGTTGAAGTTTGGTTATTTAAGAAATTCATTATAAATAATAATAAAGCAAGATACCTTGTTGTTGAAATATGTGAGATGTGTGGTTTAAAGGGGGAGGAAAATTGATATGTGCGTCTCATTTAGTCGATAAAACTCTGTTTAACACCTGTGTATCCTCGTTTATGACTCCTCTGGAAGCCTCCTCACTCCTCGATCCTCGCAGTGTGATTAGAGAATTGAGATTTCCTTCAAGATGGCTGAGCTCGATTGGTTTCTGGGTCATAGGATGGAGGACAGAGGAGCGAGGAAACGAGGAGGGATATTGAGATATCATTGCTGTGAGCACCACTTGATCCCTGTCGCTGACCCTGTGAACATAGCACCCTTTGTAATGGGTTCTTAGTGGAATATCCCAAACATGTTAAAGTTATAACAGAATGCATTAATCATGAAAAATAGTAGATAATACTTCAGTATACTCATTATTATTTCAGGAGCTCAATTTCTGACAACATTATTTTCAGCCAGTCAGGCTGGGTGGGAATGTTACACAGTCTGGCTAAAACTAGTTAAACCAGCTAGCCAGGGTTTAAATTAATAAATCTTAAAGGGTAATGGGCTATATGCACGCATAACTTCCGCGTTTGATGCAAGGATGCTCTTGCGTTTCCGGTTGGGGAGATTTAAAGCGGAGGAAAACCGAGGAAAACGGGATTATAGCAGAGTTTTCAAAATTTACTGTCCTCTCGTCTTTGAAACGAAACTTTAATACGTTTGGATGTAATTTTATATATAGTTATGTTTATTTAATATAATAAACAAAGAAGCATAAACAAAATGAGGGGTGTCTGTTTTGTCTGTTTTTGTGACTAACGTTTCTTTAGTATAGCAATAAAGTATAAAAACCAATATAAATTCTCGGTATAGCATTGGACTCTACGATCGGCGGAAGTAATCCAGCATCCTTAGACCTTCACCGGAAATATCGCCGTGCATAGAGCCCATTGAAAATGAAAATTCTGTCATCATTTACTCACCCTCAAGTTGTTGCAAACCTGTATGAGATTCTTTCTTCTGCTGAACACAAAGGAAGATATTTTGAAGAACGATTGGAACCAAACATTTGTGGGCCACCATTGACTTCCATAGTATATATATTTTTTCTACCATGGAAGTCAATGGTGCCAAATGATGTTTTATTTACAAAGTTCGGGAGAAGCACGTTCAGATAATTAACACGGGTGGAGAGCAATCAGCAATCATGATTAAAACGTGTATATATAGACTCAGCAGTCTCATCTCATTTCTCTTGACAGTTTAGCAGCGTCCCTCCACCACCCCTTCTCCACTCTTCTAGTCCTAAACCACTTTACATACAGGGGGGAGTACTCTGGGTTCGGGCCGAATTCCGAGCTCGGAGCCCTCCCCCCGGACAGCACGCCAAATACGCATTATACTTTATTTCCTTTAATTGTACGTAAGTGTGAACTCGTGAAACAACTGTTTGGTTCCAATTGTTCTTCAAAATATCTTCCTTTGTGTTCAGCAGAAGAAAGAAACTCATACAGGTTTGCAACACAACATGGCATCATGACTTTGCGTAAACATACTTGACTTGAAAGTGGCGTGTTATCTATACGCATTTTGAGCTATCCGCGTGTATGTCCACGCTGAAACGAACCGTCATCTTTTGCGTGTATGTCTACGCCGTTAAATGTCCGAGTGATTCCGCGTGTATGTACACGCCGTTTAATGTCCGAGCGAAACGAAGCAAAATGTAGATCTACATCTGGGGAGCGATATTTTTTTTCCTAGGATGGTAGGGGAAGACTCATAAATGGTATTAACCCCAGTGACGGGTAGGTTTAGGAACGGGGTTGGGGTAGGTCATATATTTATATATACAGTAATGTAACGTTAAGTCAACGGCGTTGATAAACACGCTGAAAAGCGATTATGCGTGTTGATAGCACGCTAAAAATGGAAATACGAATTGGCGTGTCATACATACGCCATTTCATGAGACCAGTCTGTGCAACAACTTGAGGGTGAGTAAATGATGACAGAATTTTCATTTTTGGGTGGAGTGTCCCTTTAAATGATTAAACATAACAGAATGTTGGAAAACGTGGCTAAAGTGTCTATTATAGCTTGTCGTTTATCTTCAATTAATGTTATTATATGACAAAAATGACGTCATTATAGTCTGTGTAAACATGCTAAAATTAACAAAGTATTACAAACCATTGAAACCTACTATTATTTGTAAGATATGTTGATTTATAACTCATATTTTACAGTTTGCAGAAAAATATGGCAAGATTTTCAGCCTTAAAATTCTTGGACCAAGAATTGTTGTGTTGGATGGATATAAACTAGTGAAGGAGGTCTATACACAACAGGGTGATAACCTCGCTGATCGACCCTCACTACCTTTATTTTATGACATCATTGGAGACGGAGGTCAGTTTAATATCAGAATGTTAAATTTGTGGTTTAACATTTCCCCATAAATTGTCAGTTATCTATTAACTGGGTTTGTTTTGTGTACAGGTTTAGTTGTTGCCAATGGCTATAAATGGAATCATCAGAGGAGATTTGCACTCTCAACTCTTCGAAACTTCGGATTGGGGAAGAAAAGTTTAGAGCCATCCATCAGTCTTGAGTGTTGCTTTCTGAATGAAGCCATTTCAAATGAACAAGGTAACTATCTACTGATGTATGTTGACTGAAAATAATGTGACAATTACATTTGAAATTGTAAGCACAGTGTGATTTACAACAACCACTGTTCCAGGTCGACCATTTGACCCTCGCTTTCTGCTGAACAATGCTGTCTCAAATGTGATCTGTGTCCTTGTGTTTGGTAATCGATTTGAATACAGTGACCATGGCTTCCAGTCTCTGTTAAAGAACATCAGTGAAGCTGTTTATCTGGAAGGAGGGGTCTTTGCTCAAGTAAACATTTTCTCATTTTAAGTTAACTTTGCTTTATTTCACTGCTCATCTACTTTTTGTTTTAATTTCTTTAGCTTTATAATATGTTCCCATGGCTCATGCGACGACTGCCTGGGCCGCACAAGAAAATTATTGCTCTGTGGAAAGAAGTGATTGGCTTTGTTCGAGAGAAGGTGAATGTACACAAAGCGGATTATGATCCATCAAATCCTCGAGACTACATTGACTGCTTTCTTGCTGAGATTGAAAAAGTAAGACCCTTTTTGAGGAGGGGGCATCAGTAAGTGAGCTGGTACAGGAATGCTCTGGTAATAATAATGTATATGGCTATTGAATTGAAATGCCTCTCATTCATGTTTAGTTTAAGAATGACACAGCCGCTGGGTTTGATGTGGAGAACCTGTGCATCTGTACTCTAGATCTGTTTGTAGCGGGAACTGAGACCACCGCTACCACTCTGTACTGGGGTCTTCTCTACATGATAAAATATCCTGAGATACAGGGTGAGAGTTTACTGTGAGTAATGACATTCATATGGACATTAAAAGTAATACGTACTCACACTCTCTCTAAATTTGGTATCTTCAGCCAAAGTTCAGGAGGAGATTGATCGTGTTGTGGGAGAGTCACGGCAGCCATCTTTATCAGACAAGGACAGCATGCCCTACACCAATGCTGTCATTCATGAGATACAGAGGATTGGAAATATTATCCCAATAAATGTGGTCCGGGCTACTGTGGAAGATACTCAGATAGGAAAATACTCTATCCCAAAGGTGCATGGGCCTAGTAATGTTTAAAGTATTATGAGAATGTGAACTTGAGCAGAACCTATTAGTTTAAGCACATTAAGAATAGTGTGTATAATTTCACTCTTGTTAAGCCTCTTGTGGTTCTGTAGGGCACAATAGTGACCGGCAGTTTGACATCAGTGCTGTTTGATGAGTCCGAGTGGGAGACGCCACATGCTTTTAACCCAGGTCACTTCCTGGATGCTGAAGGCAATTTCAGGAGGAGAGATGCCTTTTTACCTTTTTCTCTAGGTATAGGCTAATTCTATTTCCACAAAAGTAATCCAAATATATATACCTTGATAATGCTGTACAAGACCCCCATTATAATTCCCCATCATCTTCTCTGATTTTCAGGAAAGAGAGTGTGTCTTGGGGAGCAACTGGCACGGATGGAGTTGTTCCTGTTTTTCTCCTCTCTGCTGCAGCGCTTCATTTTCTCTTCACCAGCGGGTTTGGAGCCCAAACTGGATTTTAAACTGGGGGCCACGCACTGTCCCCAGCCATATGAATTGTGTGCAGTGCCACGCTAAAACACGCAACACGTAATTTCAGTAATAAATAAAACAAAATCTGATTTTAAAATAGAACCCAATATGTGTATCTCTAAAAGTTGCTGGGTGCTTACATGATGTCTGTTTTAGATCTTTCTTGGTTGGTTGGATGCAGACTGGCTATTTGCTTAGTTATACGAGTTATATGATACAAAAAATATTTACAAATAAATCATCATTGGAAACAAAAAGGATCATTATCTTAAGTCATAAAGGAAAACAAAATGAAATCTAGGTTATGCACATCAAATGGCAACGTTTTTCAGGGTCCCTGGGGGTCCTGTTAAATTTACTTGTATCAAATTTAAAGTCATTAAAGGTCTTAAATGGTATAACAAAGATATTATCCATTTTAAGTGGTCTTAAATTTGGGAACGGAAAAAACAGGAATCATGGCGTGCTGTGATTATTACATTTCTAAAGACAATGATTTAATTAAATAAATGTGATTGTGAGTAATAAATAAATAATGAATAATACATGAAGAAGTGTTGAATGTTTCTCTAAAGTGCAGAAATAAGGTTTATTAGTAACTGAGTGTGCAAGCCAGCTGTTTGTCTATGATCTGAGCTATTATGATGACATTCTTTTTTTTTTACATATATGTATTTCTTCCATAAATACATCAATGAATATGCAAATTAGCCCCATCTCCACTCACACGGGCTCAGAATACATGATCCACTCGCTCAACTGTACTGTAGTAAACGCTGCACAATGGCAAGTGGAAATACTGGTTTAATTCAACCTTGTGTTTGAACTAAAAACTGATTCTGTGGAAGAGTGAATTATACAGGCTTGTCTACAAGTCCATGTATCAGAATGGTAATGCGTTTTATGTACCGCTCACTACGTCGGACACATAACGGTAATTAATATGATTAGCCTTTTTCTGACTACATTATCAAACAGCTAATAATGTGTTGCTAATGAAACACAAATCAGGTTCTCGTTCGCCACCTCAGTCAGTCCTTCTTTAAATCAATATCCCTATGAAATGCTTCGAACAAATTAGAACGTCAGTGGAGAAAGGCATATAATTCATAATAACATCGTAATATACATAATTAGCCCACAATATTGATAATGTACCTGATTTTTTATATCAACAGAAAAATATACCAGGACAAGAGACTCCCCTGCTTCGCTGCATAGTTAATGATATGCTAAAGCCAGCCCGCACATTGATGTGATTGGTTACAATGTAGTTTGTGATGTAGAGATCACCAGCGATTTCAAACTGCATTTTTTCACTGAAGGTTTAAGAAGAAAATACTCAGCAATGGTGTTGACTTATGAATTTGCACATAGTTTGACTCAAAGCATATTAAAAACACCCTGCTCTGGGTACACACTGGAACGAAGGTGTTATAGATGATAATGACATAAAACTAGGAAAAGGAAAAAAGGTTTATTGACTTCTATCACTGATGAATACGGCATGTAGAAAGATCACATAGGCTACTATACTAGAAAAGCATAGTCTCATCACTACAGGGGTTCCACCAGCACTTGCCGAGAAATCCGGACCGTGAACAGTTTGCAATCATATCATGCCGAACCGTGTTTAACCTATCCTCACATTTCTCAGAACACAATAGTGGAAAAATACTGAATGTGTTAAAAGGTCTGTGATTATTAGGCTGAATCACAAAATGTAACTTCTGAATTATAGCAAATCAAAAAAGCAGGATAGAGCGGCTGAGTGAATGTGGTGTGGACTCTGTGAATGAGGGTCATTGTGTCAGAGACGCTGTAGTAGGACAGAGTTCCTGCACTGTGATCCACATACACTCCTATTCTAGAGGAGATGGAGTCTAAAGGGAGTTCAGTCAGTTTGTAATTGTGACCGAATGAGCAACCGGATTCAGAGCAGATTAAACACCAGGACAGATTATTACAGCCAAACTCATAGTCATCTCCCCATCCCTTCCTTTTGATGCTCTTATATGACACTGTAATATCCACGATACCACTCCACTCAACCTCCCAGTAACAGCGTCCACACACACTCTCTCTGCACAACACCTGACACAAATGAGAAAATCTGTCTGGATGATTAGGATGCCGCTGGACCTTCTTTATGTTAGTAACCACTCTGTTCAACTCAGAGAGCCTGAGGTATTTATGGGCTGAATCTGAATTCAGAGTGAACCGCTGGTAATCTGAAAACCAAACACATTTCAATCAGTAAGTCATTAACACAGCAAATAAGCTTTTTTCATGATTCATTAATGTAATGTGATTGATGATGTGCAATAATGAAATCAAGAAAACAATGACAAACAATAAATAAAAAAAATCACTTTTTTCATTTGTTATAAATTAAGCAGTGTTATTGGGTTAACCTAAATATTACACTGATTTTACTATATTTTAGAGACTTAGATTTTTGTATTGTCTGTAAAAAAAATTTAAAACGTTAATCTTTAGCAAGTGTACCACACTTTAGATATTTATTCAGAAAGAATAGTTTTTTATTCCTTTTGATAAAACAACTGTTTTGGCTTTCTCTCCATCCTCTCTTTCTGTGTGTGCGCGCTCATGTTTATGAAAAAAACTTACATTGTAGGAACTCATTCCTGCTCTCGTATTCAGGGGTGGGAATCACCTCGATGTATCTCACTGTGCAAACCAACAGACAATGTACATCTTCAATGTAAAAATATTTCATTTCCATCTTGTTTTATAATGCATTGTGTTGAAGGATTATATTGTTTTTATGATGTTCATTATATTGATGTTATATTGACGAGAGTAAAGGCAAATGCACTGTGGAGTGTATCTTCAATGTAAAAATAATATCCATTTTTATCCACCTGTATTTTAATGCAATTTGATGTAGGATCACATTACGTTCATTATATTGACATAACTGGGAGTAAATGCATGATTCAATACTTTACCTATTCTACATAACTTTTCTTTCTCTTCTTCAAAAGTATGCTGCAGTTTCTCTTGCAACTGAGAGACAAAAGTTCTTAAATCATCAAAAGAAAGACGAGAACTGACAGTGATGCTGGACGAGTCTGTAGATCCAGGAGGGACAGAGAGAGACTGGAAACTCTACACAGACACAAAGACAAACAGAAGGAAAATCAGATTCCTACTTCCTAAAACACAACATTCTGTTTTTCAGATCTCTGTTACCTGGAGGAAATGGATGTGATGGTCTGTGTGTGAAAGCTGCTCCAGCTCAGCGTCTCTCCTCCTCAGATCCTCGATCTCCTGCTCCAATCTCTCCAAGAGTGTTTTAGTTTGACTTATAAGAATCTTTTCCTGGTCTCTGATCAGCTGTGTCACCTCAGAGCGGCTTCTCTCAATGGAGCGGATCAGCTCAGTAAAGATGCTCTCACTCTCCTCCACTGCTGCCTGTGCAGAGCGCTGTTAGGGCACACACAGAGACCCATTAGAACCAGTCCATTCACTCAGCTCTTACTGGTCCCTCACACAGCCTGTTCCCCACAGTGGGCTTCAGTGGGACTGAAAGAGCTCCAGCACTGGCTCCTCACGGACTGACTGGAGGAGAGTCCTAACTGAGTGTGAAACAGCTCTTCCAGCAGTTCTTCTGCTTTAAACTCACCTTGTGAGACTCTACAGCCTCTCTCAGCTCCTCAAGTTCCTTCTGTCTCTCCTCGATTCTCTGCTGGAATTTTCTCTTGGTCTCTTCCAAGCGATTCTGTAGGGGGAAAAATTACAGTAACACTGTCTGACTGTCTGCTGTGGACATATGGGATTTCTTAATTCTAAATTTGAAAACTAGTTCCTTTTTATCCATTCATATCTACACAGCAAATTTAGATATATTGCAATATAATTTTTTGGGGGTCGGGTGGGGGCATATAATTAAGGAGGAAATAAGTTTACTCTTTGCTCTTGCTTCATACCTGTTTCTCAGTCCTCTCTTCAGCAGGTGATACGGTATCATGGGTTTTGTGTTCATTCGCCATACACAGCATGCACACACAGATCTGGTCAGTACGACAGAACATTTCCAGGAGTCTGTCATGTTGAGGGCAGATCATCTCCTGCAGTCTTTCAATGGCGTCAGTCATTTTATGTCGCTTTCTAGAGTGAAATTCCTCGTGACGTTCAAAATGGGTCTGACAGTAAGATTCCAGACACACCAGACAGGACTTGATGGCTTTGTTTTTGTCCCCAGTACAGACGTCACACCCCACAACTCCATGTTCAGCGTAATAGTGATCAAGTTGATCGTTGTGTAGTTTTCTCTTCCTCAGATTCTCCACCACTTCAGCCAGCATTGTGTTTTTACCTAAAACAGGTCTTGTAGTGAAGGTCTGTCTGCACTGAGGGCAGCTGTAGACTCCCTTCTGATCATCCTGATCCCAGCAGCCTGTGATACAGTTCATACAGTAACTGTGTCCACAGGGAATGGTTACTGGATTCTTCAGTAGATCCAGACAGACTGAACAATTGAACTGATTCTGAGCCACTGAAATACTGGATTCTGCCATTGTATTGTATGCCCACGCAGACAGAGATAAGCCTACAATAGCCGAAAGAGAAATACGTTTCGTTTTCCCGATCTAAAGAGTATAAGTAGTTTCCTGGTTCTGTTTGAGAGACATGTAGTTCGTTGATCGAATCTGTTTTGAACAACCGTCTTCGTTCTTCTTTTGTTTTCTAGCGGTTGGCAAACTTTAGGCGCATTTCCGCCACCTACTGGGAAGGAGTGTAAAGCCCAGAAGAAGAAGAAAAATAATATTTTGCCAGAATATCATACAACCACCGTGCCCCAGATAGCAAACAGTCATTGAAACCAGACAGCAAGCCAACATTGAATAAATATTGATTTTCCATCTGAATAACCTTGATATTGAAATTTCAGTGCAAAATAAATGTTGAATCACCATTACCATATCGATGAAACCTGACGTTATTAATGTTGATGGCAACGACATTGGAACAACATTGATCTAGTTATGATTGATTAAGCATTTGGAACAACATTGATCTAGTTATGATTGATTAAGCATTGATATAAAGGTTTACCGGGCGATTGCCAAATGTGTTGAAAAGTCATTGATTTAGAGTTGACCGGGAAACGACCTGTTTTTGAAAAGTCATCGTCATATAGTTGACCGGGAAATATGATTAAAAATCCATCGATTTTTGGTTGACCGGGAGATCAACGGGTGATAGACCAACGTCGCACCGGACACGTAGCTCTCATTTCAGGACCCTTGGGACACGATTAGGTAAGCTTGCTTAATGATCGATGAATTGTACCAAATCAAATACTGTTAGCCCACTCGTTAACATGGTGGTTATAGTGTCCGAAATAGATTTTGTTAAACCAATGTCAAAATCTGCCAAATTGATGTAACTTGTCCTGATGGCTATCCAACGGGTTACAACGCTTCCAACCGGTTACAAAGTTAATAGCAAAACCTCCGAGTCCAGTCTATTTTTTTTTATAGCTAGCTCGAAATACATGTCTGTACATAGCTAAATAGGCAGTATCTGATCCAAATATTAATGCTTAATCAATCATAAAGATAACTATAGATCAATGGTGTTCCAATGTTGTTGCCATCAACAAGGTTTCATCGATATGGTAACGTTAATGGTGATTCATTATTTTGCATTAAAATTTCAGATGGAAAATCAATATTTATTCAATGTTGGCTTGTGCATTCTGAAATATAATGTTTTTTAATGTTACATTAATGTCCATAGTATGGAGCCAAATCAGTCTCATTAATAATTCACTCAAAAAAAAACTTGATTCACACATGCATAGACAATTACACATGCATAAAACCAAATTCACGTGCACAAAAAATAAAATAAAATTCAACTTCATACATCATCTGTCTCGGAAATCTGCAACAATAAAACTACATAGCCTAATATGCAGCTTAAAACAAAACATAGATGTGACGTATAGGCCTACACTTATCTAAAGTAACATTAAATGAAAACAGAACATTTAGGTTGGTCAAGCAGCACGTTTGCATCTCTAAACGGAAATTCAAGTTATCTCTAAACTCTCAAGAACTTTAACTTCTTTTGGAATGAGACCATTGTACCAGTCGCACTGAGACATTTCAAATGATAGGCTACCAAACATGTATTATTACTTATTGTACACATTTAACATTACTTTTTAGTGAGTTTTAAGTGAGGAGGAGAAGAGGGGGAGCAGGAGGAGATGATGAGACTGTAAGAGTGAGGTGTGAGCTGCACTGTGTGGTGCATTTTGGATGTTGCTGTTGCATAGAGAGAGTTAATTCTCAGGAGAGCCTTTTGCTTTCTCACGGGTAGCCCAGACTTACTGGCACCCGCCTTACAAAGTCACAGTGAAATCAATAGTTATTTGTTTTTTGTTTGTTTAATTTTCTGCAGCGGACAAATATCAAAAGTTAATTTTGTGAAAATGTATTTCCACAAAATCATGTACACTTTACACATAGACATCCAGGGAATGTATTTGAACAAATTGTAAAAAAAAAAAAAGGTTCAATAACTCCAAGGTTTGATTACAAAGTGACAGTGACAAGGCTGAATTTTGCACTGAAGAGCAACGCAACTGTTGCTCCAAAGGTCACGATAAAAATACATTGAATTAAAAAATAGGACTAAAGCAGAAGTCTCTATTTTATTTTTTTTCATCTCATTATAAGAGAAACAGTAAGTGATCTCTTCTGTGATATTTCTTTTTTACCATCAAGATTTATTTGTGAGACATTAAGAAAACTAAACCACACTGTCACATAGTCCTCCCTTTGAATGTTTTGGCTTGTATTTTTCTGCAGGGTGCATGGGTAGTGGTCCAGGACAAGGTCAGGTGTAATGGGGGTGTATTTGCACAGTGCCCTGACAAACACAAAAACAACCATTACAGGAATATAGAACAAACAGAGAAAGGCTAACAAATCGGGGTGAAAGTCCCCTCGAGCACTGTATTAAAACATCTCCGTCTAAGCATCTGTCAGTTAGAAGTCAGTTAGAAGACATCAGCATTCGTTGTGTATCGCTTTCATTGACGCAGCCATGCTTATGAGCACATTATGGGGTGCCTTCGGCTCACTAGTTGGTCTGTTTTATGCTGGGATGCAGGTCATGGTGCCATGTCTTCCTCCAGCCCCTCTCTCCGCTTCTGTTTTTACTACTGATGAGGTAAGAGGATTTAACCCTTTAACATCTTTACTTAATGCATCTTGTACTGTATAGTGATTATTTTCTAAGCTGAACAAAATCTGGTAAATATTGTGCCGTTTGTTTTCACGGGCCTCATCTTGGGCTAAATGCCTGCTTCAGTTTCAAGATGTTCTGTAGATTCATTAATGTAGTAAAAAGTTTAGTGACTGGTTACATAAAATGTCTGAATTGTGCGTGTTGAACGCTGCATGATCTTGACCTTGCAGCACAGTAATGTCACCAAAGTCAGTCTTGGCTTTGTGGCAGGGTTATTATCATTAACTAAAACTAAAGCTATTAAAAACATTTCTGTTCATTGAAATAAAGCTTAAATAAAATAAAATATAAATATTGATAAATGAAAATAGGCTATAATAAATAAAACCTTAATAGCAATATTTTTTTTAAAAAGCACAGTGAAATGACTAAAAAATTAACTAAAATGAATTAACATGAAAAACATAAAATATAAGCTAATTCAAATTAATATTAATAAAACTATAATAAACCTAAATAAAAACTAAAATCGCACTGCTATGTGGAAGAATGTAGAGTTGTTTGTAATAGATTTGTGTGATTATTAAGAATTTGACACATGAACTGAATTTATTCGCCTAGTTAAGTGGCAAAAAATATTGTCATTTATTGTAGATATCAGATATCCTTCTTCTTGTCCCAATTTTGTTAAAATATTTATTTTTTAAAATCCTGTGCAGTATATGGGCTCTTGGCATTTTGTGGCAGCTGCTGTATGGGATGAAGACGATCTTAAATCATTCAAAACCACCGACAACTCTATGCTTCACATCCAGAAAGGCGCTAACGACACCCTGACGGTGACTGAATCCTCTCGTGTGTGAGTGGAAAACTGCACACACACACACACACACACACACACACACACACACACACACACACACTGACATATGGACTGTTCTATTACTTTTCAAGTATATTAAAATATTTTTTTTTGTATCACCACAGTGGAGATCAGTGTCAGAAAAATACTTGGACCTATTTCACTATGCCTCTGATGGATCCTTTGCTGTTTAGAACTGGTAGGAACGGGTGTAACGTACAACCTGATAATTCAACATTTATTATTCATGTTTAACATCACATAAAGGGTTCATGCAAGACAATCTCATGGTACTTTGTAACTATTTTGCGTTTTGGGTCTAATTTGTATGAATTCGTGCGATCTGTTTACCCCCCAGTGGCGGTTAGATAAGGGGACCTTCGTGTTCGTGCCTAACTTTTTTCTAGAAATCGTTCATTTTCGTTCAGTTTACATACGAATTCATAAATCATAAAATAAGCTAGTTAGCCTAAGTTACGTTTTACCGTGAGATTGGGTTGATTGATTCATATCAAGCTATTTCCTTCTCAGAGATCCTTTTAGAATGTGAATCATAATTTAGTTATGTTTATTTCAAAAGATTAATCATTTCTCATGATATCATTTTCCCCTTTAAAATGTGTCTTTGTATGAGCAGATTACGATACTCTTGCACTGGTCTGGGATGGCAAGTTCATAAACTGCTCTTCCTGCATCATAATACTGTTTGTGGATGAAGACGAGAAAACAAGTGCTATGTTATTTGGTCAGTATCATCTTTGATCATGATCCCTCCACCTATGTGATCAAAGCAACATGTTAAACTGGACATGAATAAAGACAAAATGCACACACATATAATTCAACATGCACCCACCTCTGAAACCTCTATAACCTCTAATACTGAATATGTGCTGCATGTACACTCACCACCAATGGAAAGGGATTCAGTTACACAACTAACTTTTATTCATAATGTCTGTCTGTTTGTCTGGCTTCCATTGCAGCTCGTAGTGAAAAAATACCAGATGAAGTGATACAGGAATTTAAGTCAAAAATGGAGTGTGTATATATGGAAGATTTCGTACAGGCACCTCTGCAAAAAGGTTGGCCAAAGTTTGTGTCTGACACATTTCATTCTTGAGCATGTAACTTAAGTATTGCAAAACAAAGGCCGGCAATCTGATGATATTATGAGCATGTTGTTCTTATAGTTTATGTAAAACTAGATTTATCATACATATATCATTTATTTCAGGTTCCTGTAAACTTGATGAGGCGGCTTAAAAAAAGGGGTGAGTGCAAACATTGTGTTTCTAAACTGACTTCTCTTTTCACTGAAAATTGCACATTTTATTTACTTTGCACAATTTCTCACTCCTAAAGGTCACGAGCAGCTGCAGAGATCTTCATAGTCCAGATCGACAATAAATGACTGCTTTGATGGACTTTAGGATTCACTCTTACGGGTTTAGTGACTGCATTTTAGTGACTGCATGATCTATTAATTGCATTTTCTGATTTGATATATTTTTCTTAATGAGATTTCTTCAAAGTAAATTAAATCAATATTTCAATGAAACAGTTTGTGTTTTGAGTTTGTAAAAAAAAAAAACCTGATTATTGGTATTAAAATTCATAATTGTGTTTTAGATTCAAAACACTATCTACTCTTATCACAAACAGGTATCACTTGTCCTCCCTCACTTCGGATTCATCTTCCCTAAACCCTGGTTAATTTTTCATCCTGCCACCATTACATGAATTATTTTTATGGAACCCAATCTGTTAACAAATAAACCAAACTGTAAATTTCAGTGCATCAGTCAATGCAGGGCCATTACATTACATGTTAATATATAAATACATTAGTAAGAACAATGAACAATGCAGTGATTCCGATCCTGTATGAATTTCAAAAACAATCAAATTAAAATTAATATATCTGGCTAAAAGAGTATGCATTTGTTAAAAAAAATTTGCAGTGTAACTTGATTAAAGGAATAAACAAAAACTATTTTGTTTGTATATAAAACTTTATTGATGAAAATGGGTAATTTTCCACCCAAAAATACACTGTAAAACTATTAACCTTAAAAAAACACATCTGTGTCAAAGCCTATTCATTTAATACTTTCTAATATGGCAAATTATCTTTGTGCAAATTATCTAAATGCATTTCCTTTTAAGATTATATTTTACAGTGTATACATGAAACATACTATTCACATTTTACTTTCACATGCAGTGGAATAATACACAGTAACTAAAGTTTTTACTATTTACAGTAATCTTCAGTTTTCTTGTGACACAGATTGTTAAATGCAGTTACGGGTTCACTGCAGTCATCAAAGCTCAAAGGCAGGGAAATCATTTCATATTTAATATATTAATTTGCCTCACTGAATTCTGTAACAGATCAGTGAACACATTATGAGGCCATTTTAGTACAAACTTTCTGTTACACAGCAGAATATGCGTTTCTTGCACTTCCATTTTACATCATGCTTTGGCATGAAATTATATCCAAACACAATTTGTCAATGGTTTAAAGCCATCGTATTAGAATCACCTTTTAACTATGTACCCAGTGACTTATTTATTAAATAATTTGCAAGGTAATAATAAATAAAGTTTAAAAAACACACAAAAATACACAACCTGTTTTTCCTTTTCTGAAATTTTTCCAACATTTTTTATATGATCTCTCATGGGATATAAAGAATTAATTGCTTATCTTCCTCATCGAACTGATTGTTGTAATAATAATAATAATAATAATTTTTATTATAAATATAGCTGCAAGCAGCAATTACAGGACCAGGCACAGCGGCAAAAACATCATGTAAATGTTATGCAAGTCAGACAGGACATAGAATTTCTGGTGAGGAGTTTAGGACTTCAAGCTTAAGTCCATAAATAGAATTACTCATAATTTTTGACCAACAGGTGGCGCTGTCAGCCTTTTAATATGTGATTGTGCTAATGGCATAAATTTTTTTCTGAGATACAGCCTCAAATCCTTTTTAGAATCCTCACCTTTGAACCCTTTGTGCTTGGCCCTTAATAATGATACATATACAGAATACTTAACAGTAAATGTTGGCTATTTTATAGAGCAATATTCATTCAGTCGTGCACTTCAATGTTTCTTTGCTCATGGGCATGACAAAAACAAACATTTATGCAAACACTTAAGACAATACTATTCACATCAGATATATATTGGCTACAATATAAATGCATTTGAATGATTCACTTATTCACCTTGGCTTGGTCTCAAACATGTTTGCTTTCCGATTTTTAGGCTTAAACCTCTAAAACAGAAATTCTCATTTGAACACTTCATTTTATCCATGCTTTGCTTGTTTCCTCATGAATGTCTTTGTTCTCTTCAAAACTGAGCTGCCTTTAAAAAACTCCATCTCCTACAACAAACTCTGAGACTTTGTAAGAAATGTTTTATCATACTAATAAAGACAAGTTAAACAACATTCCCTCCAAAGGATAGTTCAATTGCACTTAATGTATTTTGGTCATGTTGTACAGACACAGCTTTTTACTCACAGTTTACCCTTAAATTTCTTGTGAGATCAGATGCCTCGTATGAACGTGACAAAATTATGCACATATTATACAGTAAATCGAGAACATGTTCTCTTTTGGCAGCACTAATTCCCTGCAAACAGGGTTTAATTGTCTTAGTAATCTAGAGAAAGCCCCTATGGAATAAGAGCATTAAACCCTGTTTTAAGTGCAATACCGTTATAATAAATCTAAATATTGCGTTCATTTTAGCATTTAAAAATAGCATAATAAAATTTCAGCCCTCTTGAGTCACACAGCAGCACAGATATGTGACTCTAACCCTGGCAAATGGCAATAACACTCCTGTTTTGTATAACAAAGGCACTTGAAAATATGAGGCATCTGTGTAAAGCTAAACGGCCAGTTCTTTTGCTACAACTTCTCAAAAGTTAAAAATTTTCTGCAAAGCCATTATATTAAACTGGGTGTTGCAGCAAAATATTAGTATCTGATAATCTGACTAAACAAGCTGAGCAATAACACATGATGCCCTGGTCACCATGTTTAAGAGCCCAACCAAGCCAAGCTGATGCATTTACAAACACGACTGACACATTTTACTTCTACGTTCTGTCATGCAGGGAATCTCCACTGACTCGGAGAGAATCCCCCAGAATGCAATTTAGGAAAATTCATCAAATTCTTAAACTTCCACTCAATGATCGTTCTGATATGTCTGTCCATCTTTTTTAAAACGCATACTTATTTTCCTGTGACAGTAATTTGCCATCATTGGTCCTGTTAAACTTACTCTTCTATAATTATTATTCAGAACTCTTTTGCTGATCAGTGAAAATACCACTACAAAAACTGATATATAACTAATATTTAATGCTGATGCAGGATGTGTGTCCACACACTCACTTCCTCTTCACACAGATGTGTGTATGGTTCCTCCTCACTCGTTTCTGGAGGTGATGTCCTGATGTAGAGACACAAAATGGATGTTAGATTCTTTATTTAGTCTCATGTTTGTCTTGAGTACAGAAGCTTCATACAGTCATGAGTCTGTACGCAGATTCTCACCTCAGTCTTTGCTCTCCTCCAGTGCACTGCGCTCCCAGGTTTAGACATACCTGAGGGTGAGAAAATGATTTGACAATATTTTACTCCTAAAATAATAGAGAAATAAGGTTGATTGATTATATAAATGTCAACCAGCCAGCTAAGTCTGATTGGTTCATATTTCTGTTATGTTGTTCAACAAGGATGTTGATTCAGAAATCAACATGTAATAATGTTTGTTTGTTTTTACTTTAAAAATATTGTTCCTGGTCTTATTGTGCATGAATCCATCCGAGCACATTATTTAAAAGAAATGTCTGTCTTTGTCATTTTAAAAATATAATAACTTGGCTCATTCTGTTAACTCAAAAAAACAATTCATCAAAGTGTACTTTTCCACTAAAGAATATGTCAGAATTACAGAAGAATAATAGTGACTAAGCTTGCTATTTTACTTGATTTGGTTACTCACATATAGATGAAAGCAGAACCATGAATGCCACGGCTGCAGAAACACTTCCCAGCAGCCACCTGTGAGGATTATGGTGTCATTAATCTATGAGAAGAAAAGCTCTGCTCCTTTTTCACTACTAATGAACCACACAGACAGAAATCTCTCTCTCTCTCTCTCTCTAACACACACACACACACACACACACACACACACACACACACACACACACACACACACACACACACACACACACACACACACACACACACACACACACACACACACACACACACACTTTCATTACCCAGAGGAGATGGCAATGCAGAGGCACAGAGTGAGGATGAGGAGAAGGACTTTCCGGAGCACAGTTTCTGAAACAAAAATATAATAACAATCTGTTTCTTATTTTCCATATTCATCAGACACTCACTGTAGGCAAGGATGGGAGCTGTAGTTCTTTCATTCGCCCTTTTTTCTCACCTGACCATGTCTTGCTGGATGAGCTATAACTATTGAGGTGACAGACAGATGGGGGAGGAACATCCAGGAGACCGCTCACTGATTGGCTGAATTGTTCACGGGCGGAGCAAGCCTCGCACGGTGGCTCCTCCTCTTCTTCAAGCTGAGTCTGAGGAGGCACTTTATCAGAAGAGGAAACAGGATCTGTGGGATCTATAAAGGAGCACACACACGCACATGTTTACAAAAAGTGAACAGGCAACTATTTTAAACTATTTCTTTAACTCCAAAACTAGAATCCTCCTAACCGTAGGTGAAGCTGATAGGTGTATCTTTCTCATAGCTGTGGTCCAGCTCTTCCCATGATGATGACTGGATTGGGGTAATCGGGTCAGATCTTCTAAAAACACTTCCTTCCAGCCAGGACTGGCATGATTGGCTCATATCACTCAGAAGGCTGGCCAGTGACCTTTTTCCCCGGCGCCTTCGTCTGAATATGCTAAAACACACACACACACACACACACACACACACACAAACAAACATGTTGGGTGTCCATGTTTTCATAGACATAATTATTTTTATACTTTACGAACTGAATATTATATCCCCTATCCCTACCTCTCACAGAAAACTTTCTGCATTTTTACATTTTCAAAAAACTTGATAAAACGTATAAGTTGTTTTCCTCGTGGAGCCCGAGCAAATGGCCCCAGAATGTCAGCATTTTACTTTACTTTTACTTTCTGGGGACATTTGGTCCTTACAATGTAGGTTAAAGGTGACCTATAATTCAAAATTGAATTTACCTTGGTATAGTCAAATAACAAGAGTTCAGTGCATGGACATGACATAGAGTGAATCTCAAACTGGACTGTTTTCGCGTTCTCATTTAATTCACGTTTATGAAAAACACCCCTGAAAAACGGTCGGTTCTCCACACAATACCGACTGTGACGCAATAGTCGGGATCATTAATATGTACGCCTCCAAATATTTGCATAATGCCAGCCCTCAATGCCAGGCGGAACTGCGCAGCCGAAGCATGGCAGTTGCTCAGTGTGGATGTACACATGAACACAAAAGTATTTTTTAGTTCCTTCATCTGAGCCTCTGAAGAAACAATGGGTTAATTTTATTTTCTCTGGAAATTTCCAAACATTTCACCGACTGTTTCCTCAACTTGGGCCAATACAGAGCTGGCCTCGGATCGAGCTACCAAGCAACACTTTCTGATGTAATTGTTCAAGTTCAGACAGGTAATCTTTCTCTCAAAATCGTTCAATACTGTTTATGCATCAGTAAGTCAAGCCAGTGACTAAAATATCAGCTTCACATCGTTTCTTTTAGTAGGATGAAAATAATCGTATTTAAATTGTGAACAAATTATATACAGAAAGCGATCAAAGAACAATCTTTCCACACAGCGCGAGTTTATCTGGACACTTGCCAAACTCGTTATGAATTCAATGACGCACGTTACTGCACAACGACGCTCTTACTGTATTTACATCATCGTGTTTGCATTGGTGAAAGCAGAGAGAGTGCAGAAACTGCTTTGCAATGATAAGATCTTCATTCTCGCGATCAACACACTGTCATCTGCTCAATGCTCATCACGGCAACATTTTATGTGATGGGAATAGATCTAAATACTTTAAAAACATCTCACGATTCGTTAATCTCGATAGCTGTTATAGTAAAAACGTATAATAGTAGTAGTAAAAGTATTCGGGAGAGTTTCACATGTAATGCGTTGCTATTTCATATGCAAGCATGTCAGCCAATCACAGCAGTGGCCGCGGTTACACTGAATCCCACAGCAGACACGCCCCTTCAAACAGAGTGTTCAAATCAGAGGCTAAAAGCAGGCTAGGAAAAATGCCATTTATTTCTAAATTATGAATATTTTTTATCTAAAAAACATACTAACATTATAAGGGTAACCCAGGAAACATTATAAAATAATTAAAAAAAAACATTCTAGGGCACCTTTAAACACACACACACTCACACACACTAAGGTTTCATTATCCTGCCAAATCTAAAGTTGCTTTTTAACTCTCATAGACTCCAGCATTGATATTTATGATGTATTCTTTTTACACATCATAAAAACTATTTTGTTAAGGCAGATTTGCGTCGGGGTACAATTTGTAAAAATGCTGAAAAATTGCAACATTTAGGGTTGCAAAATGTTACCATTATTTTTTGATACAGTAAGTAAAAGTTTTGAATTCACAATGTATTTGAAATATAATACATTTTTTGAACCAGTAAAGATACAGTCATGAGAAGTTTAAAACAATTTAAATGTGGCAATAAATATTCATTTCAAAGCATATTTTAAATATAATATAGTACTTTTAATACCACCTACAGTAATTTAAAGTATATGCTATTATATAGTCCTAAATGAGACAATAATGACAATACTTCTAAGAAATCACCTGGAAAAAAAAATGTTTTTGCATCATTCATCGAATAGGCTCCAATTGTGTGATAACAAAAGAAAAAATTTGACCCATAATGGCCAGAATTTCATTTTTGCTACACTCACAGAATTCAAGTACATTAAAAATTTCATTGCATGTAAGCATTTCTTATCACTAGACATAGGCAAAAAAAATATATATATATTTAAATATTAGATGTCAAATACTAAATAGATAATAAATAAACAAATGATAAAGTAAACAAATACATTTGTTCTAAATGTGTTTTTTTATAAACAAATGTGTTTTTATTAATTTGTTCTAAATGTGTAAATTGATTCAAATTAAAGAGTGTGTCAACTGACTTGCATCATATTGTGTGACTTTAGCAAGCTGTGGCATTTAAACTATTTTGATGAATTTCAGAGTGTCATGTACTGTTATATGTAGTTTTTAGTTACCAATATTTTTTGAAAGCAAGGTATTAAATAATTGCTTTTAAACAAACATTGCAATTCCACTTTGCTGGCTCTCTGAGGGTTAATTAAGAAATCAAGTACGAGAGCCAAGACAATATTGTGAAAATACTGAAAATGTGTAATGTATTTAGCATAGGTGGAACGAAATCCAGAAACAAACATTTAAAGTTTTAAGAAATCCAGCTCATTCATACTCACAGCACACACAACAAAAACAAACATTGTCATGAATCTCACCGGACAAGATTCTCTTTGTATGAGACGCTGGTGTGTGAGGGAGTCAGGGTGACGTTACCCTCGTCGTCTGTGCTAAAACTGTCCTCTGTCAGTACATAATAACCGTTGGCTAGTAGGCGGGGGCTTCGGCGACACGCACACACAGAGCCTGTCAGCGGATTGGTGGAAAAACACTCATAGGAAGAATCAGAGAAGTGGGAGACGTCAAGACTGAAAAGAGAAACAGCATTATACTATACAAAGAAAATAGCAAGGAAGAACCTATAAAGATATGTTGCTGCTGCTTGTCTACATGCTCGTACGTACCTGTGACAAATATGTTCAGCCTCCTGCCTCCTGGTCTTAATCGGAGAACCTATGACAAACACCAGGTCAGCATTACAACAGTCTTATCAATGAATGTGCGCAAGATAGAGGGAGAATGAGAGAGAGAGAGATGTGATATGAGGGCACACGTACTTGTAACCGCTCCTTTGAAGAAGTAAGCCATGGCTTATGCTGCAGCCAAACCTGTAATACACAAAATAACATTCAGCTCAAACGGATAGTACATAATCTATTAAATAAACACATTTTGGTTTTGAATTATTTCTCTATTATTTCTTTTTTTGTTCTTCACATGGATGTTCTTGAATAATTCATCCATCAAACAGAAACATTCTAAAACGAAGACCAAATCAAAGCAAAAATACATATAAATGCAAATTATTATATATGGATATGAATAAACCAGTACTGATTAATGGTGATTGTAAAGAATGAAAAAGACAAAATAAATAATACAAGGTCACTAGTAACACAAGTCTCTCTGGAAACAGGATCAAATGAACACAATTTTACAAATCCATCCCTTTTCTGCTATAGAGCTAAAGTCATTAATAAAACAATAATAATATAACTATATAAGTGTACTTCTTTAAATCCTTAAAATTAGTCTAAAATTAGTCTTAAACAGAATGTAAAAACAATTCTAAAATATATATATAAATATAGCTGCGAGCAGCGATTACGGGCCCAAGCCGGTGGCACCGCAACCCCGGTGCCTTTAGTTACCTAAAGGCACCGGGGTGGCGGTGCCGCCGGCTTTGGCCCTTCATCGCTGCTCGCAGCTATATTTATATATATATATATATATATATATATATATATATATAAAAAGCCGGTGGCACCGCCACCCTGGTGCCTTTAGGGTTATTGTGCACGACGTGACACAAAATATCTGCTCGCTATCTGCCGAACGGCTCTGGTAGTTCCGCTTCAGCACTGATGATGTTGTAGAAATAGTGCGCTCTGGTTGGTCTGGATTATTCGGGATTTTTTATTTTATACAGAAATAAGTTATTTATAATTCAGATGAGAATAAAGTTAGTGTTGATTAAAATGAAGGAAAACAAATATATTGATCTGAAATATAGCACATTAATTTTAAATGTATTTAGGTTCAATTACCAAACATACAATCTTAATTTAATTTAAGCAGGTAGCAATCTCTCTCTCTCTCTCTCTCTCTCTCTCTCTCTCTCTCTCTCTCTCTCTCTCTCTCTCTCTCTCTCTCTCTCTCTCTCTCTCTCTCTCTCTCTCTCTCTCTCTCTCTCTCTCTCTCTCTCTCTCTCTCTCTCTCTCTCTCTCACACACACACACACACACACACACACACGTCAAGTCACTTACATTTTAGATGCAATATTGAATAAGCAGAAAAATCGGATTTTCTGCTCTGAAAATATAAATAAGCATAAAAATTGAATAAGCACTTTGAATATTCTAAACAGAATAAGCACTAGTCGCTAATGAATAAGTACTAGTACTTAATGGAATAGATACTAGTATCTAAAAAATAAGTACTAGTAGCATGAAAATAGAGACTAGTAGGTTAAAATGATTAAATGTTAAAACGGCTTGCCATATTGGCTCAGAGAGAGAGAGAGAAAATGACCTTTTAGATACTAGTACCTATTAATAGATACTAGTATTTATTCAATAAATACTAGTACTAAGTCATTAGATACTAGTACATATTAAATAGATACCAGTACTTATTCATTAGCTACTAATACGTATTCAAAAGAATATCTAAAGAATAAGCACTAGTATCTAAAGAATAGGCACTAGTACTAAAGAATAAGCACTAGTCCCAAATGAATAAGTACTAGTACTTAATGGAATAGATACTAGTATCTAAAAAATAAGTGCTAGTAGCATGAAAATAGAGACTAGTAGGTTAAAATGATTAAATGTTAAAGCGGCTTGCCATATTGGCTCAGAGAGAGAGAGAAAATGACCATATTCAAACCACAATATCTGACTTTCTGAGGGTCGGAGCTAATTACTTTAAATTAGAAAGTTGTTCGGCTTGAGGAGAAGAATATACACGCTGAGTTTTGTAACTGTAGGTAAAACTAACTAAGTTATAACACACTTTATATGTCCTTTTTTAGTCATGAAAATTAATTTCCTCTCCGTGGCCAAACCGTTCGAGATATCAAAAATCTGTCCACAATTTAGCATCCTTAATGTCTTGACTTCATGCACACCGAGTTTGGCAATGATTGAATGAATTGCCTAGGAGTAGTACTTCAAATTCCACAGCAAGCGTTTTCCAAACAACCCATAATAGCCGATTTCCTGTTGGGCTGGCGTAAAACTTGACCAGGGGAAAGATGTTCGGCCCGATGAGATCTATATGTGTACTAAGTTTCATATTAATTCATGCAAGCGTGTTGGATATATGGACCAAATTGTTGGACCCCGTTCAAGGGGGCGCTGTTGAGCCCCCCTGCCACGCCCGGGTACCAGCTTCAGCCCGGCCCTGATGGCTGTGGGCTCTGACCTGTGTGCAAAGTTTCAATAGTTTTTGAGCACGTTAAGAGCCCCAAAAGCCCCTGAAACCTTGAACTCCATTAAAAGCAATAGACAAATCCCTCACACACAGAGACGAAGAGAGAGGGAGAGAAAATTCTCAGGGTTGTATGCTATTTTTTTATATATAAAAAGATATATATCCAAAAAGACAAGGCCTAAACTTTAACAAGGGTTAAACAATCACTGTAACAGACACAATCACACACACACACACACACACACACACACGTCAAATCACTTACATTTTAGATGCAATATTGACTTTTTTTCTGTTTCAGCAGCGAAAATAGTTAAACAAAGATCACAGCAGAACCATCGAGGATCTCACAGCAACGCGTTCTCATTACTGAATGATTCAGCATTTTGAACGAATCGGTTGACTCAAAGATTCAACGACCAATCCATAATCTGTCTCATTCATGAATGACTCAGCCGTTCGAACGAATCGTTTGAACGAATGAATCAATGACTCGCTCATTAAGACGGTCGCCTGGCGACACCTAATGACGGTTTAGTGATATGTTTAAAAGTATCATTCTTTCCAACGATTGTTAATTAACTCATATTTGAAACATAAGCTATATATATATATATATATATATACACACACATATGTATACACAAAAATAAAATAAAAACACATTTGAAGCGTGTTTGCTTACTAAATTGTGAGCTGAACGAAAGTTGCAGCAAAGATCAGCAACAGGAGTCAAAATTCATTAATCACGAGAGTGAAGAGCTGACTGAAAAAAATGATGATGGAATATTTTGTGTAAAAGCGCCTATTTAAGCGAATCTGTCATTTACTCATTTGTTGTTGTGTATTACCTGAAAACCGGAAACAATCGGCCCCCGATATGGTGCTAATTTTAAAGTGACACTAAAAAGTATGCGGCTGCACTGGCATTCATAACGGTGCGCGTCCATGGCGACGAGCAAGCAGAACAGAGCGAACGTTTTTTCATTTCCACTTCCATAGAAATTCATTCGAGCGCACTGCGAGCGCCACCACTATGTCCGTGCGGACGTCCTTACTTTACTTTCACTTTTATATTAGCGATTTAAAAGGCCTCGCTGGTGTCTAACGTCGATTAACCGGTGGGAAAAGATCCTCACAGCCACATACCTAATATATTTATATTTAATTACAATAGCCATACCTGATAAAAAAGTTTTATGTACTGAGTTGATATCATTTTGGACACAAGAGGGCAGTATAGCCCTTTGTATTACTTGATGTATTTATTTTTTAACTGAATAGCACATTCTGGCTGTTTTTAAACTTGTACATTATTCTTAAATTGAAAACAAGAATAAAATGGGGTTAGTTCTGATATTTGTGTAATTTTATCTAGAAATAAATGGTGTATAATTAATTTTTTAGAAGATATGAGGCTTTTAGTGTTTACTTTTTTGACATGACTTTAATCCCTCGCCATAGCAAAACAATTTGAGATATTCAATAGCCATTCACAATTTAGCTTCTTTAATGTATTTTCATCATGTTGAAAAAGTTTGGTGGGAATTGAATAAACCACTTAAGAGGAGTGGGTAAAAAATCAGAGGCTTTTTTAGCCAAAAATCCACATTCAGACAAAAATATCTGACTTTCTGTTGATCCGAGCTAATTACGGTAAATTAGAAAGTTGTCCGGCTCGAAGAGTACAATATACATATCGAGTTTTATTACTGTAGATAAAACTACCCCACCCCCCCTTTTGTCAAAAGCATTTAGGAAGTGACACACTTCCTGCTGCCAGTTGGTGGCGCTATAACTTTGACTCACAATAGTCACATCCATGTGATCGGGCTCTTACAACGAACACACTGTTGAAGTTTCATCAAGATCAGTTAATGTATGCAGTAGTTATGACACACTTCCTGTTTTACGTTTCTCGCCATAATTTTGTTTCCTCGCCACGGCCAAACCGTTCGAGATATCAAAAATCCCCTCGCAAACTTTCATCCTCAATGTCTTGACTTCATGCTGACCGAGTTTCGTGCCGTTTGTTTGAATTCTCTAGGAGGAGTATTTCACATTCCATTGCGTGTGTTTTACCAACAACCCTAAATAGCCGACTTCCTGTTGGGCTGGGGTAAAAAGTAAGAGTGTGAAGTATATATGAAACGAGGAGATCTACATGTGTACCGAGTTTCATATTATTACATGCAAGCGTGTTTGATTTATGGACCATGTTTTCGGACCCCGTTCCAGGGGGCGCTGTCGAGCCCCCCTGCCACGCCCGGGTACCATCTTCAGCCCGGCCCTGATGGCCGCGGGTTCTGACATGTGTGCAAAGTTTCAGGAGTTTTTGAGCATGTTAAGGCCTCCAAAAGTGTCCAAAAGGTAGCAGAAAAATAATAATAATAATAAATATAGCTGCGAGCAGCGATTACGGGCCCAAGCCGGTGGCACCGCAACCCCGGTGCCTTTAGTTACCTAAAGGCACCGGAGTGGCGGTGCCACCGGCTTTGGCCCTTCATCGCTGCTCGCAGCTATATTTATTTATATATATATATATATATATATATATATATATATATATATATATATATATATATATATATATATATATATATATATATAAGCCGGTGGCACCGCCACCCTGGTGCCTTTAGGGTTACTGTGCATGACGGGCAATAACTTAACCCCGCTTTGACTGTTGAGAAGATGTGTACTGTAGAGCTTGCATTGGTGTGGGCTCTGCAAAAGTGTGCATTGAGGGCACATATCATATGCGTGAGCAACCTTCTGAAACCTAAAATGAAAAATGAGACACCCTACGGTCTCATGGACTTAATGGACACATGAAATAAGTACACAAGATTGAAAGTTAAATCAAGTGTGCCAAGACAGAATATTACTTGCCTGATCTGATTAGAAAAAAGTTTGTGTGTGTGTATGTGTGTGTGTGTGTGTGTGAAACGTGATTGAACAATGTAGACATTAAAACATACTCCGTCCTTTTGTTCATACAGGACATTATTCAAACTGCAAAGTGTTTACTTATATTTGTGTACAATCGCAATAAAACACAACATTGTGCTTTTGTCAAACTGTAAACTACAACTGTCACCCAACCAAAATCTCTTTTTTATTTTATACAAAAATAAATAGTCTATCATTCAGATGAGAATAAAGTTAGTTCAAATTTTAAGGAAAACTCTGAAATATAGCACATTCATTTAAAATTCATTCAGGTTCAATTACCAAACATACAAATCTTAATGTAATTTAAAGCAAACAATACATTTAAAATATATGGGTTGTATGCCTATTTTTTTTATATAAAAAGATATATATCCAAAAAGACAAGGCCTAAACTTTAACAAGGGTTAAACAATCACTGTAACAGACACAATCATACACACACACACACACACACACACACACACACACACAGACACAGACACAGACACACACAAGTCAAATCACTTACATTTTAGATGCAATATTGACTTTTTTCTGTTTCAGCAGCGAAAATAGTTAAACAAAGATCACAGCAGAACCATCGAGCATCTCACAGCAACGCGTTCTCATTACTGAATGATTCAGCATTTTGAACGAATCGGTTGACTCAAAGATTCAATGACCAATCCATAATCTGTCTCATTCATGAATGACTCAGCCGTTCGAACGAATCGTTCGAACAAATGAATCAATGACTCGCTCATTAAGACGGTCGCCTGGCGACACCTAATGATGGTTTAGTGATATGTTTAAAAGTATCATTCTTTCAAACGATTGTTAATTAACTCATATTTGAAACATAAGCTATATATATATATATACACACACATATATATACACAAAAATAAAATAAAAACACATTTGAAGCGTGTTTGCTTACTAAATTGTGAGCGGAACGAAAGTTGCAGCAAATATCAGCAATAAATTTCATTAATCACGAGAGTGAAGTGCTGACTGAAAAGATGATGACGGAATAGGCTATTTTATGTAAAAGCGCCTATTTAAGCGAATCTGTCATTGTACTCTTTTGTTGTTGTGTTTTCCGTGAAAAATAATAGACTATTGAACTCACAATTCAAGCAATTGGCCCCCGATATTGCACTAATTTTAAAGTGACACTAAAAAGTATGCGGCTGCAGTGGCATTCATTACAGTGCGCATCCATGGCGACGAGCGAGCAAAACAGAGCGAACGTTTTTTCATTTCTACTTCCATAGAAATTCATTCGAGCGCACTGCGAGCGCCACCACTATAAATGTCCTTACTTTACTTTCACTTTTAACTTAGCGATATAAAAGCCCCCGGTGTTACACGTCAAATAACCGGTGAGAAAAAATTCTCGGAGTCACATAGCAGCTACCTATATTTAAATACAACAGGCCTACCTGATTTTGAACACAAGAGGGCAGTATAGCCCTATGTATTATTTGATATATTTATTTTTTAACTGAATAGTGCATCCTGGCTGTTTTTAAACTTGTACATTATTCTTAAATTGAAAACAAGAATAAAATGGGTTTAGTTCTGATATTTGTATAATTTTATCTAGAAATAAATGGTGTATAATTACATTTTTAGAAGATATGAAGCTTTTAGTGTTTTTTTTTTTTTTTACATGACTTTAATCCCTCGCCATAGCAAAACAATTAGAGATATTCAATAGATATTCACAATTATGCTTCTTTAATGTATTTTCATCATGTTGAAAAAGTTTGGTGGGAATAAAATAAACCACTTAAGAGGAGTGATGCATATTTTGTCATTTAAAAAAAAATACAAAAATTGTTATGCGAAAAGACAAGGACTTAGAGATTTCTTTATCCTTTAATGCAGGAAAAATCATACAGCCAGCCACACACACACACACACACACATAAACACAGACACCAACCCTCCCTCCCTCCCCTCCCCTCTGCTCCCCTCCCCACACAGACACACACACAAACAGAATGGCAGGGGGACAAGAAATCCATTCAAACTACAATATCTGACTTTCTGTTGCTCTGAGCTAATGACTTTAAATTAGAAAGTCGATTGGCTTGATGAGAACAATATGCGTGGCAAGTTTTGTAACTGTAGGTAAAACGAGCAAAGTTATAACACACTTTATGTGTCCTTTTTTAGTCATAAAATTAATTTCCTCGCCACGGCCAAACCGTTCGAGATATCAAAAATCCCTCCGGAATTTAGCATCATCAATGTCTTGACGTCATGCTGACCGAGTTTGCTTGAAATCCAATCAATTCCCAAGGAGAATTAAATAGAATTTCAGGGGTATGCGTTTCCAAACAAACCATGATAGCCGGCTTCCTGTTGGGATGTCGTAAAACTTAGAGCACGAAAGTTGTTTAACCCAATGAGATCTATAAGTGTACACAGTTTCATATTATTACATGCAAGTGTCTTTGATTTATGGACAAGTGTTCGAATCCCAGTCCAGGGGGCGCTGTCGGTCCGCCCTGCCACGCCCGGGTACCAGCTTCAGTCCGGCCCTGATGGCCACGGGTTCTGACCCGTGTGCAAAGTTTCAAGAGTTTTAGAGGATGTTAAGGGCCCCAAAAGCCCCCGAAACCTTGATCAACAATAATTAAAAGCTTTGTCACTCAAACAGACACATCCCCCTCCCCCCACAGACACAGAGGTATGCAGAGAGAGGGAGAGAGGGACAGAGATTACTCCAAAACATCCCATTCAAACCAAAATATCTGACTTCCTGTTGTTCGGAACCAAAAACTGTAAATTAGAAAGTTGTCCGGCTTGATCTGAACAATATGCTTACCGAGTTTTAAGATTGCAGGTAAAACTATGAAACTAACCCTCTCACTTTTGTCAAAAGGTGGCGCTACTGAGTCCCTGCACCACGCCCGTTCCTGAAACTTTGCACATGTCTACTGGCTAATATATGTGACATGTCTGTCGAGTTTCATGCAATTTCAAGCATGCTAAGAGTCTCAAAAGCATCAAAAAAGAATTTTAAAGTTTGATGTGTTGCCACGGCAACAGTATCAAAGATATCAAGAATCCATTCACAGGTCTACATCTGGCGTATGTTTACATTATACAGATGAAGTTTGAAGCAAATTGGGTTAAAATAAGAGGGTGATTTCGAAGCATTTTGAAAGTGACACACTTCCTGCTGCCAGTTGGTGGCGCTATAACTTTGACTCACAATAGTCACATCCATGTGATCGGCCTCTTACAGCGAACACACTGGTGAAGTTTCATCAAGATCAGTTAATGTATGCAGAAGTTATAACACACTTCCTGTTTCACGTTTCTCGCCATAATTTCGTTTCCCCGCCACGGCCAAACCGTTCGAGATATCAAAAATCCCCTCGCAATTTTTCATCCTCAATGTCTTGACTTCATGCTGACCGAGTTTCGAGGCATTTCTTTGAATTCTCTAGGAGAAGTACTTTAAATTCCATTGCATGCGTTTTACAAACAACCCTAAATAGCCGACTTCCTGTTGGGCTGGGGTAAAAAGTAAGAGCATGAAGTATATATGAACCGATGAGATCTATATGTGTACTGAGTTTCATATTCTTACATACAAGCGTGTTTGATTTATGGACCAAGTTTTCGGACCCCGTTCCAGGGGGCGCTGTCGAGCCCCCCTGCCACGCCCGGGTACCATCTTCACCCCGACCCTGATGGCCGCGGGTTCTGACCCGCGTGCAAAGTTTCAAGAGTTTTCGTGCACGTTAAGAGCCCCAAAAGTGCCCGAATAGTCGTAAGAAAAATAAAAGAGGAGAAAAAAAAAAAAAAAAAAAATAATCCTTAGGAAAACAATAGGGCCTTCGCCTTTTCAAGGCTTGGGCCCTAATAATAATAATAATAATAATAATAATAATAATAATAATAAATAATCCTAAGGAAAACAATAGGGCCTTCGCCCTTTGGGCTTGGGCCCTAATTAAAAAAGAAAATCACAGTATTTTACAAAAAAACAAAAAATAAATGGTTACGGATTAAATATGTAGTAAAATAAAATATAATGTATATCAATTTAAAATTATGACATGGAAATGGAATTACAGGCATGTTTTTTTTTTTGTTATGGATGTCTAAAGAAATTAGGTCAAATGAGAGGAAAGACTATAACTTATGGTGTATTTATTACTTATGGTTTTGTTATTGTTTTTTCTAGATAATATTTGTAGATCAAATGTACAAAAATACATGTATTTCATGAAATAAAATGAATCATTGAATGAAAAATGGGGAGGGGTGTCTGACAGGATGTAAAGGGAGGGGGAATCAGGGAGCCATGATGATCCAAAAGGGGATGATGCTGGCAAAGTAGGCGGAGACCAGTTACTGTACTTCCTGTTAACTACTTCCTGCCTGGAGATAAACGATTGGCTGATCAGAGTGTCATGCATGTGTGTTCTGCTGCAGCTGCTATCAGAGAAGCTGAGGAGACCAACGGCAACGAATGAGGAGGGAGCACAATAATCCATGCACGCTCTCTCTCTCTCTCTCTCTCTCTCTCTCTCTCTCTCTCTCTCTCTCTCTCTCTCTCTCTCTCTCTCTCTCTCTCTCTCTCTCTCTCTCTCTCTCTCTCTCTCTCTCTCTCTCTCTCTCTCTCTCTCTCTCACAGAAAGCAGCTTTTTTGTTTTCTCAAAAATCAGTTCCCAGAGTGATCACATGACACACTTCTTTCATTTATGTTTGCGTTTGAACGTTTGAACAGTAAGTCCCCAAAACCCTCACACGCATTTCCTGTAGTCTCTGTGCGATAGAAACACAAGGACTACAAGATTAACATTACAACATTATTAGTATTACTGAAAGTTGCAAATACATTAAAAACAAGGCAAACTATGAGGAAATGTTGATATTGCAGCAGAGTGTTCAGTGAAATGAGTAGCTTGCTGCAATATCAAGCATTACTGAAATGCATGCCAACCACACATGCACACAGAGATTCATAGATAAGCTCTGAATAACAATTGATTTATGTTGGCTTTACTTCCATTCTTATATACTTAATTATTTAATGAGAAATTGTCATTTAACCCATTTAAGACTTAAGAGAAAAAAATATGTTGATGTTTCTAATATTAATATTTGATGCATAGTCTATTTCTCAGTTCTTTTAGTTGTTTTATGTTTTCTGAGATTTCTTTATTTACTTGTTTTTACTTCTCAAAAAAAAATCTTAATGTACAGCACTTTGGTTTACCTTTTTTATTAAATAAAATGGTCTAGTTTTCATAAATAATTTGACTTAATATTAATAATAATAATGATTACAAGATTAATTTGAAGGGAATAACAGAATAATTACTGTTATTTAACTCAGAATAATAATTTTAAAAAAGTAATTTAAACGACATCTGGCGTGCTCGTTATCTTAATGCCCAGTCTGTTTAGTTCTGCGTTCAGTTTCAGACGCTCCTCGAGTCTTTGTTACGCGGCCTGCAGCAGTTACGATGCGCGAGACACATTCACACACATATCGATCTGAGAGTTTATATTGTATATGGTAAACATACAATTCCATAAATCTAAAATATAAGTGTAAAAAAATATATATATAAGGTGATTGTGCTGAAGCGTAATGGGATACTAACATCCGGTTTCTTCTCGACACATTATTTAGCGCTGAATCTGCCTTGTATCTAACGTAACTGCACAACACATATAGAAGTAATACGATTAAAAAAGAGGAGAAAAACAACACTTACCTAAACCAAGGAGAATGCGGATAGCGGTGCTGTCTGTCCGCTTACTTACAAACATTGGCATGCATGAAGAACCACGCCTACAGTCTGAGAGAGAGAGAGAGAGAGAGAGAGAGAGAGAGAGAGAGAGAGAGGAGAGAGAGAGAGAGAGAGAAGAGAGAGAGAGAGAGATCAAAACAACGCTGTTCGAAACAAAACTTCTCTGAAGAATAGTGCATATTACACCAGTAATGCAAAAAATATTTGACCAAATTAATCGTATTTAGAAATTAATTATGTATTTATATCTCACTTTGGACAAGATTCACCCAAAAATGAAAATCATTTACTGACGGCATTCAAAACCATAGGCTGTAAAAATAGAAACCTGTATGTCTTTCTTCTGCTGAAAACAAAAGAAGATATTTTGAAGAATGTCGGTAATAAACCGAATAAAATATATATGTATAAAAAATAAAAATGTATATAAAATTGTAAATCATAGTAATGACATAAAAAAGTCGACATGGTGACACAAAAAGTCCCAGCTACGAAATAAAAAATCATAATTATGACAGTCATAATTATCAATCAATAGATAATAATTGCTTTAATGAGCTCATTGTTTTTGTCTAATTGAATATATGATGTTAGCTAACTGCATGACTTGTATTATCTGTACATAGAACTGTACATTTCTGACTTATGGATATTACTTTGACAAAGTCACCTCTTATAACAGATTACTCTAAATTGTAATGTAAAAACATGCATTTTGTGCTTTGAAACAACATTTATTGTCAAAAACGCTATACAAATAAATGTCAATTATGAAAAAGTCAATTATGACAAATATATTATTTTATTTTTTATCTTATAAGATAAAAGTGACATAAAATGTCAAAGTCATACTGTCATATTTAGACTTTTTATTGCATAATTATGAATTAGTATCGCACAATTTTCTACTTTTTGTCTCAGAATTATGACTTAGTATATCATGATTTTACATAATGACTTTGCATCATAAATATGATTTATCAAAGTTTTGAGGCAGAAATGGGCTTCCATTGTATGGACAAAAATATTCTTCTAAAAAGACATGAGGGTGAATAGACGATTAATGAACTATCCCTTTAAAAGTAAATGTCCGAGCTTTTGGAGCACCAGATATTCAGGCTCAGAATCTCAAAAGTACAAAGACTGATACAGTTCTGGAACTGTAATTCTGATTTTATTTCAGCTTTTAGTGCATGTGTCAGATAAAAGACAAGTTATAAGTTTGTAGATGGTTCCAGGGATTAATTATTCATCATTTAAATTCCCAGTTAGGAAAATTCAGTTGAATAGTTGATTATTACACCATTTTACAGTTGCTGTTAGTACTCTTTTTTACTTGAGAAGTCCTATAAATATTACAATTCAAAAGAGAGAATTTCAGCAAGTATTGTTTTTAGGCTAAACACAGACTCAACAAATGTTTCCTGAGGATGTGGACTGATAAATTGAGCTTGTGCAAATGAATAATCTCTAGTGTTTCTCTGCAATCTGTGAGGATGACATCATGGAACAGTTACATGTGTGTGTAATGCTGAACTCATTCTCTGGGGACGGTTACGCAAGATAAAACTCTGAGAGTTCTCACTGTTCTAGTGAGAATATTTATTTTATTGTTCAATATTATTTATTTTGTTATTTACACTTAAAAACACATTTAAACCCAACAAAATATTTATATAAAATATAACCAACACACAACATCACCAGCTCTGAGTTTGACTCAGTAAGTCTGTGCGTTGGGCTCTAATAGGTGTGTAGCATGCATGTCTCTGGTCATGTTGTTTTTCTCTCTGAGTTTGGATTGTAGTAACGTGTGCTCCACCACTCCCATCCGAACATCCATCTGCTCAATCTCCTGCTTCAGCTTGGTCAAACTCTGACGGATCTTCACCACTGGAGCTGCATCACAAAACACATGGACAAGCATAAACTCCAGCTCACATAAACAAACGGCACCATCAGTAGGGGGAAAGAGTGTTTGTTGTGCGTGCGGTTTACCTCCATCAGACATGCTGCTGCCTTTCTCTTCCATTTCCTGTTTCACTTTCTCTAGCTCCTCACTGATCTTAAGCACAAATATATATATACATTATTTGAATATTGTGTGGCTACGTGGACATAGTAAGGCTGTGTACATTCATTTATTAAAAACACTGAGGCTTTTTAATTTTAATTAACCAAAAGATGGTCAAATCATTGTAATGCTAATATTCTGTGACTCTTGCAATAGCGTTGTTTTTTTAGACTCACCTCAGCCAGAATCCTGGTTCTCTCTGTGACGCCTCCACTGGCCTGCTGATAAAGCTCTTTTACCTGACGAACAAAAACACATGTGTTTGACCACCCTGTGTTTTGATTGGTTGAGGGTAACATGCGTTTGACCATCCTGTGTTTGACTGGTTGAGGGTAAGTAATACATTTTGGGGTTTTGATTGGTCAAGATGTTCACCTTGTTGAGCTGTGCTTGTGCTTGGCGGTATTCTGAAATGAGATGCTCGAGCTGAGTATTGAGATATTTCTCACGACTGCTCACTTTCTCCAGAGTTTTACTGATGTCCTCCCTCAGCTTAAACAGACAACCCTGAAAACACACACACACATATATATATATATATATATATATATATATATATATATATATATATATATATATATATAGGTTTAATATTTCACATTATTGTCTATTTTAAAATTATTTTTAAGAACATCTGTTATGGATGGATGACCTTGGCGTCGTGCAAGGACGTGTTGATGCCATCTTGATGTTGATGCATTTGATCAAGGTGAATCCTCCAATCCTGAAACACAGTAACCTGTTACTCCATATTCAGCCAATCAGAGTCTCTCCATCACCATGCAGGTGAGATACAGCGATTAAAGGTTGAGGAATTTGAAACCTTGTTGTCGGTGCGGATGGTGACTTTAAGTTGTGGAAGAACTCGCTCCACCTCTAGATTCCACTCAGCAGCATCAACATCTGACTCCAGAACCACTGCAGGCCTTGAACCACTGAGCTCCTAAACACACATATATCTACCAGTTGACTTTTACTGTACATCCTGGGTAAAATGTTATGTACTAGTTCTTTAAGTTATTAATAAAAATCCCTCCTAACTAGTATAAAAGACTGGGCTTTTCATGCTTTGTAGCACACACACAAATATAACCTCTCATATGGAACAACTTACAATCTCCAAAAAAAGAAAGTCATTACTACTTTCACGTTTATATTATATGTAAGGGATAATCCACGGCTAGCTGTGCATCAAATTATTTTAATGCACGGCGTGGAGTCCATTCAAATCATTTAATGCACAGCTAGCCGTGGATTTCCCGCTTATACCATGGTCATTTGCCAGCATTGACAAGTTAAAGATGTTAATGATGTTTGCAGCACAATATTATATTATTATAAGAGTAAAAATGAGGGTTATTTTTGTGTTACGGATCATTAGCATTCTGCTTGCTTTAAATAAGACACAGAGATGAAGCAGTGTTGTAAGATCACATTTATTTGAATGAATGAATTAGCATTTATTTAAATTAATTATCGAGAGAGAGAGAGAGAGAGAGAGAGAGAGAGAGAGAGAGAGAGAGAGAGAGAGAGAGAGAGAGAGAGAGAGAGAGAGAGAGAGAGAGAGAGAGAGAAATTTAATGCTGAGAAATACTGTAGCGATTCAGTAGTGGAGCTTTTTTATTATTAAAATTTGCGGGCAGTGATACGTTTCTGTGTGCAGCGCGATCTCCGATCTCAATGTGCAAGTGATTGTGTGTGTGCTACAATGAAAACAGCGCATTGATATAGAACGGTAATTAAACTGACTGGAATTACCTGTGCATTACCTGTTTTAATGCACACCTTCCAGCCAATCAGAATTGAGAATTCAGAAAGACCATATAGTATAATACTATATAAATTGCACATGCCAATATTTCATATAAAACTCACACTCTGATTGGTTCTGGTCTTCAGTGCATCTAAATCAAGTCCGTCCTCTTCCTCATACTCCTCATCCTCCTGCTGAAGATCCACATTTTTAATGAGTGTATGTGTGATTCACTTTACACATGAGTTTGTGTGTGTGTGTGATTCACTGTCACTGTCACTGAGCTAGATTACTCAATCCAATTTACAACAGTGAAAAAAACTGCTAACAGGAGAGCGTGACAGATAGCAGCAGTAACTCAGGAAGGGAAAGCTTAGCTTAGAATAAAGTTTAAGTGTGACTCACTGTCATCTCTTCTTCCACTTTACTGAGTGTGAGCTCAGCATCATCTTCCTGCACACAATCATCTTCCACCTCCACAGATGGGTACAGAGGCCTGATAAAGAGAAAACACCAGCTGTGTTATTGTGTGTGTGTATAGTGGGAACAGAAAGTTTGTGAACCCTGGAGAAATTTGTGGTCCTACAACAACAAGATTGATATTAAAACTAAAGTAGCAAAGAACATCATCCCAACCTGCATTCAGCTCACGTATATGTATATGTGTACCTGTTCCAGATGAATCCTTTACTCTTTAGTGCTTTTTCTACCAGCTGGTCTAGAACATTACAGACATGCTCTCCAGATCCAGACTTCAGCTTAGATGGGGGGAAATCAACCTGGCCACCCTATAAGCACACACACATTCACACACATACAGTGATAATCATGAAACCCAAATGCATCTACGCAAACTTTTGAGGGTGTCATCACTGTGATAATGTCTGACCAGGGCACGCAGCTCAGACAGGATGTTGGAGACGGTGGCATTGGGGTCGTCGTACTCCTGCGGTGCATCAAACGGCCGTCCACACAGGGAAATCAACCAGGCGGCAATTACACTGAACATATAGAACTGCTCTCCGGGATTTGACAACACGTGAGGGCTAGAGACAAAATAATGCCTGAAAAATGGAGAAAACATGTATTTGAACAAATCTGTTTGAGAAGAAACACTGAACCAGTATACAGATTTAATTGATTTTGAATTGATTTCTAGAATTTTACCTAAAAGTAACCCATGTCATGTCAGATTGCAATTGCTTCAGATGTTCTAGTACTAGACACAAATTCTTTTTATTTTTATTTTATTTATTTAAGTTTACTCTTAATAAGTTTATAAGTCTCTATGAGGACAAGATTAAAATATACAATGTGATTTAGCCTAGATTTTATTATTAGATAATTCTTCACAGATAGCAAATTAGTATTGGGCGGAATCTAGTTGAATTTCGGCTGTGAGTTTAGATCCATGCCAGAAGCAGACCAAAACTCACCCACAACTTCTTCCATGCCCCCAGAAATCAGCCATAACTGGCCCACCCACAACAGTGCCAGAATCCCCAGATGTCAGCCAGAAAAGAGCCAAACTGCCACCACCTTAACCCCCCAGAACTCACCCACAACTGGGCCAATATTATGGATATTATTATTAATATTAGCCAGAAATAATATTCATATATTGTGAAATGTATATAAAAAACAGAAACCAAGCAAATGCAAAGAATGACGAGTTTTAATGATGCTGACAAAAAAAAACTCAAATCTCAAGCAGATAACAGCAAATTAAAACAATGTGAGAATGTGTCAAGAATAAATACACAAAATAATGCACAAATAGCATAAACCAAAATAAATTTGTTACATAGCCTAAGTGACAATGAAAAAAGTAACTGTTATATACTATTGCTGCCTTTACGTGCTATTGGAAATTTCCTACTTTCCAGTTGTGATTATTCCGAGTTCATAGCATTCAAATTTTAACTTGAGAGGGCGTTCATGTCCAATTTTTAAACTAGGAAACTAACGTTAATAGTTTTTACGATAATTCCGATAGCACGTGAAGGCAGCATATAAAACATGATCATGCCTTATAATCCACATATAAAGTAGCGATTCTGAATCTATCACCTGGACAGAGGTTTGATGTTGTGTTTGTCCAGAACCTGCTGCTCATAATCCAGAACTTTGAGTTTATCCAGCAGATCCTCCATTAGCACGAACGTCTGATGGACCGAACCGGGTCCGCGCTCTTCCTCCTCCGCCATCCCTCTCTCTCTCACTGTTCACATTCAAAAAGCTTTATTGGCAAGACAAAAGGGGTTTAAAGCTTAATTACACATTATAGCTATGTATACACACATATTTATCCTACTCTGTGTATTTTTGTCAGGTCGTTTCCCGCAGGCGGCAGGCTAACGTTACATAGGGACTCAGGATGTTGTAGTTACTGTCGCCAAGAATGACGTCAGACACGATGATGGCCATGATAGGAAACAAAATAATAGTACTGAATAGTGACGGATGATAATAAACAATGAGCAATAATGAATGATATAACATATGTGACTTGTAAATAAAACGGTAATAGCAAGCCAAGACTCTTAATATGACTGTTTGACTGAACGTTTTGTGCAAGAATCTCATAGTGCTGCCACGCGCTGGAGCGGAGAAGAAACGGTGCTACTACAGACAAGGTTATGCTTGTATTCTTATCTCTCTACATTCCTGTCTGATCCATGAATAGACACATAGTCAAAGTTTAAGAAATGCTTATCTATTTATTTTATTTATTTTTTACCATACATTATCGTGCAAACGTGTTTTAATGTTAAAAGAAAAGTCTCTTCTGCTCACCAAAGCTGTATTTATTTGACCCAAAATAGAGCAATATTCAGCAATATTTTAATTTAAAATAAATGTTTTCTATTTGATTATATTTTAAAAATGCAATTTATTTCTGTGATGGCAAAGCATCATTACTCCAGTCTTCAGTGTCACGTGATTCTTCAGAAATCATTCTAATGCTGATTTGCTGCTCAAGAAACATTTAATATTATTATCAATGTTGAAAACCTTTTTTGCTGAATAGACAGTTCAAAAGAACAGCATTTATCTGAAATAGAAAGCTTTTGTAACATTATAAATGTCGTTACTTTTGAACAATTTAATCCACCCTGCGGCTGAATGCAAGTATTTATTTCTTTAATTTCTTTATTTTAACTATTATTATTCTAACTAACCCCAAAATTTTGAATGGTAGTGTATAGTGTTACAAAAATTCAGCTTTGCCAACACAGGAAAAAAATACATATTCAATTATATTCAAATAAAAAAAAGGTTAATATCACTGTTTGTGCTGTATTTATGATCAAATAAATGCAGCCTTGGTGAGCATAAGTGACTTATGAAACATGAATAAATCTTAATAATGTATAACTTTGGAACGGTGGTGTAGCCTATATATTTATTATGAAGGAAAAAAAAAAGAATAGATACATACTGTTCAAAAGTTTGGGCTCAGTAATGTTTTTGAAAAAAGTCTCTTAGGCTGTATTTATTAAAAATACAATAAAAATAGTAATATTGTGAATTATTATTGGAATTTCAAATAACTTTCTATTTTAATATAGTTAAAAATTGAATTTATTCGTATGCAAAGCTGAATTCTCATTATGTGAAACATGATACATGTGTACTTCAGTGTCACATGATAAATTATTATAATATGCTGATTTGGTGCTCAAACATTATCAATGTTGAAAATGGTTGTAATAATTTTGTGAAAACCATGATGCATTTTTTTTCAAGGTTTTTTTGATGAATAGAAAGTTTGAAAATAGTTTTTTTATTATAAAAGTATTTATTGTCACTTCTGATTAAGTTAAAATGCCTCATTGCTAAATATAGATGAATACAATTTCTTAAAAATCTTATTGACCCTAAACTTTTGAAAAGTTGTGTATATTATATACTATTACTTATTTTTCTTTCACACACACACACACACACATTTACATCAGAAAAAAATATTTGAGTGAAAAGCTTAACTGAAAAATTAGAATGCTTGTATTCTGTTTCTTAGATAAACCGTGAGTCAGAGTATGCTTTATGTTGGGTTACTATGAGCTGGGCAGAGTCGCTCAGCTGTTGAGATTAATTCCAAGAGATCTTTTTTTGGCTGATGGGTCAATCTTTCTTTCACTCTGCCAGTCTCTGTCTCTATGATGTTGGCGTGTGTATGAACATGAATGTTTGGAGATTCAAATGTTCTCTGGCCTTCTGAGGTTCAGTCCCCGCAGCGTAACTACCAGTGTGTTGGACAGAGTCATCTGCTCTTTACATGGTAATCAAAACACAAATTGCAAATGAGTAAAAGGACACATTAGACAGGATATGTTTTCACATTTTAATACATTTCACATGTGGCTTATGGTAACAGAAATGACACAAACATTAATAGTGCTAGCACTATTAATTAATTTGGCTACCCAACACACATACTCATACACTCTCACATTTTGGAGCACATTTTATGAAAAATTCTCCTCTTTCTTCCACTTCCAATTACTTCCTCTGCATTTTATCTGTTTTGTTCCATCCATTTCTCCACAGTTTCTATGGTGAATTTCCTTTTTCAGTCATCTTGAATACGAGTCGCCCCCTCTTCTGATACTGGACCCTCCCTCTTGATCTCGGTAACCACCTCTGTGTATGTCACATCTGGGCTGGGCTTCCTGCCTTTGGGAGGAGTCACAGCTGGCTCCCCCTCTGCACCTTCCTGGCCCTCAGCGACAGTGCGTTCCTTCTTCAGTTTGATTTTGAACGATTCTTTAGTGGGTGCTTTCTTAGCAATGTTTTCCTTCAGCCTCTCGCTGCTCTGACGCATCTTCTCTCGCTGCTCGGGGGGCACGATCTTCTCACCAAAGGTGTTGAATTTGGTTCCAAGCGTTTGGCCCGTCTTACTCAGGCTCTCCTTGGTCTTGCTTAGGTTTTCCCGCGTCTTATCGCGGGTCTTGCTCATGTTCTCTTTGGAGAACGCAGCTTTGATGTTCTCAATGCCTTTCAAGCCGCTCTGTTTCAGACGTGCGCCCCGGGATGACTCCGCCTCCTCTACCACCATGTACTCTTCATCAGATGATAGGTCAGCAGGGATCTCATACTCATCTGGCTCCACCTCCAAGTTAGCAAGCCCTGCACCCTTGGGAGTCTTGGTGACAGCAACAGAGGGAACTTCAGTTTCACCCTGCGGTGACACACAGGAGAGACTATTATTCACTAGAAAACACACTCTTTACCCACTCCTAGAAGGTCATGGAGAAGAACTCCGATTTGTTATGCTTTCTTGCAACAATGTCAAACTCAACAAGATGCAAGAGTCATTATGCTGATTACCTAACATCAATTTCAATATTAACATATTTGGATTTAATTATTTATTAAAGAGTTAGATAACCCAAAAATGCCAATTCTGTCATGAATTACTCTTTCGTCTTTCGTTCATCTCTGGAACACAAATGAACACAAAATGAAACCTGAGACCTTTCGTCCCTCCATTGACAGCCTTCGCAACTACCACTTTCAAGCCTCAGAAAGATAAGGCATCATAAAAGTATTCCATGTGGCCCATGTGGTTTAACCTCAGTTTTATGAAGTGATGCGAGTGCTTTGTTTGTGCAAAAAACAAAAAAAACAAAACATAACTTACCCCTTTATTTACAAAGTATTAATATCTAACGTGCGTTCATGAGAGCACCACGACGCATGCGTGTTGTGTGGACCCGAGAGCAGACATTGTTGCGTGAACGCACATTGGAGATTTTGTAAATAAAGTGGTAAACAAGTGTTTTGTGCAAACAAAGCACTTGAGTCGCTTCATAAAATTGAGGTTAAACCACTAAATTCATATGGATTACTTTAAAAATGTCTTTACTACCTTTCTGGGGCTTGAACGTGGTAGATGCATAGGCTGTCAAAGGAGGGACAGAAAGATCTCAGATTTCATTTTGTGTCCATTTGTGTTCTGAAGATGAACGAAAGTCTTACGGTTTTGAACGACATGAGGGTGAGTAATTAATGACAGAATTTTCATTTTTGGGTAAACCCTTTAAGATTTAAATGCAAATTTCTATTTAGATGTATTACATTAAAGCATAAATATGAATGTTGAGCTTTAGCTCTCTTGCTCTTACCAAAACAATAACAGACAGCCTACATTTCAGGTGTTGGGTGTAAAATGTTGGTTCAGTTACAGAATACAACTCTTAAAGGGATTGTTCACTTAAAATGTTTAAATTGTGTCATCAATTACTAGAAGAATATTTTAGTTTGAAGAATATTTTTAACTGTTTTGCCCATATAATGAAAGTCAGTGGAGTCCAAAACAACATTAGACCCCAATGACTTTCATTGTAAGGAAAAAAAAATCTTCTTGGAACGACATGAAGGTAAGTAAATGATGACAGAATTTAAATTTTTGTCTGAATTATCCCGTTAGGTAAAATTTTACTCATATAGGTTTAGCTGGACACTTTTTATAAAACGGATAGTTCCGGTCCTTGATTCTGATTAGTTAAGCAGCGTTCAAATCTGTTGTAAATTACAAACATACATCTCCAATCCACATCGTGCCTAACAGCATCCCTTAGCTGTTCTAAATTCACTGTAAACCACGTCAATGTAAGTCAGACAATCTCATCCTGTTTAAGTGGGTGGTTCTTGGTCATCACAAGCAAAGTGGACTAGATTTTATGCCAGTCTAAAGTCTGCTTACTTGAGACTACCCTTCTCAAGAGACATTTTTTCAGTCTGTAAGAATGGATGTCTATGTATGTGTATGAATAAACTCCCTATACAGGGAATAGCCTTAAAGAGTCTCTTCAGCTGTGTTCAGCAGCTCTATATAAGGAAAGCCCAAAATAACTACTCACAAACACACTCTCATACACACACACACACACACACACACACACACACACACACACACACACACACACACACACACACACACACACACACACACTAACAGCCTAATTTAGACAAATTTGTAACACATTTTCTCTAATTATTTATTCTGTATATTGAAGGAGGTGTGAGGAGTCGAATAGACAATTTGCCAGCATTTGTGCTATGCCAATAAGAATAATTGAACATAATTTGTGTCCATCCCTAACAGCACGTTTAGGATTGGGGGCACCAAATGTAATAGTTTAAGAATAGATCATTGATAAACCACATTGGACTACAACTACTAATCTGTATCTGTGGTGGTTGAGGTCCAGTATCACTCTTGAATGAACATATCAAAAATATCTTTATTGTCATCTGACACACTAACATAAATAGGTAGCCAATCAGCTCTAGAAAGGAAATTCTCAAGTGCTCTATTGCTAATTCAGCAGGTGTCATTGTGAGATTACAGAGCCAACCTGCTGTTAAATGCCAAAAGGATTGAGCTTCACCATCAATCACCCAAAAAGTTTTATCACATTTACAGTTTGGTGAATTTTCACGAGTGAAATCCAATCACTTCAATAGGAATTCAAGTAATCAGGAATTTTGTATGAAGACGAAAGATTTCACAACAGGTTCAAGTTGTTGACCAACAAAAAGCTGCTTTGTTTGAAGGTGACTTCTGTGTGAGCTGTGCTTCATAAAGTGCTAAATTATTGACAATAGACAATGGACCTTTTTTGCCTGTGGAATTTCACCAAAATGTCGCTAATGTGACCGCACCTTAACACGCATGCAGTGGTTAGCAATGGGTTTACCTGGTAGATAACAACCCTGAACTTGTTGCGTGTGAGAAGCTCATCCTGTGTAGTTTCCACCTTCTTCACACGCACGTTCTGTTTCTCCACACGTGAACGGACTTCTTTAACGTGCGTGCTCACGCGACGGGCTTTCTGCAGCAGTTTGTCAACGGTTGTTGCTGTGGCGCCATGGTCACGAGCCAGTTTAATAAGCTCGGATTGGACAGCGCTCACAGAGCTTTCGAGCTGCTGCTGTCGCTCCTCCATGCGCTGCTGGCTCGCCTGGACACCATCGATGATCGTAGACACGCGTTCCAGCAGAGAGAGAATCGACAGGGCCGAGACCGGCTGCCCGGATTCATCCTCGACCCCCAACATGACATCTCCTCTCTTTTCCATCTCTGATTCTCCTTTTCACCGTCCCTGAAAGTAAAGCTACCGGGCCAGAGATGGGTAAGGGGCCAGGTGGAATCAAACACACAGTAGAGAGTAACTGACACTCCAAGAGAGAGACTCCAATGGAATCTGACAAACTCCACCCCTGTTCACACACACAGATATAAATGCATGGATATAAATACAACTGTAAGGGGATACTAAGACATTTTTGGAAGCTGTATCACAGAAGCGTTGGAAAGCCCCATTAATTCATACATTCCAGTATCGTGTGCATGTGTTATGGTGGCTTATATGATATGCACAATATGTGTTGCTTTCTCAGCTCTGAAATATCTAAAATGACAGTGGCATTGATCTAGAGCGCAAATGTGTGTGTTTGTGTGGTGAGGTGGACTTACTTTTATAAATCTGCCCCCCTGTGGCATACCGTTAACTCAACTGAAGCCAACAGCTGAGGAACGCACACACACACACAGTGTAAACTGACCTTGGAGGGGTTTCACATTGGTGTTTTGACCTCTGACCTCACATTAAAGGCATACGAAAACTGCATCTCCCAGCATGCACTTTTTTGTCACTGAGGAAAATACACTAGTACTTTAAGAAAAACACTAAAGACATGACATTTTCCTTAAAACTCACTTTAGTATACATTTTTACTGAGTTTAAACAGATTTGACATGCAAACTTTCACAGGCCTTCACATAATATAAAGTCACTGATTTACAAACTGATTTATAAGACTGATAAACACACAGCCTCTCACAGTCACATACTGATGACCTTCTTTATGAGAATTCAGTTGTAAGAGGTTTGGATTGCTTGGTTTTGAATTGTGCTAAAACACAGCTGCTTTTATCTCCTTTTTGCTCTGTTTCCAAAATGAAAAAATTACAAAGTTTTCCCAGCTTTATCCACCTTATTTTTCTATGTGAAAGTAAGTTATTTCCTGTGGATGTACAAGACTTTGGATTCATTAGCTACTGTAGGAAAACAAATAGAAGAATAACAAAGTGTAGCAAATGGTAAAATATATTTGAGCAAAAAAACAGTGTGTTTATGATTTACCATAATAAATCAAAATAAAATGATAGCAACATCAAGCAGCATAACAGACCTTTTTTGTACAGCTAAAATAATTGACACCGGAAGACTCACACAAGTTAAAAATGGTTACACCTTCTCTTACATTAAAAATGAGGAGGATAGAAGGTAACATATAATGAGAAAACAACAGATTCTGGCAGGAGTAGGCTTTACAAACATTCTCTGATATGCTTTAACCTGTGGCCCACACTGTACATCTCTTATGGAGAGTTTGGACACTAAAAACTATATTTTTCCTTTCCTTTTCTTTTTTTTAAAGAATATCTGAGTGATCCATGCCAAAAATAATGAAGCTATTGTGCTGTGGGTGGTTGCCAGGGCATTGCTATGTAGTTGCTAAGGCTTTCTGGGAGTTTTTTTTGTGCATGTTTCTATGTGGTTGCTAGGGTGTTCTGAGCGGTTGCTTACTGGCCAAAGTTAAAAGAATGTCAGTAAAATTCTGGTCCCAATAAATGGCTTGGGTCTCTTAATGTTCTGCAACTGAAGAAAACGCATGCAAAATAGAAAAAACACCAACAAATTAAGAAAACATCTTTAGTTTGACAACAAATGCCCTGCAAATCCTCACAAAGCAACCAAATACAGAAATACGCTGCAAATACTCGCAATGCAACCCAATACAGAAACGCGCTGCAAAAACTCGCAACGCAACCAAGTACTCACAATACAACAAGTACAAGTACTCACAATACAACCAAATACAGAAATGCGCTGCAAATATTTACAACGCAACCAAATACAGAATCGCGGTACAAGTACTCACAACGCAACCAAATACAGAAACAGGCTGCAAATACTCACAACGCAACCAAATACAGAAACAGGCTGCAAATACTCACAACGCAACCAAATACAGAAACAGGCTGCAAATACTGCAAATACTCACAACACAACCAAATACAGAATCGCGGTACAAGTACTCACAATGCAACCAAATACAGAAACAGGCTGCAAATACTCACAGCGCAACCAAATACAGAAACAGGCTGCAAATACTCACAACACAACCAAATACAGAAACAGGCTGCAAATACTCACAACACAACCAAATACAGAATCGCGGTACAAGTACTCACAATGCAACCAAATACAGAAACGCCCTGCAAATACTCACAATGCAACCAAATACAGAAACGCAGTGCAAGTACTCACAACGCAACCAAATACAGAAACAGGCGGCAAATACTCACAACACAACCAAATACAGAAACAGGCAGCAAATACACACAACACAACCAAATTAAGAAATGCACTGCAAATACTTACAACGCAATCAAACACAGAAAAGTGATGCAAATACTCAAAATGCAACCAAATAGAGAAACATGCTGCAAATACTCACAACACAACCGAATTCAGAAATATGGTGCAAGTACTCACAATGCAACCCAATACAAAAACGTGCAGCAAATACTCACAACGCAACCAAATACAGAAACACACTGCATGCTCTCACAACGCAACCAAATATAGAAACACGCTGCAAGTACTTACAACGCAACTAATTACAGAAACGCGCTGCAAATACTTCCAATGGACATACGATCAGGATGCTAAAATAAACAATAAACTCACCTTTCTGGTCATCAACAACACCACTGACGAGTAGACATTGAACAATAAGCGTTTCCAGCCAAGTTCCTCACTTGTTGGGGTCCCCTTGAAACATTTCTACTGTGGTCTGTGCTTTTTTTAGCGAGTTTCTGTATTTGGTTGCATTGTGAGTATTTGCAACGCGTTTCGGTATTTGGTTGCGTTATGAGTATTTGCAGCACATTTCTGTATTTGGTTGTGTTGTTAGTATTCACAACACACTTCTGTATTTGGTTGCGTTGTGAGTATTTGCAGCACATTTGTTGTTAAACTGATGAAGATGTTTTCGAAATTTGCTGGTGTTTTTTCTATTTGTGTGTTTTCTTCAGTTGCAGCGCGTTGAGCTCTCTCGGCCACCCTATCTTAGTCAGTATAAATATAAATAGTAGATGAGTAGTATGTGTGGTTAGTGACAAAAAAAGTGTTTTAAGAGTGTACAGTTTGTGCGTTTCTGTTTAAGTTATCAGCAGCTATACAATCCTGTATGGGATGATTATAGTATCAAAATGATTAACACGTGCAAGCACACTTATCAATGAACTTGATAGATGTTGCAGAAATGTTTTATCCATGCCTTTCAACTTGCGTGTGCAAAATTCAAAATTGAATGAATGTGAAGCAATTTGTACAAATAGAGACATTTTTGTGAATACAAATGTTTTCCTTTGTATTAGTGTATCATAATTTGCACATGCAACACAGAAGATGTGCATGTGTGGATCAGGTGACACGCGTGCATTCATTGACGTCTTTTCTTTGTCGATCTCATTTGATTCATTTGGATTTTGAGACTTTCTTTTCGCGGTTTTTAAGCATTTCACAACCCAAACACAAACAACTACAAATGAATAGGCCTGGTGCTAATAATTAATGTGTGCACAACTACCCATCTTTTTGACAAATTCACAAATGTGCGTCACTACATTTAAACTAATACAATACAACTTGTGTATGCAAAATACAAAACAAATACAAAACCTCGATTTTGTATTAATGTAGGCCAGAATTTGTGCATGCAACAAGTAAGATGTGCAGTTGTGGATCAGGTAACACGCGTGCATTCATTGACTCGTTTCTGAGTCGATCCTATTTGATTCATTTGGATTTTGAGACTTTCATTTCGCAGGTTTCGCCTTGCACGATCCACACACAGCTGTCTGAGAAAACCTGCTACCACTAGATGGCAGTATTCTGCTGAAACAGACAACGGCAGCATAATCAGGCGTTCTTCCGCATTTAAGACGCTTAATGAGAGTGATATTGAAGCACCAAATTTAGTACACAATAATATAGGCCTACCCTATTAATAAAGCATACTTTATAGAGGTAAACAGATAACATCAGATTATGAACACCCATAGAAAATCATAATAAAACGCTTAACGTGCAATCGCGCGTTGCATGTTCAATAAGGTGTTTGGCTACTGAGTTTAAATATCACCGTCTTACTCCATTGATGTTAAGCTTTTTCTTTATAATATTATGCTCTATGGGAGGAAAACTATATAGCCTACAGACAAGAGACTACATGAACATGAATAGCGAAAAGAAAGTCATGAAAAACCGCGAAAAGAAAGTCTCAAAATCCAAATGAATCAAATGAGATCGACAAAGAAAAGACGTCAATGAATGCACGCGTGTCACCTGATCCACACATGCACATCTTCTGTGTTGCATGTGCAAATTATGATACACTAATACAAAGGAAAACATTTGTATTCACAAAAATGTCTCTATTTGTACAAATTGCTTCACATTCATTCAATTTTGAATTTTGCACACGCAAGTTGAAAGGCATGGATAAAACATTTCTGCAACATCTATCAAGTTCATTGATAAGTGTGCTTGCACGTGTTAATCATTTTGATACTATAATCATCCCATAATCCTGCGTCCTCCATCTTTGGGTGAGTGACCCAGGTTCTGTTTCTGAAGATGGGCTCGTGGCTTTTTTGGATGAATCCTAAAGGCAACAGTTTTGAGATTTAGTGAGTGTGTGATATTTATGCTTTTTGTCTATATTAGAATTTATTTGGTGCATACTACTGTGCAAGAGAAGAGTTTTACCTTGTGATGCATATTATGATAGCGATAATTATGCTGATCTGTACAGCAGCAATGATCACAGCAATCAGGACGTATTGAAGCTTCTGTCCATTGGGCACCACGTACAACTCACTGAAGTCTCTCTGCTCACAGTGCACACCGGAGAACCCCACATCACACCTAAACAGATACGACCATGATTGACCGAAACACATCAAAACACATGCCTAAAATCCATTTTTACATCCAATTGAGATTTACTACAATAGATGACTTGTGCATGTGTTGCGGATCATACCTGCATGTTGCCAGATCATTTTTCATCTCACAGGTTCCATGCACACAAAAGCTGCTGTTGATTTCAGCACAGGGCATTGCTCCGCCCACACTGACTCCACCCACTAATACCACTGAATCTATAGGATGAATCAAATATGTCATATCTGATTACAGAAAATGTTTACATATTTGTCTCTACATGTGTTTGCTAATTGTGTGATTTATGTGTGTGTGTTTACCTGGACATTGCCCAAGGTGTTTGACATTAATCTGAGCTTGTTTCAAGCAGGAAGCTTCTCTGACCTGGCATGGATTACTGTAAGACTGGCCATCTGATCCACAAACTGGATTCATATTAAATCCACTGCAGTCTATATTACATACACACCTGCACAGAAAATACATGTTACCTGCATGTTCGCCTCTATAGAAGGGTTTCCCAAATGGGCTTTTGGGAAGGAACTGCAGGGGGTTTGTGAGATGAAAAGCTAATAATTAATTAAGTCATGAGAAGTTCAAGGGTTTAAATGTTTGAAAATGAAGAATTTAAGACAATTATCATTTTTGTAACTTTTTGTAAAAAAGATTTTTTATTTTACAGTACAATTGTAATTTGCAACTAATATATTTCTGCCTTATCTTTTTTACAAATTAAAACTACTACAATATTTAATAATAATATTAATAATAGGGGAACTATGGACATGCAAATGTGACGTTAAATTATTTAAATATTAACTTAAAATCTCAGGGTAAATATCAAGCAAATATTTTACTTGAATGGGTTCGGCTGATAAAAAAGTTTGGAAACTCCTGCTCTAGTATACAAACGTGCGCGCGTGCGTGCACACACACACACACACACACACACACACACACACACACACACACACACACACACACACGTTGGTGCACCTATAATTATGGGGACATTCCATAGGCATAATGGCTTTTATACTGTACAAATTGTATATTCTATCCCCTTACACTAACTATACCCCTAAACCTACCCATCACAGAAAACTTTCTGCATCTTTACATTTTTAATAAAACATTATAATTTAGTATGTTTTTAAAGCCATTTTAATTACTAGGACTCAAGAAATGTCTACATTGTTTACATTGTAATACCAGTGTAATACCCATGTCATTATACAAATTTGTATCCTCATAAATCATATAAACAAGCACACACACACACACACACACACACACATTGACCAACCAAATGCCTTCAGAGTCTTCATCACACTCCGCTCCAAACTTGCAGCTAGAACACTTAGAGTATCTGCTGGGCTCTAGTCCTGAACTCTCCAGATCTACACACAAACATACGCACATGGTTTACGTAAGGTCTAATATTGCATTGAAAGTCACATATCATTTTTATTTTGGTTGCCTTAATATCATACATCAATGAAGATCACATTTCAAATTCCCTGGACCATTAAACTTAGCCTGACTACGTCAGACTTCGTACTTCCGCTCAAGTTGACTTGAAAGTGGCGTGTATGTTTACGCAAAAGTCATGATGTCATGTTGCGTATTACCAGGCTACATTAAACTGCTCAAAACTTTAGATGTGTCTCTGACAGCAAATAAAATCAAATAAAAATACCTGTATCTCCTGATGCCGATTCAGCAACTGAGAAAAAGGATAAATATCATGTAAAACGCCACGTCAGCTTAAAAGTTTTAAATATATGTATTACATAGTTTTACATAGTATACATATGACATACATACAGCAAAAAATATTGTACATTATTAAGTGTATAGCAATTAAAGTGCTTTGAAAAGGCTTTTACTGTTTTTGCTAACCGGAATGACATTGTCCTTCCGTAATTACAGTGATTCTGGTCTGCTGTTCACAGGCAGCTTGTCTTAGGAAACATTCACTATGATATGTGTCACCATCAGACCCACATACTGGAGCAAACATCTGTGGACACTGAAAGAAACAAACACCTGAGTCCTGAAACCTGCCTCAGACATTAATTATGTCACAGGGCAATAATCTAGAAACTGTTCTCAGCATCATTAGCTGTAATAAGCCATGTTTCATTTCATAATGTGCAGAGCTTATTGTGGCAGGACAAAAACAAACCTGAAACTGACAAAGACACTCCAGGTGTGATCCGTTGTCCCTGCAGATTCCTCCGAAAGAACAACTATATTCATCACACACATGATGGTCACTTTTCTTCTCGGACATACCTAAAACCAACACACACCTTTGTCAAAGGCATTACGTGTAAGTGTGTGCATGTATGTGTTTGTCCATACAAATATAGTACAAAACCTAGCTAATCAGGACTAGTGGGAAGAAGCCTCATAAAGGGATTAAACCATCTGTTCTGACAAGTATACACATGCAAAAATGTATCAGGGACCATGACGTCCAAATGTCACCACAAAGATAGTAAAACCTGAAAAGACTAAACCCTGCTAAAAAAAATGATGGCCTTAGCTGGTGTCTCAGACTGGTCAGGTTGGTTTTAGAGCGCCTTTTGGAAACTGTAAACTGCTCAGACTGGGGAACCAATTGAAAGCCACTAAAACTAACTGGAGGGGTGGATTCTGCTGCTTCAATGTATATCTGATGAGTGTTTATAATCAAGGTATTAATAAATATTTTTCCTTCTAAATATCAAATGAGTTGAATGACTTATGAGATTTTACTTTGTTATAGAACTTACGAGTGTGATTACTGAAATGTTCTTTTCATGTATTCTTTAATGTCTATTAAATATCTGAGAGGTGACTGAAGGGTCTAGCCCATGCTAGAAATGCAGTAACAGTGCTTGCTCATTTAGCCTGGCTTTCAGAAATGAAATATGGAAAGATGTTTTGTTTGAGAAAGGTCTTAAACATGTGTTAAAACATATATCTGTTCTTCTAGCTCACCATGACGACTATAGGTCACAAGGGTCATTGGAACCTATAGTTGAGGGACCATTTCTTTGTTAAAGCTTTACTTTACTGTGTTATATTAAAGTGTCCTCTCCTTGAGAAAAAGAATGTATCTTGATGTTTTAAAGACTCTCCAGTTTATAGTTAGAGCCTGGCCAAATCCAACCTTGAAAAAGCTGTGTGTCGGTGTGTGTGTGTTAGTCTTTTTGGTTACAGGTTAAGGAACCACTGGCATTGACTGACTTGTTGTTTGAGACATGCTGGCGCCATGGCAACCCAGATCTGCAAACTGGAAGGTCACAAAGTGCCTAAATTCAGTGTGTCAGCTGCCTAATCGATGGAGATATCCTTTAGTCTATCTGTATATGTGTGGAAAATTACTATGTTTATCTATTTCTTAGCCAATGAGAATAATTCAACCTGAAGCAAGGACGTATAGCTTAGACCATATAACTGCTGTGAATGTGATCTTTGTAACTGTAAGCGGAACGGCCTTCAAACTTGTGAGTCTTGAAGCTGACCTCTTCTGATGAAACTTCAAACTATCTTCAGTAAAACTTTTCTTCAATTTATTATAATTCTGACTCCGGGTCTTCATTCAGCATATCTGGTTCTGGGTCGTTGACTGTAAATCCCCTTACAGAACTTTTTTTTTGTTGATGTTTATTTGTTTATTTTCCCAGCTGGGGATTTTCATAAATTGTAATATATAAAATCTCCATTAAGTTCCTATTAGGACTATTTTTTTTATGTTTTCCTAAACTCATTATGTTTTTAATATTCTAGTCGTATTTTTTTCCCCAGCAGGACATTTTCACAAACTGTTAAATCTAAAAGCTTCCTATTCATAAAGAGACTACGTTTTAAAAAAAAAGTCAATCCAAGTTTGTGTTTTGACTAGGTGAAGGGTTTGAGTTAATAAGCTATATAATTGCATTCGGCTTCATTTTTACATCTTTCACGTTGTTAATGGAAGGTCCGCACCATCAGTAGGCTATAAAGACTTGTGTGCGTGAGTGTGTGTGTGTGTGCGCGCACCTTCACATCCTTTGTCATCTTCAGTCAAACAGTCGCTCTCCGTGTTGGACGTCAGGGCTCCGGGCATCTGCACAAGGACCAGCAGCCCGAACATCGCGAGACAGCGTCCAGCACCTGCAGCGCACGAGCCACTGGACATAATGCGGCTGAACACGATGATCCCGCGCGATTGATACGGCTGTGTGAGCCAGGTGACGCGGAAATGTTGGTTCACATGAAAGCTGATGCTGCACTTACTATGGCTCATTTCTTCTTGTCATAGGCCGAGCTGAAAGAAGGGCCAGTGACCCGATACCTTAGACGCATTACACCAGCTCACGCGTCCTAATTATCGTCTCGCGCGCGCAGAGACGGCATCAGTTTCCTTCACTTCCCTTCATCTGCGCTAGACGGACACAGAACAGGGAAGACGGAGAGATAGACTCCACAGCCACAAAATGAGACGGACCTGAATTTGGTCACGTGAAACCCTTTAAAGACTAAAAAAAACTATTAATAAAGTCAATATTTTTCAGGTTAAAGCCTATTGTGAAAATTAGCTTTGCTTTAGCCTAATAATAGGCTATAAAATAATTTAATTTGAATACAATTTTGTCTTTAACATCATATAGGTTCATATAGCCTATACTTTTCAACATACTTTTTCTTACACAGTAGGCTAATTATAGGCTACATATAATTAGCCTATTTACTTTTAGGAAGAGCTCCCCTCGCGAGGAGATCGTCATATTTGTGAGTTCCATCAAAAAGTTAGAACATTTCAGAAATTACGAGCTCTAAGTTTTTTCTTACTCTATTTTATAAATCCATCACAAATAGATGATCTAATTTCGTGACGCCCACTTCCTTAAATATAAAGATAAATTTACACAGTGTAACAAAAATATTATAAAGACCTAGTCCTATATAGTCTTCGTGGTTTTAAGATATGGTAGGCTATATTTTCTCTTAAAGGGTATTATTTATGTACCTATACAATTTTTTAATTCGAAATGAGTGCTTTTCATTGTAATATTCAAGACAGTTAACCTTGACAGCCCTAAATATACATAATATAAAAAACATTTACATCTCTCAAAGCATCTCGTAGTGCCCTATAGAAAACCCCTTGACGGAGCACATCTGCCTTTTTAACTCTAATCTCTAAAAAATGCCAAAGTTGTTCTTTTTGGGCTAGTCTGTAGGCCTATGTCTTTAGCTAAATAAACACCTCTGTGTTTGAGATTTGTTGCTGGGCGTGTGTGTGTTTAAAAAATGGTTATGTTTATCCACATTATGAGTCCATTTGTTCCGTACAACATGTAAAAACTTTATCTGCATCTGGATGTAGGCGAGCTGTTGTAATGTGGCCTTTTAAACTACTAGTCTAGGCTACTAGGTCACATAATTAGCCTAGGGTCATGTTTTCAGAATAATTCACATGATTAAAATAAGTAAACAATTAAGTCCTCCCTTTACAAATATTTACCATAAATGTTGTTTAGTGCGGAATGTGGATGTTTGAGTAGGGATGAATCAGACAACAGGGTGGTCATGTGACTACACCTAAACCAATGACATCAGCTTCTGACTCTTCCCTAAAATCATCAGGCTCGATCACGGAGCGTCCCGTTTTTTTCCGCATAAAGAGGTCTACAATCACATCAAATCGGTAAGACTGCTGTTTGTTTTGTTAGTCGCCGACTCGCCGTTAGATCGGGAATGGCGGGGAAGAGATGTGGCCGCGCCGCGCGCTCCCCTCATGAAACAAAAGATACTCGCTCTGTTTCCGGTTTTACGATGACGTTTTTTTGCACACGGTCTGGTTGAGGTGCTTGTGGTGTTGTGTGCAGAATCGCCGTCTAGAACGCGCTTACTTTCGAGCGTGGTGCGCGTGTGGACTCCCGGTAAGCAGTAAATAGTGTTGATGTATGGTCAGTGCGTTACGCGTGTAAAAATACAGTTAGGACGGCAGAAATTCGTTGTGCACGTTGCAGGAAAGTACCAACTAGGCCGCGTGACGCCTGTTGTTCTTCCACATCAGTGTTGTTGCATCTGTTAAACTTCCATACGTAGTGGTTTCATAGATCTCAAAATATAAACGAAATCGAGTAAAAAAATCCCCTGCAATCCAGTAAAAAAAGAGTCATTGTTATTGTCAAAGTCATTGACATTGTTATTAATATTGTTGTCGCAGTGTGTGTAAACAGGTGTTAGTGATGCGCGGGTGCAAAATTCACCAGATTCCTGTGTGTATTACTTTTTCTTAGAAGTCTTACAGTTGAACACTTTTCAGAAGCATATGGAGTCGTTTGCTATGGCGTATTTTATGCGTTTTATGCCACTAGTAACTTACTTAAAAAAACGTTACAGTTTTACAGTCACAAATACCATGTTTTTTTTATGTGAGACCTGTTTGATGTTTTTGTAACGTTAGCTAGTTTTAAATCTATATGTATTTTCCCTTAAAATGATTTTGGACTATTCTACCTCAGAGATCTCCTGTATCTAACAAAAGTCATTTATCAATAATTGCGTGTTTTGTTTTAGTTTTAAATTGGTTCTTAACCTCGTTATAATGTTAATGAATTTTGAGTATTTAAATAAGATGCCTACCCAAGCTTAGTAATTTTCATAAACACACCCAACTATATCCATACACATTCTGTGCAACCCTTCTTTTACAGCCCTCCTTCCTTTGATGAAATATGCATTTAAGATGAAATATCTATGTAAAATTATTCTTGACACGTTTAAGTCAAGTCACCTTTATTTATATAGCGCTTTTTACAATACAGATTGTATCAAAGCGCTTCACAGTGATAACATGAAAACAATATAACAAAGTTCGTTTCTAAAAGAAATTGCGTCAACGTCCACCTTAAGTAAGGCAGATCAATAATATTATTGAATATTAAATGTCCCCAACTAAGCGAGCCAAAAGCCAAGGCAACAGTGGCAAGGAACCAAAACTCCATCAGGTGACAGAATGGAGAAAAAAACCTTGGGAGAAACCAGACTCAGTCGGGGGGCCAGTTCTCCTCTGGCCAACGAAGGAACAGTGGATGATTCGGGCAGCATTACAAGTCAGATTGGATCGGAACATTTAGAGTATTTTTTGGAAGTCCAAGTATGCACGCCGGTCTTAAGACGAGTTGTTGAGGATCAGTGCCGTCCGTCCACCATAGAGAGTCCATATCGCCCGTGTTGAGTCGTCACTTCATAGGTTTTGTGATTGGAGCATCTGAAGTCTCCGTGAGAGGCTGGATACAAACTGGAGCTGACGAACGCCATTTTCTCGGGACTCGCGTCCCGAGATAACAGCAGAGAAGCAAAGGGAAAATAATTAGCGTAGCTGCTGTTCATAATGATGATTTCCATAACACAGGCGTAAATGACAAAACATGAAGACAGTGACTCTTGCGTCCCAAAATCACCCCCCTCCGTCCCCCACTCAACTCAGCCCAGCTTACTGACCTCTACGTCCCTCCTGCTGCTGAGACCTAACCACAATCTCACAATCTTTCCGCAACCCAACCATACGCGCCAACCCGTTGACTAAGGCTGTCGAGCCCCACTGGTGCGTGACTAGGCAGTTTCAGTGGACAACGGTTCCGTATGGCATATTACCTACTAGGGCTGTCAATCTTCCTCTATAATACTATTAGAATTCCATTCCTTATTTTATTTAATATTCGAATAATATTCGAATATTAAATGCTCAAATTCATCCTATTATTAATATTTACGACATTACTCAGGCTTATGGATCGCCAATGCCACTATAGCATGTGGTTGTTGTTACACGTTCTGTCCACTAGAGGGACATCTAACATTACAATAAACATTTTATTCGTGCTGAATATGGTTGAAGCGCTACCGATGGTTTTCGGCTAATATCTCTGCTAAAACACCACCAAAAATTCTGAAACTTATATCGTTCTTTTCAGTTCGACTAGACGGTTCCAACGAGTTTGGTGCTCGCCGAATCCGTTGAGTTTTCACCGAGATATTTGCGCTTCACGGGCGCTTTTTTACGTTGTTGAACATTTACCATTTTTGACAGTATTGTTATGATGATACAGCGTGGATAACGTGCACAATTGTGTTACGATTCAAAAACTTTATTGTTCATCAGACGAAACAAAAGCATTTCATTTTCACATGTGTGTAAGCCAAGGTGGCGAGAAAGGCAAGATTGCATACCGTAAAACTTCAAATAGTAGCCCGGGCTTTTATTTTCCCAAATCGTCGAACTGCACCGGCTTGTATTTGAGACAGGCGTCTATATGAGACAGGCCTTTATAATTTAGTGTTGAGATGTTGTTCATTGAGGCCTAGAGGCTCTAATCTCTAAAAATATCCAAATGCTCCACGTGAAACTTCCGACCTTTTACTAGTATCGTGTCAATTGATTTTGATTAATATGCGCGAGGGAGAGAGGCCAAGACAGCGCTCGTGTTTGAAGACGTGAGAGTGCGCGCGCGTGGCCGGGGCTCTCTCTCTCTCTGCTCGTTATGCGCCCTGTCAGGCGCAGCAGTCATTCTAGTCTACATCGATCAAAAAAGGCTTTCGCGGGACAAACATTTGCGTTGGCGACCGCCAAAAAGCAGACGATCGCACGGGTTTTAGAGGATTAAATACAACCTGAAACTAAAAAACAGACCCGGCCTCTATTTGAGACCGGCCTTTATTTACCCAAACCTGCAGCCACACCAGGCGTAAAAGAGACGGCGTCTATTTGGGACTCGGCTATTATTTGAAGTTTTACGGTATAAATTTTTAAAAAAAAATATACATAAAAAAAAACAATATTCGAATAGTAACTTCAGCATTCGAATAGTATTGATTTTTTTAATATTCGAATTATATTCGAATTTCGGAATTCGTTCCAACAGCCCTATTACCTACCGCAACACCACCCGTCATTCACGCAATACACAGGAACGTAATGACTGCAAATACTATGCAACCTATACAGATAACCTACAGTCATTTGATCTGATTCAGCAGTCTAATAAAAGGTAAGCATTATGTAAATGCTTGGCTAAAGAGATGCGTCTTTAATCTAGTTTTAAACTGGGACAGCGAGTCAGAGCCTCGAACAATATCAGGAAGGCTATTCCAGAGTTTAGGAGCTAAATGTGAGAACGCCCTCCCTCCTTTAGTGGACTTAGATATCCTAGGAATGACAAGAAGCCTCGAATTTAGTGATCTTAAAGAACGCGATGGATTGTAGGGCGATAGAAGGTCCATTAAATACAGAGGAGCTAAACCATTTAGGGCTTTATAGGTCATTAATAGTACTTTGTAATTGATACGGAACTTGATAGGTAACCAGTGTAGAGATGATAAAATTGGTGTTATATGATCATATTTTCTTGACCTAGTAAGAACTCTAGCGGCTGCATTTTGCACTAACTGTAGCTTGTTTATTGAGGATGCAGGACAACCGGCTAATAAAGCATTACAGTAATCTAGTCTCGAGGTCATGAATGCATGAACTAACTTTTCTGCATCGGAAACAGATAGCATGTTACGTAATTTAGCAATGTTTCTAAGATGGAAAAAGGCTGTTCTTGTAACATATGAAATATGATTTTCGAAAGACAAGTTGTGGTCTAGTATAACTCCCAGGTCTTTTACCGTAGAGGATAAAGTAACAGGACATTCTTCTAAATTAAAGTTGTATTGTAAGTGGTTTTGTGGATAGTTTTTTGGACCAACAAGTAATACCTCCGTTTTATATGGATTTAGTAGCAGGAAATTATGCGTCATCCAGCATTTTATATCTTTAAGACACTCTGTCAATTTAGATAAGTTAGTGTTTTCATCTGACCGTGATGAAATATATAATTGAGTGTCATCAGCATAACAGTGGAAATTAATTCCATGTTTTCTTATAATATTACCAAGTGGCAGCATATATATTGAGAATAGCAGAGGGCCTAACACCGATCCTTGCGGCACTCCATAGTCTACTGACGTTATCTTCGATTTTTCCCCATTTAAACAAACAAAATGGTAACGGTCTGATAAATACGATCTGAACCAGCTTAATGCCTGTCCCTGAACACCAGTGTAGATTTGTAGTCGATCCAAGAGTATTTTATGATCGATAGTGTCAAACGCAGCACTAAGATCGAGTAGAACTAATATTGAGATACAGCCTTGGTCAGAAGCTAAAAGTAAATCATTTGTAATTTTAACTAGCGCAGTTTCTGTGCTATGATGCGGTCTGAATCCTGACTGAAATTTTTCATATATCTCATTTTCTTGCATGAAAGAGCATAATTGAGCGGACACAGTCTTTTCTAGTATTTTAGACATAAATGGAAGATTTGAAATCGGTCTGTAATTTGCTAAGTTATTTGGATCTAATTGCGGTTTCTTAATGAGAGGTTTTATTACTGCCAGCTTGAATATTTTTGGAACATGACCTAAAGATAAAGACGAGTTAATAATATTAAGAAGAGGCTCTTCCACTACAGGTAACACTTCTTTCAGAAATTTAGTTGGTATTGGATCTAATAAACATGTTGTTGGTTTAGATGCAATGATAAGTTTATTTAGCTCTTCCTGTCCTATAGTTTTAAAGCGGTGTAGTTGTTCTTGAGGGGCGATAATTGAGGCTGAATCATAAGACACCATAGAGGATTGTACATTTACAATTGTGTTTCGGATGCTTTCTATTTTCTCATTGAAGTAGTTCATAAAATCATTACAGCTATACTGTAACGAAATATTTTGCTCTGGTGATGTCTGTTTATTTGTTAGTCTAGCCACCGTGTTAAATAAAAACCTTGGATTATTTTGGTTATTTTCTATTAGTTTGCGGAGATGCTCAGCCCTGGCTGCTTTTAGAGCTTTTTTATTACGTGACACACTGTCTTTCCACGCGATTCTAAAGACCTCTAAATTAGTTTGTTTCCATTTACGCTCTAGGTTACGAGTTTCTCTCTTGATAGCATGCGTAGCACTGTTGTACCATGGTGCTTTAGTTTTCTCTCTAACCTTTTTTGATCTAATTGGTGCAACACTATCTAATGTACTAGAGAAAATGGTGCTCAAACTGCTAGTCATTTCCTCTAGTTCATCTGTTTGTTTGGGTTCTCTGAGCAGCTGAGATAGATCAGGTAAGCTATTTGAGAATCTATCTATAGTGGTCGGAAGGATTGTTCTGCCTGGTCTATAACGTGTCGCAACATGACAAAATTCAGCAGTGCGTAGGGCTGGGCGATAAAACGATAACGATAATTATCGCGATATAATTTTTCTCGATAAAACGATATCAAGAGGTCGATAAATGTTCGATAATGTGTATGCGCCAAAAGCGGAACGAAACTCATTTGAACCGCGCGGCGCCACACGGACCGTTTATCCGCTCGGCTCAAAGTCCAAATGGCAGCGCGAGCTCACTAGAGCAGACCAAGGGGGTAATCCATCGACCGGAAGTTGAAGCCGGCCGGGTGCCGCCATGTTGTAGCAGAACTTCACTTGCGTTAGCATTTCCATTGACTCCCAGTCATTTTGGCGTCACTTTGACAGCGAATAACTTTACATCTGAGGCGTTTAAAGACTCCATTTGTCCATTATTTATTTCTAAAGAAACACGACAATGTATAAAGGGCTCCATTACCTTCTATGTTACATTATGGCCCCGTAGAAACAGATTTAGTAAAAATAGGCTAACGATTGCGTCATAACCACTCGACTCTCTGTCGCGCTGTACAGAAATTACCGTACAGACAGCAGGAGAAGCTCGCAGGCAATCGGGGGGACGTCCCGTCAAGGGAGAAGCCCATAGATAATGAGTCCATAAAAGCAACGGAATACTTACTCCTGCTCACTCACGCCAAAGAACTCTTTGCTCAAGTTCCCCGTCTCTGCAAGATTAACGTTGGCAGTTTTCACGCACAGCTACTAGAAGATTAACGTCTGTCAGACAGGTTGCTCACGTCATCAAGCTTAGTTTGAGTCGGTCTGAGTCTGCGCGTCAGGAACGGAAGTTCTCAAAAATCGCTAAAAGTGGGCTTCAACTGTCTCAACTGAGTTCCAATGAGATCGCTCTGTCCATTTCTTTTACTGTCTATGGAGCAGACGCGTTTACTCTGATCGCCTCGCTCACGAGATCCAGTGAGAAGCGCTTAAGTTCAGCGAAGAACACAAATGTCCAGTTTAAATCAGTTTAAAGGCAGATGAAACACCGCTGACAAACAGGAGAAACACTGCGCAGCGAAACAGTCAGAATCTGAATTGATACTGAATCCATTTAGCCTACCATGGATTTACTGTAACGTTAGCCTAGTAATAACTGCACCATGAAATGTGGGATATACTGTATACATATTGAATTGAATAACATTATTAATGTAGACAATGTATTAAATGACTAATGGAATATAATTACAGTATTTAATAATGTATTTAACTGTTAGGCTACTGTTTTTCATACAAATACCATAGAAACCATAAAGTTACATTTTGCCATGATAGTGAGGTGCTATAGGCTGTACCTGGCTTTATCTGTGGTTATCATGATCTAAATGCATGATACTGGATGACCAATGGTTAATTTTAATAAAACTCAAACAGTCAGAATATTAAATTTCACCAAATAAAAATGTGGTCCTTAAATTAAAAACAAAACAACAAAAAAACAGATGGTACTGTTTTGGTTAATGAACATAAATTTAACATAATAGCATTAGCTTGAGTTAGGATGTAGATTTACTGTCAACTCACTGTCAAATATGCATTTCGAGACAAAACATGTAATTTGAATATTGCAGCCTGCACTGCAAACTGCTGAAGAAATATTTTTCTTTTCAGATATTTATTTTGTTAAGGTAAAATGACAAATGTTTGAATGTTCTACCTCAGATTTTTACAACCACAACGCTCTGATTTATACAACTTTCACTTAGGAGCAAAAATTTGCCTTTAAACTTGAAAGAAATAAAGATTTTACATTTATCGTGATAATTATCGATATCGACTGATATAAAACAAAATATCGTGATAATTTTTTTTGGCCATATCGCCCAGCCCTAGCAGTGCGTATTATACAAGTTACCATGTGATGATCGGTGAGATCGTCACTTTGCGGTATAATATCTATATCGGTTAGATTGGTTCCATATGATATAATTAAATCTAGTGTATGATTTAGACGATGAGTGGGACCACTGACATTCTGCTTGACCCCAAAGGAGTTTAATAAATCTGTAAACGCAGTCCCTAACGCATCGTTTGTGTTATCTACGTGTATGTTAAAATCTCCAACAATTATTGCTTTATCGGCATTGACCAATAGATCTGAGAGAAAGTCTGCAAACTCTTTTAGGAAATCAGCATATGGTCCTGGAGGTCTATATACAGTAGCCAAGGCTAGAGATAATAGGGATTTATTTCTTACATCTAAGAGCGTAACGTTTAGCACAAGTACTTCAAACGAGTTAAACCTGTGACCTGTTTTCTGAGTAACATTAATAATATCTCTATAGATTGTTGCAACACCGCCGCCACGACCGATCAGACGGGGCTCATGTTTATAACAGTATCCTGGCGGGGTAGACTCATTTAGACCGAAATACTCGTTTGGTTTAAGCCAGGTTTCAGTAAGGCAAAGTACATCGAAGCTATTATCTGTGACCATTTCATTTACAATAACCGCCTTAGGTGTGAGCGATCTAATGTTTAGAAGACCTAGTTTTAGAAATTGTTTTTGTTCACTGATATTTAGATTTTCAGGTTTAATTACAATAAGATTTTTCCTAGATCCTACAGTGGATTTATTATTTGGCCTCACTAAACGAGGAATAGACACAGTTTCTATATAATGTTCTACACTACTTATATCAATTAAATTGGCACAGCAAAGACTGTGATTTGGAATTTGATTTTCTAGTCATATGGTGTGTAACGTCTTGGAGATGTTGTCCGACAGAACAGCCGCTCCGATTCTGCTGGGGTGCAGGCCATCAGCACGGTAGAGCCTAGGTCGCTCCCAGAACAGATTCCAATTATTTACAAAGAGCAGTTTTTGTTCATTACACAATGACATTAACCATTCATTTAGTGCAAATAATCTACTGAACCTTTCCTGTCCTTGTCGGTACGTGGGAAGCGGTCCAGACACGATGATCGTTGCCTCAGGCGCTGTGCTGCGTACAGTCTCGATCAGGCTCCTGTAGTCCTTCTTCAGAACCTCCGTCTGCCGCAGCCTGATATCGTTTGTTCCAGCGTGAAGCACCACAGCTCCGACGCGCTCTTCACCGTTCAGGATCTCGGGAACCTGTGCGGCGACATCAAGAACACGAGCACCAGGAAGGCAGTGAGTGCGCACCTTACCCTTACCTGAGGTAGCACGGACATGACGGACCATGGAAGTGCCGATGATCACGGCGTCGTCGCGTTCCGACTCGCGAAGAGGGGAGAAGCGGTTCCGGGTGGAGATCTCGAAGACCGGGAGGGGCGGAGAGGTTCTTGCTCTGGTCCTGGCTCGTGTCTTCCGCTGTGGGATCACCCAGGGTCCATGGTGTTGGGTTGGTGCCGGAGTGAATGATGCCAGAGATGATCGCGTCCTCCTGGGCAGAGAAACGCACGGAGTGGACGAAGTCGGAGTCAAAAAGTTACTAACCACTGACTTGTGTGCATCGGCGCGTGACGTTTCAAGCGCTGATCGCCGATCCCGCAGCTCGGCTTGCCTCTCTAGCAGACCACGGATCTGTTTCTCCACCGATTCAAGTTCCAATCGTACCGAAATCAGTTCGAATGTGTCCTCACCTGCACTCAGAGGTAACGTTAGACACACATCTGATATGTTCGCCATAACAGATGAACAGTAGATTAGTAGTGATACTACCAATATCACTAGTAATTTAAAAGGATTAAGGCGCAAGGCCACGCGTGAAATGCTAGCGGACTAAAGGCTAGTAGCCGAGATTCGCAAAGTTGGGTCTAAGTAGCGATATCAAAGCAATCCGATTGTTTTTTATAAGGAATAGTATCGAGGATAAGTTCCCATGATATAAAAATAGAAAGTGCTTGTTTATAAATGAGTGGTAAAGAAGAAAATCAAGGATTAATGAATTGATTCGACGGAGCTTTCAAACACAAACACCGACTGCTCGCACATGGCCACCTACTGGTTTTGCATATGTGTGATATCAGTTGCTTTAACTTGTTTCTATATTTTTTCTGTAAATTTAGAATACATTTCGGCACAAATGTTATTGATGACTCATGATTTGTTTGTGCTTGGTTATTGAGTGAGATTCATTACTTTGGAAATCTATTGAATTCGTTTTCAATTAATTGCTGTTCAAAAATGTATTATTTTTAACTACTTGTTGAAACTACTGGTCCTTAAAATGAGTCTCTCCATTTTCACACACTGTAAATGGAAGTTAAGAATATAGGTTTATGTTTTGCTTTTGTTTTCATTCTCTGTTCCAGAATTGTAATATTGACATTGTGCTGTTACAGCAATGAGACAATAACCAGATTGTTTTTCTGTTTTAGGATGCCAGTATGATTGACTGGTGGCCACGCCTCTTTCCAGTGGTGTCACTGACATTACTGTGGGCGTGTTTAGTGGGGGCAGGTTCAGACTGCACATCTATGCCCATTGAGACTGATGGTCGAGTAGCAGAACAGGCACAGCAGCGCCACCTACATGCTCTGTTTGACAAGTATGGCCAGAACGGGAGCATCTCTTTAGAAGGCCTGTTCAACCTACTAAAGGGGGTGGGGCTAGACCGCATCCGGAAAGTGATGGTGCATCATCATGAAAACGAACATAATCATACACACTCGCATGCTCATGAGCACGCTCATGTGGACAAACTCACCACACACACACATCCTGTCACCAAGAAGGGGAGTATTGATCATATTGTGGAGAAGACTGACCCCATCCCAAAAGTGCAGCCTGATCCTGCCTCTGGGAAGAAAAGCCAGTCGGATGCTCACCACAATCTCTACATGAAGATGAATCAGGAACCGACCACACATTTGACTACGCCGTCCTACGTCACAAAATCACGGCGGACGAATCGTAGCGCTGACTACGATTTAACGCAAGACCACGACTCCTATAACCACGCCCAGCTCAATTTAACACACTCTAACCACACCCACCATCCTGAGGACACAGCCACACATGTGCACGATGACCATGAGCATGAACACAGCCATACCAGTCTAGAGGTACACAAACGGTTACATTATTTACTCGTTTAATTTTTATTATATATTTTAATCTATGTATTTAAAATTGTATTTATTGAATGTTATTTTAATCAATATTTTTATTTAACCTTTTTTATTTATTTACTTTTACATTTGTTACACTGTTTTCCTCTAAACTTTTCCATGGATCCCCTAGTGCTCCCTTGAAAATCCCTGACATATTCCACTCACATAAGTCCTGCCTATTCTCTTTCAGTGTCAAAATGCCTCCACAATCCTGCAGTCACATGGCATGACAAAGGAAATGGGTCTCTCTGTCAAGGACTTCAGTTACCTGTGCCCTGCCCTTCTCATGCAGATTGATTCCAAGTCTTGCCTCGTGCACAAGGATGACCATCCAGGTGAGCTTTTGTGCCTGTAATTTACATAGTTGTATTTTTGAGTCACAGTTGTAATAGTTGATTTGCAGAATCTGTATAACAATTCGCTTCCCCCCGCCAGATCATTCCCATCATCACCACAACCACCATCATCATCATCACCACCATCATTCGCATAATCACACCGATGGCAGAAGCCCAAGGAATGCTTCAATTAGCATTGGTAAGTATTGTTATTTATGGTTTAAAGATATATATATAACAAGGCTAAGTTGCATGTTCATTATATTTGTTATTTTCCATTTATACAAATTACATTTATATTAGATAAACGGCCAGCCTCCTGAGTGAGTAAGGTCAGCCACTGAAACCATTGCGATATATCTGTGGAGGTCCTTTTGGTTTATAATACACAAACTTGGGAGTGATAAGCTGATCATTTTCATTTTGTGGTTGATAACCTATACATGGCCCATATTAAAATTCTATTTACTATTTGACTAAATAAATAAAAAACTAAACACAAAAAAATGCAATTAATTAGTAAAAAATATTACAAATGAATTCACAACATAATTCATTATGAGATTTGCTAGTGTTATTAAATTATTAGTGTTTATAAAGTTGAACTTTCAGTGAGCTTTAGATGGCGGCAGAGGTAATCTAAATGTAAAATCAGAGGAAAAACAGACCAAAAAAAACCCATACTTCTAATAAGTGTGTATGTTTGTGTTACAGCATGGGTAGGAGGGTTTCTCTCCATCACTTTGATCAGTTTACTGGCATTAGTTGGTGTGGTTTTGATCCCACTCATGAACAGAGTTTGCTTCAACTTCCTGCTGAGCTTCCTGGTGGCCCTTGCAGTGGGAACTCTCAGCGGAGACGCTTTCCTTCACCTCATACCACATGTAAGACCAATACTGTCATTAAGACACAAACTGGCATTTGAATTTAGTACTGTTGTTTTTAAGCTCTTATTTTTTTGGTCTATGGTTTTACTTGATACTGATATGACATAATCGTCACCGGTGCTTACATATTTACAAATACACTGCCATATACATTACCACTTAAAAGTTTGGGGTCCATAAGATTTTGTAATATTCTTAAAATAAGTATTTTATGCTCACTACACTACAAGACTGCGTTTATTTGATCAAACTAAATTAATTGTAATATTGTGAAATATTATTACTATTCAAAATAACTGTTTTCTATGTTAATATATTTTAAATAGTAATTTTTTCATGTGATGGCTGATCTGTATTTTCAGCATCATTACTTCAGTCTTCAGTGTCACATGATCCTTCAGATCGTTCTAATATGATGGTTTGGTGCTCAAGAAATATTTCTTACTATTAGCAATGCTGAAAAATGTTGTGCTGCTTAATATTTTGTGGAAACCATTAAACTTTTTTCAGAATTTTTAGATAAATAGAAAGAACAGCATTTATTTGAAATAGAAATCTTTGTAACATTTAAAATGTCTTTACTGTCTCTTTTAATCAATTTAATGTATCCTTGCTGAATAAAAGTATTGATTTATTTTAAAGAAATCTTACTGACCCCACACTTTTGAACAGTAGTGTATACACAGTTTTTCTATATTTTGTGAGATTTCTCATTGACTTCTGATTGGTGTCTGTCAGTCTCTGGGTCATCACCAGCATAGCCACTCGGAGCACCATCACCACGGTGAAGAGATGGAAGAGGATTCCCTTCGGCCTGTGTGGACAGGGCTCACAGCTCTGAGTGGAGTCTACATCATGTTTCTCATTGAACACTTTCTGACCCTCGGCAAAATGTACAAAGACAAAAAACAGAAGGTCAGCAAAATGTACAAACACACAAAATACAAGGTTAAGATCTCATATTTCATGTTAAAGTCATGTGCTACACATTCTTTTAGCCATTCTGATAAAAGTCATTAGCCTGGATGCCAGCCGAACTTAGCCCCGCCCACAACATTTGAGGTCGGGAAGTTCGGTCTGGACTTGATCTGTTGTGGAGCAACTATGCTCGAACCAGAGCTGTTCGGACCAATCAAATTGTCAGGGCGGGCTTTATACGATGATGGACAGATGATCAACAGTAACGTAATCCAGAGAGCTGCACGGGTCGGATTTTGTAAATCCGCACCCGCAGTGCTTAAAACCGCATCCGACCCGTTTTCCGACAGCAGCACTAATTAAAATCCGCAACCCGACCCGCTTAAAATAGAACCGAGACCCGACCCGCACCCGAAATAAAATCAGTTTAGCAATCACATTATAGACACACTTTTTTCAAATTTTTATTGCCTTTGGCGGCTTGCCTTAAGACGAGGACAACAGCCGAAGCTGTCAAAAAGCCGATAGCCTATACAGAACATGGCTAACGTTACCACAAAACAATGCAATTTCATCTAGCACATCAGACAATTTCACACCACACATAGGCCTACTTAACAGTTTTAAATTAGACAATAACAACAGTGTAGGCTATGTGATAATTTTAAATGAAAGAAAAGTCCAGTTGTATGCGAATCCTAAACGCTACATACACCGTCTTGAGTTTCGATGAAGTATTGTCGACAACTTTATAATCTCCTCTAGCTATTTTTCAACTCCTCACTATCCATCTAGACGACTCATGCAGCAGTTCGAGTAGTTGTGATTTTTTAAAAGTGAATGTAACGTTAGGCCTAGAGACTCATGGGAGGGCGCGGGCTCAAATAAACTAAAAACAAATATTTTATCAACTTGAAATACAGGGCAGGCATAGTTTTGTAGATGTGTTCCTAAAAATATGCATTTATTTTTACATTTGCACCCGACTGTTTTGAACCCGTGTTTAGACCCGCGTTTCCCCGTGTCCGACCCGACCTGCAACCGTATCCGACACAGTTGGATAGTTTTCACCCGTTTGAGAGAAATTTGCGGGTCACCCGAACCCGTGCAGGACTCTGACGTAATCATCCACATCACCAAAGAGTGCTTGGGTTGAATTCATTTACAACAAAGAATGGCTGCCGCTGGAGAATTGAGATGTGTAGATTCAGATGTGTAATCTAGAATTGAGATGTGTAGATTCTGTTATAGAAGATATTGACAGCGCATTCATTTTTAAAAGAGGAACAGAGAACCGCGATCAAGGCATTTGCCGGAAAGATGTTTTTGCCGTCCTTCCCACGGGATTCAACATACGTCACTTACTCACTTGCACTGATTAGTTGTAGGTCTATCCAATTGAGTGCAGAGGCATTTTCTTTCCTGGTTTGGTTAAAACACGCCCCATAATTACAGCCCAATGGAGCAGTATCAGATTCATATTCTGACTAGAATCTGAGTATGACGACGTTAGGGTAAAAAGTCATAGTATTAATTCCCTGAACATTGTAACATAACAACATGGATGTTGCATGGAGTTGTTCCTTGAGTATTATCTCTGTTTGTAGGTGCAGAAGAGGGTTGATCTCACCACAGAAGTTTTGGAATCTGAGAAAATGCCATCATTACAAGAAAATGTCAAAACACTTGATTGTATGTAACTATATGCAACTTTTTTTAAGCTTGTTAATGTTTATGAGGTCAAAATGAAACACTTACATGGTATTTCTATAACATCAGCTGTTGAAACGAATGGTGGAAGTGCATGTGGGCGTGGCGTGGCTGAGGAAGAAGAGGTGATGTTGGGGGCGGAGCTCTACTCCGACTTGGACTGTGAGAACAAATGCCACTCCCACTTCCATGACACTGTTGGCCAGTCAGATGAGCAGCATCATCATCACCATGACTACCACCACATACTGCATCACCACCACTCCCAGAACCACCACCCACACACACACTCACACAGACACACACACTCCTATTCACTACAGCACTTCCAGCAGGCCGGCGTGGCCACACTCGCCTGGATGGTCATCATGGGAGACGGACTTCACAACTTCAGTGACGGACTTGCCATAGGTAAGTTTTACACATGCGCACACACACTCACGCATAACAAATTAAAACTTGGACTTACAATAAAAGTGTACAAAAGTTTATGCATATACAGTCTCTATTAGACAGTCTTGGGATAAACTTATTGTTGCAATTTTGTTGCAAAACCATCTGTTTTTGCAGATTTAGCAAATCACCTAGCAAACAGGCCTTTATAATGTACATGTGTGTTTGATATAGAGATACATAAATATGAATGTATGTTACAGTGCATATAACAAAATGTACTTTTAAAAATTAAATTGAACTTTTTTTTGTGAAGGCTTTTAGCATCCGTGCTTTAGGAACTGCATTTACAGATTATGTGCCATTTTGTATTTCAGGGGCGGCATTCACTGAAGGTTTGTCCAGCGGTCTGAGTACGTCAGTTGCTGTGTTCTGCCACGAGCTTCCTCATGAGCTGGGTAAGACATTGTTTCTGTCATCATGCTGGCAGTTTTTTTGACATTAGAAATGTGTCAGAATAAGGAAGGAACCAGAAGTAAGGTTGTTGTCTATTGCATTACTATGAAATGTTTTTTCTGTTCTAACTCACCTGTCTCATCATCTTCTTTTATGCAGGAGATTTTGCAGTCTTGCTAAAGGCGGGTATGTCAGTACGACAGGCCATTTTATACAATCTGTTGTCAGCCCTGATGGGATATCTGGGCATGATCACAGGCATTCTGATCGGACATTATGCCGAGAATGTTGCCATGTGGATCTTTGCTCTCACGGCTGGGTTATTCATGTACGTCGCTCTCGTGGACATGGTGAGTAACACAGAAAAAGAGATGCTGTGATTTGAGGAGGACAGATTCAAAAGGCTGTCTACTAGAAATACTACATCCTCAGCAGGGTTATCATTAACTAAAAAGAAAAACTTTTTTGTTAATTGAAATAAAGCAGAAATAACAAAATATTGGTTAATGTGTCTGGAAAGATTATATTGTAAAGGGTTAATTGTCGATGAATTATAATTCTATGTTGATGCTTTGTGATTTTAGATTTTAAACGTTTAATATTTAGCATCGATTTAACTTGCTGATGGTGACATCAACATAAAGGTAATTGTTTAAATAGTGGGTGGAGATATGATATATGGGAGCCAAAACGTTTGTGTACTTTTCCACTTGTGTAAAATAAAAATAAAAATCACCTAATTCTGAGTGCAAATCAGTGCTCATTGCTCAATGATAACTTTGGTTTATTCTACAATAAGTAAATCCACTTCACCAGCTAATTATGCTTCGACAACGATGTCATAGAAATATACAGGTCTACCGCAAAAACGGCAGTTCAAAGATAAAATTCTAAAGATGGCTTCGTGCTTGTTTCTCTGGAGAATTTACATTTACATTTACATTTATTCATTTAGCTGACGCTTTTATCCAAAGCGACTTACAATTGCTATATATGTCAGAGGTCGCACGCCTCTGGAGCAACTAGGGGTTAAGTGTCTTGCTCAGGGACACATTGGTGTCTCACAGTGGATTCGAACCCGGTCTCTCACACCAAAGGCATGTGTCTTATCCACTGCGCCATCACCACCCCGCATAGAATAAGGTCTATAGGCATGTAGTGTTTCTTTAAAAAGTGACATCGCCAACTACTGGCCTGGCATGAAAGTGTTTTCAGTCGTTTTTTGTGGATCCGTGTGAACAAGGATCTTTTTAACAACATTGCCGTCTGTACGTGAAAAACGCAAAGGAGAAAAGTTTCCGTTTTTAGTGCATCGCTGTCGTGTAAACGTACCCTATAACTGAAATAAAAATAAATTAAATATTAAAATGGAAACAGAAAATATAACAATAAAAGCCATTTCAAAATATGAAATACTTGTGTAGTTATAAATACTAAAAGAACATTAATCCTCAGTATCTTCAACATACAGTTTATCTAACTATATGCATTTCTAAGAATAATTTCAGTGTGGATCAAAACATGGTTATTTCCAGCATATGCTTTGTGATTGTGTTTATCTAACTGAAACGGTGATCTCTAAAATTGTTCTCTTTTTCTGTGTTTTGTAGGTACCTGAGATGTTACACAATGATGCTAGTGAAGCAGGCTTCAGTCACTATGGCTTCTTCCTCCTGCAGAATGCTGGGATACTCCTGGGCTTTGGCATCATGCTTGTCATCGCTGTTTTTGAGCACAAGATACAACTTGACATTGGCTTCTGACCTATGCAATAATAATCTAAAGAATGTCACTCCACAAAAACATCTGCTAACATTTTCTCTTTGACCGATGACCCTCAATCTTGCTTACCTGGTGTCCACCTGTTGAAATGCCTGAGATATAATTTAGTCTGTGGAAAAGTGGCATCTTAATATGCAAGAATAATTGTCATCATCTTTGTTGCTTGTGGGAGAAAAAAAATAAGTGTTGACTGTTACAATTTCAGTATAAAAGAGAAACTTGAGCCACATTGAGAATGTGGAGATTTTTTTTATTTGTTTGTTACACAGTGTTGTTCAGTAGCTGTTGAAGTGAATTGCATTGTTTATTTTGCACATGCTGTACCTCCAACATTCCAGTAAAGTATTAAGTGTCCCATGATGCCTTTGTCTGATTTCTGTGTCTAAACTGTATTTGATCTTAATGTGTGTATCAGTAGAGTTTATAGTGTAGAATTGATATTATTGGGTTGGGTTACAGAGAAACCATTCCAATAGATGAGATTATATTTCACGAGTTCACACTTAGAAATTATTAGATGGTGTTGAAAACTAGCTCTATGAAATATTAATAATCAATCATAACTTGTTATAATTGATTATGAATATTTGGATCAGTTAATCGGGTTAACTTGATGTAGCTACATTAACATTACAACCAATTACTCGGTTCATCAAAGTTAGCAAAATGTAATGTAAATTAACAAATGGGGGATGAAGATTGGAGTTATAGAGACTAAACATGCTACACATATGATTTTGGTTAACCATAGTATGCAAGTCATGTACCAGACCAAAATAGAGAAGAGAGAATGAAGACATAAAACCACATAAAAGGAAAATAATGAGATGGAAAATTAGATACATGTTTATACATTTATCACATGGTTATATGTATAGAATATATAGGATTAAAAGGGTTCATTTCTTTTTCTCAGCAAGAATTAAGAGAGTGTCACAATTCCCTGCACATTCTTTTGGGTCGTAAAACTTCAGTCTTACTGTGTCCTGTAACAGGACACCGAGTTCTGCCAGTGTGTTGGCTTGATTTGGGGGAAGTTTTACAGACCTTTGTTGTGATAGTAATAACTTGTGTGTCTGATTGGTCCAGACGCTACAATGGAGTTAAAGAGTATGTGTATTTGGCATGCTATCCACATATCTCTGGTTAGGATAGGAACTAGGTGAGTGTGAGGAGATGTGGTGGAGGAAGGATGCAGAAATAAAATTTGAGACCTCCTCTCATGGAGATCATTTGAATGTGCTCCTCCCTTAATAAAACATCATTTAATGTTATTAAATGATTAGATATTTTTAAAGATGTACTTTGTTAGCATTAGCTGACAGCAAAGGCAATATAAATGTAAAAATAAGGTAAATGAGCATGCCCAATTAAATATCCAATACAGATAAATCAAATAAAAAACTTGTGTACATTTTCATTCAATTGTTTGGGGTCAGTAAGATTTTTTTTTTTAAGAAATGTATATTTTAAATTACAAAGGATGCATTACATCAAAATTGACAGTGAAAGGCATTCATAATGTTATAAAAGATTTATATTTCAAATAAATGCTGAATCCTGAAAACATTTATTGTGGTTTCCACAAAAATATTAATATTGAGCAGATTTCTGAAGGATCATGTGACATTGAAGACAGATGTAATGATGCTGAAAATGCTTTACATTTTAAAATGCATTTAAACAGAAAACAATAATATTTCACTTTTGATTAAAAAAATAAAAAAATAAATGCAGCCTTGGTGAGCATAAGAAACTTGTTTTAAAAATCTTACCAACCCCAAACTTTTGAATGGTAATTTGTTTATTCCACAATCATACATTTTATGACTCGATTAATCCTGATCAAATTCTATTTATTTTTTCATTTAAAGTAAAACAACAAAAACATTTTCCTTTTAATGTACAACACTTAGAGGTTAGTCTGGATAATGAGCTGCAGTTCATGAAATCCAGTCGACTGCCATGTGACTCCTTTGCCACTCTATGAGTTTATGATGTTATTTACACCAAGTGACAAGATAATGTCTCGTTACTAACGTAACCTCGGTTCCCTGAGAGTAGGGAACGAGTACTGCGTAAGTTAGCTTACGCTATGGGAAAACTCCTTTTCTCGAGAATATTGAAGCCAATTCTTTAGGGTCTAAATTAAAAGTTTGTAATATACTTTAATTAAAAATTCTCATTAGTATTGTAAGAAAACACTTATTTTACCTGGTAAAAACCAGCTCTGTTTTCAGCACGCCGTTTCAGTGTATATGACTTTAAATGATCATGAGCTTTGCTGACTCCGCCTCTCTGTTCTATGCGTACACCAGAGCCGGCTCTGGCGTACACCGTTTGTAACACAATAACACAATAACCATAACACGTTGTTCAGTATAAACGTGGGATTATGCATTATATTGAGAACGTCATACATAGAAAACATGCCGTAATGTACCCTGAGTGTAAACCTTAGACGAATTCATTGTGAAGCGTGCAGCTAGCGATCCCACCGGATGGCACAGCAGAACAGTGGGCTGAAGGCGGCGTCTAGTTGAAAACCAGGAAGCCGGCTTCCTCAGAGCTGCTTAGCAGGTGGCTTGTTCCGCTGAAGGCTTTTTGACGGCGGCGGTGAAGGCTTCTCAACCGGAGGTCAGCGAAGTGGAACTTGCTGAAGGAGATTAAATCTGAATTCTATGGTGAAAATGGGGGCTTATATAACTATAAGCCACGGCCATACTGGTGGGCTGCGCGCTCATTGGCCGCAGCACAGCCAATGAGCACGCTAGACGCTCAGCTATATGTCTGCTGTGCAGCTGCACTGCGTTTAAAAAAATTTGGCTTCAATATTCTCGAGAAAAGGAGTTTTCCCATAGCGTAAGCTAACTTGCGCAATACGAGAGACCTCTCGAAAGGGAAGACTGAGAAGAACACTATGAGAGGTAAGATGTTTGAAAAGCTGCCTTTATTTCATGCAATAGTAGCCTATACATAGAAGGCTGTTCACTGAAGTGCATCAAACCCTGATTCAAATTGCACTGTATACTGCGTGCTTAGTTAATTTAAAGGTGAGATTTTTCCATGGCAGTGTTATGTGTAAATACTGCAGCTTGCATTATTTACAAAATCTTTGAAATAACCCTGTGGAAAATGAAGGTAAAATACCCATGAAAAAAACAGACTACAGTCCCTCTCTATTCATTTAGTTCATTCTTCCCTCTCCACCGTGCTGTCTTGTGGTTTTCTGGTTCTGAATCTGAAAGTGATTTGATTGGCCGGTGGCATGATGCCCAGACCAGCACGGCTGTTGTCTAGCATCGCCTCCTGCTCGTTGTCCAGCAACTGCATTTCACACATGAGTAGATTGACGCACACAAACTGCTTCAGCTCATTCATTGCAAAAAATCGTCCCGGACACTGTGTGGCTCCCGAGCCGAAAGGCATTCGATAGTACCGAACCTTCTGGCCACATTTATAAAAATCAGTTTTCTCCTTCCCGTCCTCCACAAAACGGTCAAATTGGAAGCGCTATACAAGAAACCCACAGACACAAGACATCTCAGTAAATGAGTTTTCTAACAATAAAGAGTAATATATTTAAAATGTGTCTGCTAGGTGGATCTACCGCAGTGGTTCTCAACCTTTTTGACTCTCAACCTTTTTGACTCCAATAACTCATTGGCCACAACAATATTCAAAGGCCCTGTGACCTCCAGTTGTTTGTTTAATTAAGGATGTTTAAGAATATTTTTTCTCATAATTTCTAACCCATAACATATTATATATATATATATATATATAAGAATAATTTTCTGTTTGACTGCATGTATGTATGTATATACAGTGAGGAAAATAAGTATTTGAACACCCTGCTATTTTGCAAGTTCTCCCACTTATAAATCATGAAGGGGTCTGAAATTGTCATCGTAGGTGCATGTCCACTGTGAGACACATAATCTAAAAAAAAAAAAATCCAGAAATCACAATGTATGATTTTTTAACTATTTATTTGTATGATACAGCTGCAAATAAGTATTTGAACACCTGAGAAAATCAATGTTAATATTTGGTACAGTAGCCAATTACAGAGGTCAAACGTTTCCTGTAGTTTTTCACCAGGTTTACACACACTGCAGGAGGGATTTTGGCCCACTCCTCCACACAGATCTTTTGTAGATCATGCGTGGTCACGGCCCAGACAGGGAGCGCACAAGATGTGACGATCCGCACCGAAGAGAGGGCCTCTGCACGAGGCGCAGGTGTATCTGGAGTCTCAACGCCTAGAAACGTTGCTCTTTTAGATAGTGAGTCGCAACGGCGAACACACTAAGTTTGCTTTAAAAAGGATATATGCCCACCGGATGGCACAGCAGAACAGCGGGCTGAAGGCGGCGTCTAGTTGAAAACCAGGAAGCCGGCTTCCTCAGAGCTAGATCTTTTCCGTGCCATGCATGATTTCAAACCATGACGTCTTAGTGTATTACCATTACCAACAATAACCTTGGAAACGGTGGTCCCAGCTCTTTTCAGGTCATTGACCAGCTCCTCCCGTGTAGTTCTGGGCTGATTTCTCACCTTTCTTAGGATCATTGAGACCCCACGAGGTGAGATCTTGCATGGAGCCCCAGTCCAAGGGAGATTGACCGTCATGTTTAGCTTCTTCCATTTTATAATTATTGCTCCAACAGTGGACCTTTTTTCACCAAGCTGCTTGGCAATTTCCCCGTAGCCCTTTCCAGCCTTGTGGAGGTGTACAATTTTGTCTCTAGTGTCTTTGGACAGCTCTTTGGTCTTGGCCATGTTAGTAGTTAGATTCTTACTGATTGTATGGGGTGGACAGGTGTCTTTATGCAGCTAACGACCTCAAACAGGTGCATCTAATTTAGGATAATAAATGGAGTGGAGGTGGACATTTTAAAGGCAGACTAAGGCCCTGTCCACACGGACACGGGTATTTTTATAACCGTGACTATTTTTACGCGGTTCGGCCGTTCGTCCACACGAAAACGCACTGAAACCGAACATTTTTGAAAACCCCTGCCAGGGTGAGGATTTTCAGAAACGCCGGTTACAGTGTTGTCGTGTAGACAGTGAAACCGGGGTTTTTGCCTTGCGACGTCAGAGTGTGCGCCGTTATCAGCTGTGTTTGACATCAGATTTGCGCTTCTGATTGGCCAACGTGGCTTTAGGGTTAAGGTTTATATCACCGCCTGCTGGCGTGGCATGCTCTTGACCGCGCTTGATTGCGTGTTTTTACGTTTTCATGTAGACGGAGACCGAGCATGTGTGGACGGGATTTTTTTTAAAAACGCTGTAGGAAAAACTCCGGTTATAAAAATACCCGTGTCCGTGTGGACATGGCCTAACAGGTCTTTGAGGGTCAGAATTCTAGCTGATAGACAGGTGTTCACATACTTATTTGCAGCTGTATCATAAAAATAAATAGTTAAAAAATCATATATTGTGATTTCTGGATATTTTTTTTTAGATTATGTCTCTCACAGTGGACATGCACCTACGATGACAATTTCAGACCCCTCTATGGTTTCCAAGTGGGAGAACTTGCAAAATAGCAGGGTGCTCAAATACTTATCTTATTTTATATATATATATATATATACACACACACAGTATATATACAATCAAACCAAAATTTATTCAGACACCTTCAACATTTCTCACATCACAGTTTATTCGCTATAGTTTAGAAAATGGTAATAAAATATGACAAGAACTCAGGGTTATCAAATCAGTTGATATTTTACTGGTTTTGACCATCCTTCTTTTAGACTTGTCTCACAAATGAATTAGGTTGAATAGCTGTCAGCTGTTAAATTTAAGTACACAATTAGATAATACCAATTTAGGTCAACCTATTACCAAGCAATGCTTAATTTTGTTCAGTCTGTGGTGTAAAAAAGGTTGCATTAGCAATTAAAGAAAAAACACGCAAGCAAAACATGGTACGGTCAAAGTCTCTCAATAATTTTTGGTCCCAAGTTTTTATACATTTTACTGGTATGTGTGACACAGAGTTTTTGGGTATAATATGTCACAGTTTACCTTATTTTGCTATCCTCAGTTACATAAGTGAACAATAGTGTCCTGCACTAAAAAAATATAAAACATTATATCTAGTGTTAATAAATAATTTTTGGTTTGACTGTATGTATGTACCGTATGTGTAGCCCCTGGAGTTTTACAATTTTATATAAATATATACAATGTTGCTTATTACATGAATTTATATTTGATATATAATAATGTTAAGAAAAACTGTGATAACTTTTAAAACACCACTGCACGCCACTGGTTAAATTAAAACTAGGTAGGTAGTTTGTAGACAAACCTTATGTTGGCTTGAGAAAGCCTAGCCTAAAAGTTTGAAGTGGTTTAAAAAACTAGGTAAAGGTTAAAGGGTTAGTTCACCCAAAAATGAAAATTATGTCATTCATGACTCACCCTCATGTCGTTCCAAGCCCGTAAGACCTCCGTTCATCTTTGGAACACAGTTTAAGATATTTTAGATTTAGTCCGAGAGTTTTCTGTCCCTCCATTGAAAATGTATGTACGATATACTGTCCTTGTCCAGAAAGGAAATAAAGACATCATCAAAGTAGTCCATGTGACACCAGTGGGTTAGTTAGAATGTTTTGAAGCATCGAAAATACATTTTGGTCCAAAAATAACAAAAACTACGGCTTTATTCAGCATTGTATAGTCTTCCGGTTCTGTTGTCAATCCGCGTTCAGTGACGCTGATGACGTAAGACGCTGCTGACGTGTTATCAGTGCGCCCGAGCTTCGTTTACAGTCTGAGGGAGACGCACGCTGTAAACAAAACAATCTTCGCAAACATGTCTAAAGGGGGTCTTTAAAATTCGAACACATTATTCTCTATGAGTGTACACACACCGGCGGCGCCATTCGGCGTCTGTCCGCGGCGCCCAGCTACGGCTCAGGACCTTGTTCAAAACCCTGCCGCGCCACAGAGCGCCATTTGCATAGTTTTATATTAAATTTACATTTATTTGTCTCAAATCGTCGTTAATGTACATGGCTGTTTTCACTCGGGTTAGCTAAACGCTAGCTAAATAAATACTATTGTTTTATGTGACATAGTTGCCTAGACAACGGATAACGTTACAACAAAATAACAGACTCAACGTGATAGACACTTTTACTTGATTAACGTTCAAACATCAGCTATTATTCAATGAACATAAAAAAATAAATAATTAATCAAGATAAAACACACATCGTGCAGCTCTTCTACCAGGAGTTGATTCAAAATTGTGCTCGCGCCATTAGAATGTGCGCGTCCGGTGTGCGATACCTGGAGTTGTCCTAGACGTGGCGCGGCGCTGCACTGCGCTTCTCGTCCGGTGTGCGACCCCCTTAAGGATTTCGACACAGAGGAAGACTTGCATTTTTTTGCCCAGCCATATTTATTTGAACCCGAATACACGGACGCACCAGATACACGTCAGCAGCGTCTTACATCATCAGCATCACTGCGGACTCATGAACGCGGCTTGACAACAGAACCGGAAGACAATACAATGCTGAATAAAGTCGTAGTTTTTGTAATTTTTGGACCAAAATGTATTTTCGATGCTTCAAAAAATTCTAACTAACCCACTGGTGTCACATGGACTACTTTGATGATGTCTTTATTTCCTTTTTGGACAGAAATATACTGACAGAAGTATACCGTGTTTACATTTTCAATGGAGGGACAGAAAACTCTCGGACTAAATCTAAAATATCTTAAACTGTGTTCCGAAGATGAACGGAGGTCTTACGGGCTTGGAACGACATGAGGGTGAGTCATTAATGACATACTTTTCATTTTTGGGTGAACTTACCCTTTAAGGTTACATTCAAATAAGAAATACCTTGTTTTTTGTTGTTTTGACTCATTTTAATGCATACTATGTCTTATTTTAAGTCATATTGGTTGAGAATCACTAATCTAGCTGAGAGCTGTAAGTATAGTATGCATTACCTGAGGCTGTTCATATATTTCCGGATCAAGGTGTGTGCTTTGTGGGTAAAGAGCAATGATGTCATCTTTCCGCAGGCTGATTGAATTCTGGGCATCCAGACGCAAGCAGAAATCTTCCTGAACAACACGGATGTTCATCGATACAGATGAGAGACGTAAACTCTCATTTACTGAACTCTCTGCACAGAGAAAAAAAAAACAGTCTGAATCACTGAAAGCTGGCATAGTAACTCCAAAATTATAGCACTATTAATTTATTTACCTACACAAGAGTTATTAATTGAAGTGACAACCACTGAATTCACTCCTGAAAACAATGCAAGATTACAAAAAATTGATGCTGTCTCTGAAACGATCATATATATACAAAACACCCAGTACAATACATCCTGCAGCTCACTGGAGGGGTCAGGCTGCATAATCATCTCTAAAACTTCACTACAAGTCAAGTCCTTTCTCATGTTGCTTGCTGCTCTTCTCACCATCAAATGACCAGCAGGCTTTAAATCCACTTGCTTTGTTTTTGTTTAGTCTGCATTTCTCACCATCAAAAGGCAGCAGATGCATAAATACACTTACTTTGTTTTAGTTTACTCCATGTAGTTCTGAGAGCTGAGGTGCATATTTTGATTTTCTCAGACGCATCAAGGTGAGTTCTCACACTCTCTCTCTCACACACTCTCTCTCTCACACACACACGCACACACACACACACACACACACACACACACACACACACACACACACACACACACACACACACACACACACACACACACACACACACACACACACTACTATGCTATTATACTCCATATAACTTCATGTAAAAGCCAGAGACTAAGCTTTTTTTTTGCACAGGCCTATCTAAAGGGTTAATGGTGCCACCTAGTTATCAACAGTAAAAAAAAAAAATATAAAAATAAAAATAGTATGCAAATTTTACCTCTTTACCCAACAGGGAAAACCACCAACAATCAAAATGCATGATTATATGGTTTCATGGCTTTGCAATCAAAAAAGGTGGTTATAATGCAAGTCAATGGGGCAAAAACAGCCACGAACAGTAAATGAGGGAGAAAAAGTTCAAATCTGATGATGCACAAAAACTAACAATGCATCAAAACCAATGTTGTTTCTAATCTTTGACAAGTCCAAGACTGTGATAAAAGGTATATAAAAAAAAAATCCGGTCCACAATCACATTTTATATTGAAAATAAGTCATTTTCGTTTTTTTCCCCCCAAATCAGTGACATAATTTATGAACTTGGCAATTAAAGAGTTAAAATCCTGATTTTTTTTTTTTTTTTACATTTAGTAGTACTAGTTTTGATCAGGACCGATGTTTATTAATAGATTTATGCAAAAAAAAAAAAAGTGGAAAAAAAAATATTTATCTGATACATTTTTACAGCAGTTTAAAGTAGTGGCTGTTTTCAGCCACGAACATAACGAAAGGGTAGTGAATTTGAACAACGCACAAGGGTTAACTCCCGGGAATCACCCAATGAATTAAGAGGCAATGTTAACTCTTACATTCTAATTACATGTACAATCATCAGATGGGATCAGATGAAAGCTTATCTTCCACTCTTTTGAAAGGTGTGCTCAGTTCGTATCTAGCATAAAGTATCAGGGAGATATGGCTCAGGATTCATGAATATAATTAAACCTTTTTGGCATGTTTGGGTGATTCCGGGAAGTTAAAGCAGAATTTGAGGTAGCATTGTTTTGACCCTAATTACAAGTTTCCAGCAGCTTGTTAACCGGGTTGTCCACCCAGGTTGTGATCCTCAGACATCATAGATTTCATTTTTATATGACAACCTTTTACAGCAGCCTGTGTCTGCTAAACCCCCTTTGCCCCCTGGGTACAAATGCTCATTCAGGTTACAGTATTATTATGCGTGATGGGTTACTGTGTAAAAATGTGTTTGTTACCCAGGTAAACCATTTGTTCTAGCTGTTGTCGTGTAATTGTGATGTCCTCTTTGAAGATCAACTGCATGTTCTTCTCTCCAACCACATTAACAATCTCTGCTCGTACTGCTGCAAGGGCTTCTGGGCAGGTGATGAGGTGGTAAAGACACCAGAAGGCTGCTGGGATGGTGTTTCCCACTGATGCCCAAAGCATGGCAAAATGATGTGCTATGGACAGAGAAAGTAAGAAGATATGAGTGTGTGTGTGTGTGTGTGTGTGTGTGTGTCTGGAAACCACCAAATCAATACAGCACAGTCATGATGAGCTTTCACTGTGTCAATTCTTTATTTGTACAGTACAGTCACATCCTGCTTCCAGCATTCCAGCATACTGAAAAGAAGCTGTGGTCAACAGCCCCTTTAAAGGGATGGTTCACCCAAAAATATAAATTCTGTCATCATTTACTCACCCTCAAGTTGTTCTAAACCTGTATTAATTTCTATCTTCTGCTAAACACAAGAAGAAGACATTTTGAAGAATATGGGTAACCAAACAGTTGATGGGTCACACTGACTTCCATTGTATAGAAAAAAATACTATGGAAGTCAATGGGGCCCATCAACTGTTTCACGAGATCACACGTACATGAAATCATATATAGTAAAGTATGCTTATTTGGCGTGTTATCCGGGGAGGGCTCCGAGGTTAAGCTGTGAAGCTGTCGCGGGACAGAGGTGAGGGAGGGCTATGCCAGCTTTCTTTTGCTCTGATTGGTTGGATTACCTGATCGTGATTTGTTAAATAAACTTAATTTAGTTACCGACATTCTTCAAAATACCTTTTGTGTTCAGCAGAAGAAAAAAATTCATACAGGTTTGGAATAACTTTGGAACAGAATTTTCATTTTTGGGCGAACTATCCCTTTAAGACAAGTCAGTTCAGTCAGCAGTCATCTTGGCAAAACCCCCAGTAGGACCTCATAGGAATTTTCTATGAACATGTATAAGACCTTTCTACTTGAATGGGGAAACACTGAAATCTCCAAAAACAGTTTGTCAACGCAACAGATTATGTTTCCGTAACTCAGACTGACAATAACATTCTAATTTTTCAATCCATAGCTCAAATTATTCTAAAACCCCAACTAACCTTCACTGCATGGCATGCACAGATAACCACTATCACAACACTGATAGGTCTAGTGATGGAGTTCTAGTGATAGGCACTTTCGAAACACTGTTTCATGAAGCTTCAAAACCTTTCGAAATTTTGTTTGAAATAAGTGGTTTGGCGTGTATATCGCTACTTCCTACTGTTTCAAACCATGGTTTTGAAACATTTTCAACTGTAACGCTGTTAAAACGAAAACTATTAAAAATAATTTTTAATTAATTGAAATAAAGCTGAAATAAAATATATATTTTAGATACATATTTTGTTGCCTCTGATAAATAGTCATTAAAAGTCTGTGTAAACACACCTTTTGAGAGAATTGTTTTCCATTTATTTAGTATTTAAATAATCTCTTTTGGTGCATTAAACTTCAGTGCAAAAACCAAAGACTAGGGTTCTGCATGTCATCATCATGGGGATATTAATATCCTTCTGTAGGAGAGACATTTATCATCAATTAAACACTCCACAGTCATATATGGGCCCCACAAGTAGGATCTCAGACTTTCTCTCTGTGTGTGTGTACTGTATGTTTGCTTGTGTGTGTGCATGCATGTGAGAGAGTCACCTGCTTTATCCTTGTCCTGAAGAGTATCATACTGCTGGAACAGGGCCATTCGGGTCTGTATGAACTCGCATGGAGCTTTCCATTCTGCCATTTTATGAGGGTAGAAAAATCTTGTCAGCTTCTCTCGAATTTCTTTGGTTTTTCCCAGCAAGCCAATGGGCACACGGGCCATTAGTAAAGGGAAAATGGCATCAAACTTCTCAAAGTCCTCTCGCAGCTGATCCAGACGCAGATGTGACGAATGTCCATATAGCGTGTTAAACGTGGTCTGAAACATTACGCATTTACAGAACTCATATAGTTCCACCTCTTTCCAATCGCCATCAGGCCCAGACTCTTCACTGGACAGAAAACGGTGTCGCAGGACTTGCTGCAGGTTTCCTATCGTGCTGAACGCGAGAGGGTCGAGAGCAGGCCCCTGCAGCAGGGTGTAGGTCCTCTGGAGGCTGTCACTCATTCCAGGAAAGTGGCCACTCCGTACCGCTGGGAAACCGAACGTCCTGGATGCTGCGCTGTCTGAAAATGTGTGGAAATCCAACTGTTTCCCGTGTTTGATCACAGACGGGTACAGGAGAGGGTTCATTATGAATGTTATGTATCTCCCTAAGGAAACACACAAACATAGGTAGATGTCATTACATCACGACTGATTTGGATCAGAAAACATCTACTAAACATCTCTAATTTTTTAATTAACATAAAAATGTTTATGTTATGTAAATCCATGTTATTTGCCAGCTATCCAAAATGCTATTATGACAACATCTTTCATGACCATATCTTTTTTATAACCATAACTATGTGCGAGCATGTGTTGCGCAATGACAGTGTGTCTGAGAGAAAGAGCAAAAGGAAAACTGTAACTAAAAGTTAGCAAAATATGACAAAATCTTCATTTTGTTAACATCAGAACAAGACGTCCTCGTTTGAAAAAATTACCTCATTTGTATAAGTATTTAAGTAAACGTGTGTGTCAACTATACCTGCGATAAGTACTGTGAAAACATCTCCATGTTCCTTCTGTAGTTGTGTAAGAAACTGTAGGGAGTTTTTTCTGAATTCTAGAGCTTTCCCCAGGAATGGAATCCAGCTTTTAATCAGCGGGGGCTCACCGTCCTTCCTGTAACATGCACACCCAATGTAACAGTTGACAATGCCTTTCGTCTTTCGACAATGCCTGAGAGCCTGCCATTGTCAACATAAAATACTCTTAGACAAACATACAAACTCAAACAAACTCGACAACTCTGTTCTTTTGATAATGTCGCTGTGGTAAAGCGGTGTGCTGAACAAAATCCTTAATTGCTTATCAGTTTTTTTTTCTGCTAGTATTCTTTTAAATGACAAAGCCAGGATGCATTAACTGAGAATACTGTTTAATGCTGATGTATATCTCCCATGGCCTACTTTTCAAGACTGACCAGAAAAGGATGGGGGGGGGGAGGGGCCCTTTGGGAATTAATTCTAATTCTCCAAACTTCCTCCTGAGGTTGCAACTGACAAACTGAACAAAAAGCCACATTGCAGCCCATAAAGGCCTAATTTTAAAATCCCCCCATTATTGTTTATATATATATATATATATATTAGTGCTGTCAAACGATTAAAATATTTAATCGCGATTAATCGCATTAATGTCATAGTTAACTCGCGATTAATCGCATTTAATCGCACATTTTTATCTATTCTAAATGTCTCTTGATTTCTTTTTGTCCCATTATTTTTTTCTCATTTTAATGCTCTTATCAACATGGAAAAGTGGATCGGCTTGCTTTGTGCAAATGTTTTTTATTGAAAACAATATTGGCATATACTGTTCAATTTCACACTAAAACATTATCACTTGGAGCAAATAATCTCTCACACAATATAACACTGTCCATCAATAAAAGGGTGAAATAAATACTGACGAGGTCCTGATATTGACGAGGGGGCGGAGAATTCGCATCAGCTGTGTGTGTGTGTGTGTGTGTGTGTGTGCTGGCCATCATCAAGTGGTATTTCAGACTGGACGTGCTGCGATGATGATAGCTCAGTTCACAACGACAAAACACACAGATCACTTTGGTCTTGTCAATGGAACCATTTGGCAACTTTTTAAAAGTAAACTTTCCATTCAGAATCTTATTGGCATCCATTTCGGCGTCTCACGCTCGTCATCCACTCAAAACTGGACGTTTTGAACGTTCCTATAACATTCAAAAATAACGTTTTTATAACTTAATGGGAACGTTATGAAAACATTCTTATAACCTAAAATTGTTAGCTGGGGAAGAGGAGAGATTCGCGATTGCACTGAACACGTTTTAAGTGCAGGCATATTCTCTGAGTGAGCCCAGAGAAAATTCTTACAAGAGCAGCGTGTATCTGAGAGCGCGCGCGACTCGAGCAGAGAGATTCGTGCTCGGCACATTATATTCCGCGCGCGAGCAGAGAGATTCGCGCTCGCGCATCCGGCTCGCAAGCCCAAACAAGTGTGTGCGGCGTGCCTATTGTTTTGTTTCCGGTCTAGCTAGATCCGCTTGCGCTTTCAAAACGTCCTCGCGCGCCGCAAGCCATTGAAATGAATGGGTTTCATAGCGCAGCGGCCCGCATGCCGTCCTGTTGCAAAAGCATGTGAAAAAAAAACTACAAAGTTTGCTAGGCCAAAAAGACCGTTAATCGCGCGATAAAAAAAGGGTAGTGACATGCTCCCTGAAATTCATACATTTTATATCATATTATAATGCAACTTATTAGGCCTATATATTTATAGAATAGCAAAGTAGGCTTAATCAATATACAAGACTTAACCACACAGATATATAAAGGCTATCATGATCATTTTGCCAAAAATGAACCATGTACTTGTTTAGATTATAATACGTTTTATTTTTTAACTTAAACAAATACAACATATAACATTCGAAACTCATCGGCTTAGACTGCATTTGAAGAAAAATAAACACAACAGTTTTCTGTAGCCTTGTGCGAACTTATTCAATAGAATTAGACTTCTAGAATGTTCTTTCCGGTGCAAAAAATAAAAAATAACATTTTTTTTCTTATCATAGCCTACAAATGTCTTCGGAAACACATTTTACTCGATTTACTGAAGCCTGTAAAATGCATTTGCAGCTGCACAGCTTGCACATTGAGCGTCTGGCTCGCTCAGGCTGCGCTGCGGCAACTGCACATCCAATGGCGCGGGCGCCTCTGACGTGCGACCAATGAGCCAACTCTACGTCAATACACGTCAGCCCGTCAAGGGGGCGCCAAGTCCCCGAATTTGCCATTATAGCAGCGGGTCTTCGTTCATTCATCATAGTCTGTCTGGCATATATATTAGAAGCTATGCGTCTGTCATGGATTTGCACTGAATTGATTCTCAAAAATACGGAACAAAGTGCGTTCCGTATCAGTTCAATACGGAACAAGCCTTTTATGTGTCAAATACGGAACGATTCCGTATTATACGGAACGGTTGGCAACCCTATAACCAACAACATCGCACGAACACACGTCGTGATGGAGAAGGTTGGAAGAAAGCTCGCCTTTAGGCTAGAACATTTAATATATAGCCCATCGTATATATTATTATTGATGCAGTCAAAAACTCTACAATTACTTTGCAACCAGGCCAGAAGCTTTGACTCAGTTTGGCTAGCTTACGTTATCTGAAACTAAGGGAAATGTTAGTGGGTATGGGAAGGAATGAAGACGTATTTCTTCATTTTATTTTAAATTATATATTATACTGTATTAATAGCCCCCTACCCCTGTTATCAAGGCATCAAAATGTGCAACAAACACTTACAACACAATACACATTTCATAAGCTGGAGTGTGCTCTTGTGTACACACACACACCTTAAAGGGATAGTTCACTTTGAAATAAATTTTTGATATGTTTTAGCTTACCTCAAGGGCATCCAAGATGTAGGTGTCTTTGTTTCCGCAGTAATTTCAATTTTGATATTTTTAGGTCAAACCGTTCTTGTCTGTCAGTCATATAATGCAGGTCTATGGTCACCACCTCAAAGAGCATGCACAGAGAAGTCCAAATTAAGCATGATTTAATGACTCGTAAATGTAAGTACACATTGATGGCCTAAGACACGAAACGAGCAGTTTGTGTGAGAAAACGAACAGTATTTATATCGTTTTTACCTCTTGTAACGCACAGACCGAAGCGCCGGCGCCATCAGATCACTTGGACGTGGCTGTTGTTACAAGAGGTAAAAACGATATAAATACTGTTCGTTTTCTCACACAAACCGCTCGTTTCGTGTCTTAGGCCATCAATGTGTACTTACATTTACGAGTCATTAAATCATGTTTATTTGGACTTCTCTGTGTATGCTCTTTGAGGTGGTGACCATAGACCTGCATTATATGACTGACAGACAAGAACGGTTTGACCTAAAAATATCAAAATTGAAACTACTGCGGAAACAAAGACACCTACATCTTGGATGCCCTTAAGGTAAGCTAAAACATATCAAAAATTAATTTCAAAGTGAACTATCCCTTTAATGCCCTTGAGGTAAGCTAAAACATATAAAAAATGTATTTCAAAGTGAACTATCCCTTTAATACTCTATGTTCTTTTGTTCACAATGTCCCACCACACAATAAATCATTATACCATTTCGACTAGACACATTCAAAATGCAAAAACTGATTTGTTTTTCCAAACTGTTTGGAGAAATTTGTTATATTTTTGTAATTTTTGCATATTTGTAATTTTGAAATATAACATTAAAGAGTATATTTGATGTGATGAATTGCTCTGTCATTTATCAGATTTATCAATTGTTATAATTTCAATTTGTGCTGGTTAATTATGAACAATGGGTAAAATTGGGGGGTGGGGCTCCATTAGGGCTCCTCCCCTAACCGCATGTGATCTCACTCCAAGCTTTTGATAAAACTTGAGAACCCTAAAATAGGGGCTCTTTAACATTAGAAAAGGGGGTTTAACCCCTTAGGGTTTGGGTTACAAAATAGAATTATCCAATTCGAGGATGAATTGTTCATCGAGTCGAATGTTTTCAATGAATCATTTAAACCAGTTCACAAAACAGGTGTTGTTTTCATGACTTCATGTTTTTATAAACTGAATCATGGCTACTACAACAATCTGAATTGGAACAAATTACATTGTTACATTAAATTACATCTTTAAAAATACAATGTAAGAAAATGTATGTCTCTCTCTACAACATATGTCTTTATTGGGATATTTTAGAGAATGTATGTAGCCTACATATGGTACACCTACAGGTCTAACCTAAACAGTGGCCTTTTTTATTTCAACCGATGAGTGGCCATATCGGCATGTCAGGAACAACGCGATGACGAAATAGAATCACTGAATCGACTCGAATCGTTCGAAAGAACCGATTCTCGACCATGAGTAGAACATACCCATCACTGGAAGGTTCAATTTCATGAGGTGAACTGAGTAAACAAGAGACCAGCCTGCTGTGAATTATTCATATGCTCTTAGCAGACATTTCTTTGCCAAATATAACTACCTTCGGTCCAGACATTAAATAAGAATCACTTTGATCAAAAAAAGTCTGCCTAATGATAAAAACACACTCCAAATATCCAACATAATCACAACTAAACACAACGTATTTATCTGTATTACAATGAATAAAAATCAGATACATGTACATTCTCAACCAGCAGCAAAATGCTACAGTCAGAAAACTCACCGCCTCCGTCCACAGAACGCGCAAAACAGAAGCACGGAGATAAAGCCCAGAAAGATCGTCAATAGAAAATCCAACATGATCAAAGCCACTGAGTGAAAAACATACAAGAGAGGTCCGGTTTACAAAGCACTAAACGCGATTTATAATACGTCCAGGTTTTGCGAAGGTCACTTTAAAAGTGAAAGAGTGCTTATCAGCATCGCACAAATTAAACATCAGAGTCCACTGAGAGAGTATGACATGTAATGAGGAGATAACACGCGAACAAGGCGAGTGTTGAAGATTTTCAGAAAGTCACGCCCATTGGAGGTCGCTCAAAAGAAAATTAAGCAACAGCCTGCCTTTTTGCTTTACAAAGCTACTTGGGCCATTTAAGCCTTTAAACACACACACAGAGCCATTATCGATACACGCAGCAGCATTTATATAGGCCTAATATATTGCATTGACATATTTTTTCAGACAAAATCAAGACAGAATCTATTTGACTCAGTCCTGCTAACACACACAATATGAATGATTGAATTAATGAATAAAAAAATAAAAAATAGTGCAACAAGTTGGATACGCAAAAAGTGGATATGCTCAGTTTGCAAGATGAAAATAAATGTGTATATTATAAACAATAAATAAAGACTAATTAACGAGACTATGCAGTGTGTGTACATTAATGCTCTGGTAATATACATTCTTTTAACATGGAAATAAAGCGATTTCTGTATAAATACATAGGCTAAATATTGACTTCAAGGCCCTCCATTTTCCAAGACAATTTTGGAGATCTTCACATGGTTAAGATGATTACTCTTGTGCTTCTGCTACAATCATAATCCTATCAACCAAAATCTGGAGTGATTAAAATATTTTACTGAGCTTACCTAGCCTAATATTAATTTCATGACTCCATAAGATCTGAATGCTCTTTAATAAACAAAATGTTCTTCTGGGACCAAATAAAAATATAAACTTGATTTGGAATGGGTTATTTATTTATATAAATTTAAATCATTAATAAAAAATATTTTAACATAAAATAATTGTTTGTCATCTTCAAAAAGTTTGCTGAGGCCCTCTAGTGGGTAGTCTGCTGCTGGACTCCAGGAGCAGGGATGAGAAATAGTGTGGTCACAAGCAGCAGCAACAGACAGTCTTCTGAGTTAAGGAGTGTTAGCGGATCGTGAAAGACAGTTTTTTTTTTTTTTCAATGGCAGCATTGAACAATAAACCACAGAACAGGCAAACAGAGAGACCTTTATGTGTGGAGCAGTAGGGCTTACTGCTGGCATTCAAACACACTGAGTCACAGACTGAGAGAAGAAAGAGTAGCCTACATTTCAAAAGAAGAAAAATATTTATTTTGTATGGAGAGAATCCATCTGTTTTCAGGAACTGTTGGAATTACACCTGGTGATTTATTTTTCTCCCCAACACACATACAATATAAACTGTCTGTGTGTGATCATCTCTCACATGCTGCTGGAGTGTGGTGAAGCGATTATCAAAAGGTTATCGGTTCAAACCCTGCAAAGGTGTTTTTTCCCCCTGAGCAAAGAACAAAAATGTTTCAAAGGGCATGTCCCTCTGATAATTTTTACTGTCACTGTAAAAGTGTATTTTATCCCAGTACAGACGTCACACTCCACATCTCCAGATTCAGTGTAACATTGAGCAGGACGAGCTTGTAGTTTTGTCATCTTGAGTTTCTCCACCACTTCAGCCAGCATGGTGTTTTTACCTAAAACAGGTCTTGTAGTGAAGGTCTGTCTGCACTGAGGGCAGCTGTAGACTCCCTTGATCATCCTGATCCCAGCAGCCTGTGATACAGTTCATACAGTAACTGTGTCCACAGGGAATAGTCACTGGATTCTTCAGTAGATCCGATACAGACAGAACTGATCCTGAGCCAAAGAAACACTATATTCTGAGATTTCACAGTGAGTAGAAACACATACTGTTATATTTCCTGGTCTTGTGTTAAGAGAGATGTGTTTACTTTAATATGATCTAGAAACAATAAAAAGGTCAACAAGTTTAGAGATTGTGAAAATGCAAAGCTGTAACAATAGATGGCGCTCTTACACTGTTTTCATGCTGTGAGCCTAAATCTATCTATCTATCTATCTATCTATCTATCTATCTATCTATCTATCTATCTATCTATCTATCTATCTATCTATCTATCTATCTATCTATCTATCTATCTATCTATCTATCTATCTATCTATCTATCTACAAAAACAATAAAATTAAGCATTAGTTTGCGAGACCATAAGAACAGAAAGTCAGTCAAGTCTCCCCATATTTAAAATATGGTGTTCCAATTATTATCATATTTGTGTAGGCTACTGTGGTATTTACATGCCACTTCAATGTAACATGGTACAAGAACATGGAAGTGCAAGGATACTTTATGTCAGAAGATCTCCTTTACATCATCATATAGTAGACTTAACTCCAATTTTAACAAGAAAATCTAAAGAAAGACTAATAAGATTTTCTTGTTATAATTGGACTTAACATTTAAACTTTTAAGGGAAAAGATGAAAGTAGTCTGGATGACCATAGTGTAGGCTAGTGGTATTCTCACGCCGCAGCTGGTTTCCAGGGGTGCGCGACTGCGCGTGTTATAAGGGAGGTTTGCGAGCTTGTGGTCAGTGGTGGCTGGTGGGGGTAGACAGCTGCCCGGTCTCGCGCAGTGCCGTTTTCATATATGGTCACGTAATCATGGCAACATTTACGTACCCATGCTAAAAACAGACCAGACAAGCGCGTGGAGGAAGGTGACGGAGCGGCCTACGAGTGCCACGTACGGAGACAATATTACAACTGGATTTCTTTGAAAGGAAATAAAAAAAATAAACAGAAGAAGACACACCGGAGTGTGTTTGTCAAGCGCGCGCTCCGCGTGATGAGTGTGGGTTTGGATTATTGGTGCCCTAGAACGCGCGAGACCATGGAGAGTTTGGAGAGGCAGCTGATATGCCCCATTTGCCTTGAGATCTTCACCAAGCCGGTGGTAATCTTACCGTGCCAACACAACCTCTGCCGCAAATGTGCCAATGACATCTTTCAGGTACCAACAATACGTAAAATTAAACTTGGTTAACAATGTTTAAAACAATAGTGTTTTGGAACATGATATTTCATAACACCATAATTCAAAAACCAGCTTGAGTGTGTCTAGCTGGTAGGCCTGTATTACTGGTCATTGGAATGGCTAACTTTAGCTTGAAATAGCTAAACTAGCTAGTTGAATCCTCCGTAACATATTCCAAAACTACCAGCTGAGCTTAAGCTGGATTTCTAGGCTATAAATAATGGGCAAAATGGGTCGTATTTATTTTTATTATACATAAAATTTCTAATTAACTACAAAAGAGAGTGGGAAATTTTGTTCAAGAATTAGGGTTATGACAAGAAAATTGATTAAAGTGGTAACATTTAGAAGAGTCATACAAATATCAGGATTGGAACAAATGTATAGTTAAAATGTATAGTTTTAATTACAGTTAAAAGAAGAGTGTAATAAGAAACAAGCTGGATTTGGTACTAAGCTAGACAAAATACTTTTGAGTAAGTTATTATTATTGAATCACAAATTATTTTTTATTTATTTTCTTCTGTCAATGTATTTAGATGTTTTTATTTATTTACATGTAATCCCTTGTAAGGAAAATTTGAAATAATTTAAGTAAAATCCAAAATGTATATAACAAAAATATTTGTGTGTATGTTTCAGGCCTCAAACCCCTACTTGCCCACACGAGGAGGTTCTTCATTGGGCTCAGGCGGCAGGTTCCGCTGCCCATCCTGTAGGCATGAAGTGGTTCTGGATAGACATGGGGTGTATGGCCTGCAGAGGAACCTGCTGGTGGAGAACATCATAGATATGTACAAACAGGAGTCTAGCAGGTACACTTGCAGCTTCATTTCACCTTCTCTAATTATTTATGCTGTCTAATCATTTCAGACTTTCCTCTATTCTATTCTATTCCAGCACATGGTCAATTGTGTGTGTGCGGGACTATATTTATAAGTAGGCCAATGTGACAGGAGCTATTTCAGACACACCTTTTGGAGGGGACTGTATTTATCAGTCCCCTCCAACCCCCAACACACACAGACACACACACTTGGAAACACATCAACATGAGCAACAGCAGTTAGACTTTTACTTTCTCTGTCTGTGCACTTCTCTATCACTTTACATTTTAGTTGTACTCAGTAGAGGATGCAAACTAATAGAAATTAAACTAAACAAAAACTATGTGTTATATTGTGTTACTTTTATAGGGAGGGGAGTATTTCATTGCTTGGAAATTTGTGTCTCTTTGTTGTTTTTCAGAAGATTCTTGTTTTCTCTTGTTTGGTGGGTGTGTCAGAACTGTAGTCCAATCAGCAGCAACATGTATATAAAGCACGCGGTATTAAAGTGAACTCGCACAATGGGTTCAAGGAAAGTCATTTACAAATGTGTTCGATGCAGCTCGGTATATGCAACTGAGGATATTAGAAGACATGTTTGTTGTAAGTTTTATTGTAAAAATATAGGATATCAACATAATGATGTAGTTGTTTATATTTTTAGCTTAATTGCAAGTGTATGACATTTGGTATAGAAATAAACAATGGTAATTAAGTGCTTTTCCTAAAAATGAGAAAGAAAATACAGGGTATTTGAACTACAAATAAAGTCAGTATGTGAGGCTAAATAGATGTGTTTTAATCTGAATTAGGTAAGATGTGTGCTTCCATTTCTGTTTCAGCAAATCCCTTCACTCGATTGGGATGTTCTCTTGTGTTCTGGGCGGCAAGTGCAGTAACTGTAACATCGGGCATATTTTCTAGTATTAAACACATATTTATACCGACTTCATCAGGCTCCGAAAATTCTTCACAAAGAACACAAAGAATGGCCTTCTCAGCTGCCATAGTTGCAACTCTTGCGTCATCAGAACAGTGTGTTCAACGCATCACCGTTTCTGTTTAAAAAACGTTGTGCAACGTTTTGTCGGCGCTGAACGCAGCCCTGGCCTTGGAGTCTTTACTAACGAGCTGATGAGTTGATTCAGGCGTGTTTGATTAGGAAGAGTGCGAAAATGTGTAGTGTTGGTGTGCCTCCCTGAACAGGGTTGGGAAACACTGCTCAATACAGCCATTTATATACGTTTTTTTAAAACATAGGTACAAAGATAGACAATTGAAGTAAAATCTCTCTGATTCTCTGTCCGCAGCAGTAAGCCTGAGCCAGAGGTGAAGAATGATGAGTTGATGTGTGAGGAGCATCAAGAAGAGAAGATTAATATATACTGTGTGACCTGCTCTGTCCCCACTTGTTCCTTATGTAAAGTGTTTGGGAGTCATCAGACCTGTGAGGTTGCTCCACTCAAATCTGTCTACGAGACCCAGAAAGTGAGACTTTTTTAGTCTATTTTTCTGCTTTTCTTATCATCTATCTGCATCACTGTATTCTTTATCTCATGATGATTGATCCGTTTATATTTCTGTGATTGTGTGTGCAGACAGAGTTGTCTGATGGTGTTGCTTTGTTGGTTGGCAACAATGACAGAATTCAGGGCATCATCAGTCAGTTAGAGGAAAGCTGCAGATCTGTGGAGGTCAGTGTCTGTGTCTATTATCATTATCAATGACTGATCCTTTTTTTTGTTGACCAATTCCATGGCATCATAACTATGATTTCTTACATTACAGTCCTAGTAATGATGCAAGTGCGTATGTGTTTGTGTGTAGGAAAATGGGCGTAGGCAGAAGTCTCGTGTATGTGAATGGTTTGATCGTCTGTACGCTCTTTTGGAAGAGCGCAGAGGAGAACTCGCACTGAAGATCACTGCAGAACAGCAGGAGAAACTCGATTACATCAATAGCCTACAGCGCAAGTACATGCACATATACCACATGACACAAAAATAAAGAGTAATATAGAAGATCACATTCGTGATGATAGGTAATCTAATTGTCTGTATAGGTGACAAATGATTATGAAGAACAGCTGCTATTCTGATGAAAAATACTTGAATTTAATTGTAATGTACTTTATTATATAAATGTATAACATTATATACCATTCAAAAGTATGGAGTGAGTAAGAAATTAATACTTTTATTCAGCAAGGATACATAAAATTTACATAAAAGACCTTTATGTTACAAAAGATTTCTATTTCAAATAAATGGAGTTCTTTTGAATTTTCTGGTCATCAAAGCATCCTGAAAAATTTGTATCAGTTTCCACGAAAATGATAGAATGATTTCTAAAGGATCATGTGACACTGTGACTGAAGACTGGTGTAATAATGGCTACTGAAAATTCTGTATTTTTGATCAAATAAATGCAGCCTTTGTGAGCATAAAATACTTATTTCAAAAACAAAATTTTGAATGGTAGATAAATAATAGATGCTCATCAAATATCCATAATTATTTTGTTGTTAATAAGTTTATCTGCTCAACTTCAAATAATGTTCTTTACATAATAATTCCTCTATTTTCCCATACTAGGTATGTTTATGCGTGTGTATGTTTACAATCTGCTAATCACAGTAATCACCTGTGCAGGTACAGAGAGCACTTGGATAACGCAGCCAAACTAGTGGAGACAGGAGTTCAGACAATGGAGGAATCTGAGATGGCCATCTTCCTGCAGGTCTACAATGTTCTTTATTACATGCTTTTTTTTATTTTCTTCAAAAAACAAACAAAAAAACACTTAATGTAATATAATTTGGTACATATTAGAGAATGAAGCATATTTTTTTCCTAAGCAATGGAGTATGAAGTCTCTAATCTAAATGTCTCTTTAACAGAATACGAAGCCTCTACTACAGAAGTAAGATTCAAATAATCACCATTTTACTGATTCTAAAAACATTTAAACTGTCAGACACTCCTTTTTTATGCCATCTAATTCATTCTGTCTCTTTCATGTCAGAATTGCAGAAGGCAGGAATGTGTCTCATTTAGAAAAGGTAGAGCGTGGATATGAGAATATGGATCATTTCACTGCAAACTTCCAGCCTGAACGAAGAGCAATACTCAGCATAGACTTTATCAGGGGTAAACTAACTCTAATCCTAACCTAAATTGTCAGGTAAGGTTTTATTGGAATCTGTCTCTTTATAAGGTATTTTTCTCTTACTTAGATGGTGACGACAATGAAGAGGATGATGATGAAGAATTAGCTGGTACTGTTAGTCCTGAGACCCCGCAGAGACAAACACCTGTACCGAACCCCCCACCAATGACAACAGACTCCTCCCAAATGTCATCAAAACCCAACCAATCAGTGAAAATCAACCCGGCAGAGAACACGCCCTTATTAACGCCCACTCCAGACTCCAGTCACAACCCTTCTACAGATGCGCCAGCTCAGGTAAGGGTTTCTCCCTCTTTTAATCTCATCCATATTTGTGATGCCTTGATTATTTAATAATATTTTTTAGGATTGATCAGTAATGTTTGTAAGGTTAAGACACTGTGGAAGACACAATTGGAATCTGAGGACATTATGGATCATAAAGCAGCAGCTGCTGTGTTGGGATCAGCTTACATTTTGAGATTATACCTTATGATTCAAACACATGACCCCAGACACCAAAATATGGACACTTTTCTCATTTGTTCTTCATTTTAAATATATTATGGGATTTAAAATGAGTGATATTTAACTTTGTCAAATAAAGTTTCAGTGAAACATTTCTGTAAAATTCAGCTAATTATATTGCAAAATTATAATTTTGAACATGCATTGATTTCATTTCTGTGTCCGAACATTTAAAAATGTTGCCTTTGGAGGCTGCATAAGAAGGCATCAATGCACGTCAGAATCCAATGTTAGCTTCACTTCCTGTCTCCTGAAATGCCTTCATCTGGTCTATTTTTGAAGGCAGCATAGATGTATCCTTCGCTGCCTTTGATATCCCACAATCCTGTGCTTTCCATTTTGTTACAGTTGAGCTAGAAAAAGAAAGATGGCGTCTGAAAGTTGTGGTTGGTGGTCAGTTTGTGTGTAAGTGTCCATTTGCAACCAACGTTGTCAACTTCTGATGTCATTTCTAGCAAGAATATTATAGTTATAGTAATTAAATATTTGCTTAGTTATCACCAAACCTAAACTATTTTGCTGTAGATCATTTGACACGTCAGCGACCTAAATTTTCAGACACAGCATATATCTTATGGCCTTATTATTTCACAATATCATTCTCATGGGCTTAGCTAAATTTTGTTACTTTTAGAATCAGAAAGAGGTTTGGCTGTAACAGTAAGTGCCCTCAGAAATACAGAATTAAAGAAAACCATACAGAATACGAACAGTCCACTTGGGGCTGGCCATCATTAGAATGTCCCTGTGATTAAAACATATAAGAAACAGGCTGGTATCTTCAAAATCTGAGCTGCTAGACATCTGAACCTTGAAGATGAAAACAGCCTGTTCCTGAGTTACGAGTGAAAATTGCCTTGCCCATTCGTGACCCTTCCAGTCATTTCGACATTATTTCATATGACCACATATATGCTGTAGAGTTTTCTGACCACAAATCACTATCAAACCACTTTTGTTCTGTCTGTCTGTCTCTATGTATCTGTCTATCCATCTCTCTTTCTCTGTCTTTCCCATACATTTAGGTAACTGCCGGTCCCAGCCAGACATCTGAGGATGAACCACGCCATGTTTTCTCTTTTTCCTGGTTAAATGTGCCAAAATAAATTCAGTTGGTAACCCTGCAACATCCCAGTGACCTTCCAGAAAAACCTGTTGTTCTTCATAACTAATATTTTGTTACTTTGACAATCATAAATATATTGAATAGATAGGAATTTGAAAAGGTAAAAACCACAACTGTTAAATATAAAATGATGACAATCTTTACTGAAGTTGCTGACTAAAATGCAAAATAAAGGATTATGAATAAGTGTATAAACATTCTCTTTTGTATATGTTAATAATGGCTGTTTCTGGGGGAAAACTTTTAAAGATAGGAAAACGATTTATACATTGAAAGGTAGGAAAAGTAGGAAAAGGCCAAACTGGATAAAAAGACACCAAACACAAAGTATTCACGTGGGTAAACCATAATCATGTGTTGTATTACTTTAGGAATTGAATTAAAAACATGCTTGTGTAGTTCGTTTTCTTATTTTCCTAAATCGTCCATCATTTTGCGGTTGTTGCTCGCGCGCTGGGCCAGTTGTTCGGCTCGCGCCATCTGCAGCACCTCGCGCAACAGGTGAAAAGTCAGATCCAGCGAGATTGGTGGATGTGGATCCTCAGACCGGCGCTCACGTTCCACGAATCTGTTCATGATCCCGTTACCGACACTACCGATCTTACCTCCTAGCCGCTGCGTGAGCTGCAGCTGAAGAGCCTCGGCGCGGGACGGGGTTCTCCGGTCGGGCGCGCGCGGGCTGTGAACGGCATTATCCAGTCTAATGAAGTACTCCTCTCCCAAACGCATCAGAACTGGCAGCTGCGTGTCTGTGTGTCCAGGAGCGGACTCAGACAGCGAGACGAAGACCCAGAGAGACACCGCAGCGAGTAGTACGTGCAGCTTCATTGAGGGAAATTCCCAGGAATCTGAATAATATACGATAATACGAGTACAGTAGGCAGTACAAAATATAGAAGGGTGGCTATACAGCAGGCTACAATAGGCGATACAAACGTCCAGGAATCCTGGACGTTTGTACTAGGCTATATATTCCTAATGTAAATAAAAATCTAATACGGCTACATATGTACGTGTTCCTAAAGTAGCCTATTGCTAGCTATGACTAGTGAAAAGTCTTGTATTTCACATTTTTCTATTTAATACAAAGTTTTTATTACAAAGAAAGTTTGAGAATATATTTGGTATTTATTTAGTATTTTTCTTTAATGACAGCATCACCTCAGATGATACAACTGCAAAACTTGCAAAAACTGATGCATGTTCTCCGGCATAATAAATTGAGAATATTAATATGGAATTCCAAAGAGCATTTTCAGCTTCAGTGAAAGAATGACTTTCGCACACTGTAAAAATGCTTTCTAATGTTTAATGTAGGCTATTATTTTTCACAGTCTTTTGTAGGCGTGTGTTGAGTTCATGCTCACCTCAGGTGTTCTCCGGATGTTTGAGAGAGTCTGCTGTCGTCGGTGTAGCGCGACCATCGCTGGGAGTTTATTTATATGACGCGAGATTTCGGAGATGACAGTCACCAGAATGAGTAACGGAATAATTGGCTGCGGTTCAAGTAAGTAAAAAATGAAAATACTCTTGGATTCCGTCCTGTGTTTAGTACACTGTATATTGACTCAAGAGGCAGTCTCCTCTGAATTTACCCTTTTACTGTCTATGGAATTTACCGGGGCTTTCTTAATTCGTGGAATCAATCCATGGTAGATTGAGAGACTGCTGTTGACGCCGAGGGAGGGCAGTTTACGTCATTCTCAGAAATTTGAGAATTAGAATGTTTTTGGATTAGATTAGTTTTGTGTTTAATAACGGCAAGAAATTAAATAGTTGCCTTTATTTAGATGTGTTGCTGTGCTGAGTTCCTGATAATTTATATTATTCTGGGATATATATATATATATATATATATACATATATATATAATATTATTACTGACAGATTAATTAGCCATCTCAGAGTGGTTAATTTGTTAGAAAAGCTGTTCTGATAAAGTCAGTGAAACACAAACAGTTGCTCCACACCTTACAGTTTAACAAAATTAATTAAAAAGTAAGTGTTGTATAAAACACTGGCAATTAGGCTATTATAATATGTATGCTATATATACCCTAATAAATGGCGACTAACGAAAAAGTACTTCATAACTGTAGCCTACTTCATAAAGTTCATAATTCCTTTTGTTGTTTTAATTTAGCAAATTTTGCAGAAAAGCATATTAGTTTAAGCTCCCATTGTGACAATTTAAGTCATACAGTGACAATCTGCCCTGCTATTGTGTAAAAAATATAGGGGATGGATGGGGGAAGATGCCCCCCTTAAGAACAATGTGGATTTACTTTTAAATTGTAACATATTTAGAATGTTTAGCATGCAGGATGATGATGCATCAGCCAATGTGTTATTATAGGAAATAAATAGAAACATTCGCTAATTTAGTTCTAGCACAACATATTAAAATATAGCATATATAGCAGTCAAATATTAAAAGAGGGGTAAGATGGCCCCTACTGGGGTAAGTTGTCCCCCTGGGGTAAGAAGCCCCAGACTTTTACAGAATGTTTATAGCTGCTGTCCGTAACTTTTTTGGGTTAAAAATTATCCAAAATAATAATAAAAAAAAAAAAAACATAACCAGCCAGTGTTCAAAAATATCTGCTTGCTTTTGCCCGATTCAAAACGGTTAGCTTGTAATAATGATTTTAATTCCAGTGGTACTGGTGGATTTCCGCAGGAAATTCGAGCATGTCTTTGCGTAATTACGTCACATCTGTACACATAAAGAAGGCGTCCCGGCTAGTCGGCTATATTGCGTGAGGATGTTGGAGGTGGACATTTTTAGCCTTTTCTCACAGCATTAAATAATTAAACTTATGGCGGATACAGAAAGGTTCAAACGACAATCCCCAGTGACAACTGGACATTCACCACTTGTAAAACCCCAAATAATTCGGACTTCAGAGTGGGTAACGTTAGAGAAAAAAGAGACTGCAACTGGCCCACGCGAAAACAAGGATAAACATCGGTTCAAAACGGACGCAGAGACGGCTTTTTTTCTTTTAGGACAGGTAAGACATTTCAATAGTTCAATCGTGTAACAGTAGCACACTTGTTCGCTTAATTCACACAGTTACGGAGTTTCCTGTCTTTATTCGTTTAGCTATTATGGTAAATATTTTGTGCTAGCTATGAGAGGGAGCAATTCACCTCTACTCCAAGCAAACCAAACCGGCCTCCTCCGAAATTATATATAGTTTTAAATATGCATCGGATTACAGATACGTGTTTTTTTTTCTTTTCTTTTTTCTCAAAGAAAACCAGTAAAGAAACATTAATTTATTGGTATGACAATTAGAAATTAGACTGCATAGAAATAGAAACTGAACTACAGGGTAATCATAATACACATTAAATGTAGTCACAATGCTGATGTTGATAATTTGAGAACAAAGTATAATTTGAAAGGTTTGACGCGATCGTCAGGGGCCTCACTAGGATTTTCATTTTAGGGGGGCTAAGCCCCCAATATGATTTTTAAACAAATTATAAAAAAAGGTAACACTTTAGTTTAGGATCTAAAGATCACTATTAACCATTTTCATTACGATGCAAAGGCACGGTTTTATAATAACTGTGGTCCCAAATGTGAGGCAGGGCAAATAGGGGGGTTTGGGGTCTCCCCGAGAAAATTTTGATTTCTCTGATCTACATATGTGCATTTTAAGATGTTCTGAAGGCCAAAAAACTTGGATAGTGGGCAGCTGACAATTTTTCTCTCCTCATCAGCAGCATCACTTTTTTTCTCTTTGTTTTTCTCTTGCCCTGTCTCTTCCCCTCCTAAAGCTGAGCTTTGACTGATATAGGCTTTTCATTTTTGTCTGTCAGTGAAGAAAGTAAACATAGGGTCAACTGATAGGTTGATTTTGCCTATGAATCATTTTCTCAGACGCGTTTATTTACTGAAAGCTACTAAAGTTAATTAAGTTTATTAAATGCATTCACAATATGTAGGCTACACATTTATTATTGATCTTATGCCTAATACAGGGCCGTAGACAGGGCTTTATAATCACAGAGGTCCTAAATTTGAGATTGGTAGGGGGTTCAAATTTTTTATTTCTGATATGTGCATTTCAAGACGTTTGAAGACCAAAAAAAAGGATAAGAAATAGCTTTAAAACCATGTCAGTGGGCAGATTATTTGTCAATACCTCCTCTCTTCTCATCTCCATCACTCTTCCTTTTTTTCTCAGTCTCTTCCTCCCTTTCTCTTCCCCTCCTAAAGCTGAGCTTTTTTAATTTACTAAAGGCTACAATTTGTATTATATTCTCAATATGTACACATTCATTATTAATCTTGTGCCTAACATGATGAAAACGGCTTTGTTAATGTTTCTTGTAAACTAATTATTACATTACATGAGTTACACGAGTGTATAGGCCTATTTTCAGTTCAAAATGGCGAAATTAGACAAAACTATATTAGTTTGCCTGATTATTTTTTGTCATTCGTTTAACATTTATGACCTAAAAAAAGTAAAATATGAAATGTTAAGTTTAGCTACTTACATCTTATCTCGCACTTGACCGTACGCGTCGAGTCCATAGACTGTAAAAAATGGTCGTGTCGCACTGTTAAAATTCGCGCTCAGCAGCGTCTGTGAACATAAAGGCCGCCTACTTTGATTTGATTGGTCGTCTCTGACATTGACGAGCAGTGACAGACCAATGAGGCTCAGATGAACACACAAATGAACACACACACCCTGTCCTCTGTTTCTGACGTGCTCTCTGCACGGCGCAGCTGTGGATTGAGAACGTGCTGAATCTGATTATAACAAGACTGAAGCGAACACGAATTTGTGTAGCCTACATTAATCTCACATTTTTAGGGGGGCTTGGCAGAAGTTTAGGGGGGCTGAAGCCCCCCTAAAAAGGGCCTAGTGACGCCCCTGGCGATCGTTATATTTAATCAGCACGATTTACTGCAAGGCTTTCCCCCCTTAGTTGATGTGGATGTTACTTACTTGTTCAGATGACATTTTCCGATGAAAATTCGTATGTTGTCATGGTCATACTGTAGGCCTACTTCCAAAAGTAGAATGTGTGAGTGATTCTGAATGCCAGTTTCCACATCGGCGCGGTGACTGACAGACTCGCAGTCTCAAAACATTGTGTTCATCCGCGCTGTTTCATGCCGATGTGCAACTCACGCAAAGTTAATAATTCCGCGAATAACTGCAATTACAGATTTCAAACAGAGATGGCGACAAAGAGGAAAAATGCCGGACTGCAGCTTTAAATGACTTTCGATATCATTATTATATTTATATATTGTTAAAGTGTAATCTATATAAAATACTAAAACTATTGTATTAAAAAATTTTTTTTTAACAATTCGGTTGATAATAATTGAATAACCGATGACAGACAAAGCGGAATTCCAGTAAAAGAGATTAATCTGAAAGGTAAAATTATTCTACGAAATATATATAGACATTTGAATATTTACTTGAAGATGTGTCATAATAGCAACACTATGAATGCAATTTAATGATTTCACTCAACTAACTTATAGGTTTTAGTGAAAGCAGAGATGTCTGAAATGTAATTACATATAATTCATGGAAATAGTGAAATACTGAATAATAACCCCATTAATTACAATAATTATTACATTTTAAAATAACAACATTATTTACAGCTAACCATGGGTCATTCGTGCCAATTCTGGGGGGAGGGTCATTTTACCCAAGGGTCTAATTTTATCTTTTTACTTCAAAATAAAAGCTATGACTTTTATTCCACAAATATCTCTCTCTCTCTCTCTCTCTCTCTCTCTCTCTCTGAGAGAGAGAGAGAGAGAGAGATATTTGTGGAATAAAAGTCACCATATAGTCTATTTCAGACACTTGCCAACACACACAGTAATGTTTCCGCCTCATGAGCGCATACCTGTCAGCAGGTGGCGGACGTGTCTGCGGGCGCGCGCTAGAGGGCACGAGCAGTAATCATGGCAGGCGGTGAGAGAGTCGCTCATCTGATGCGCCAGCTCGCGAGCGCGGCGTAAGTTTCAGTATTTCAGTTCATTTCATCGTTAAGATATTAAAGTGTGTTTATAGTCTGTGCACTTTAATATTTATATTTGTGTATAGGCTAAGAATGTTGTCTGTACTCAATGCCCTGAGAGTTGTAAACAAACCCTTAAAGTGATAGTTCACCCCCCACCATAATTTAGTCTGACACACTCAAGTTGTTTCAGAGCTGCATGACTTTTTTCTTATTTGGAAAAAAAGAAGATATTAGGCAGAATGACAGCATATAGTCTCCGTTTAGGGCTAGGCCTACTTTTATTGCATTTTTTTCCTCTCTCGCCAGAATGGTTACTGAGTCGTCCTGGCAAGCACCTCCTTTTTGTTTTACACAGAATAAAGTAATATAGATTAGTATCTATTTTCAGTAGTATTTTTTGCATGCTATGTTTTATAGGTGCAGATGTCCCGCTCATTCTCAAGCGTATTCCCACACTTATAACCGAGGTAAGAATAAGAGATTTTAGAGATTTTTCTCTGTATAAAAGAACTAATATCTGAGTGTGTGTGTTTCATATGTGTAGTATCTGCAGGTGAGGCTCATATATGTGAACGCAAAACAGACTACGCATTTGAAGTAAGCACATGCATGCATTTATTATGTAATTGTGCATTGTGGAATATAGTTTTACCACTTATCGTATAGTTTTTAAAATACTGTGTTAAATAATTTGCACTTATTTATAGTGAAATACTTTTCTCTTAATGAATGTCAGTCAGGCAAGCGAAGAGATGTCAGATTATAATTGCAAGCCTGTGAATATCCAGGAATAAAATCATAACATCATAGGTCTATAATAATAATAATAATAATAATAATATTATTGTTATTGTGGTTATTCATTTCATTTTTTGTTGTCCTATTTCAGATGGCTTGTTCAAATATCAGATTTGGAGCAGGAGTTACCAGAGAAATTGGCATGGTAACTTTTTTGTTTGTTTTTTTCACCCAAAAATTACAGTTGTATCATCATTTACTCACACTCAAGTTGCTAATGTATTTTTATGAACGCCATTTGTAAGCATTGAACTGATTAGGTTTTATTATAGCTCATCTTATTGCTCTCTCTCCTCACTTCAAGTCAGTCCTGTTTTGGATTTGTCAGTCATTGGTTGTGCTGTTTTGGCTGATTTAATCAGGATTTGCAGAACATGGGAGCACATAATGTGTGTCTGATGACAGATAAAACCCTGTCTCACCTGCCGCCGGTTGCAGCAGTGCTGGACTCAATGACAAAACATGGAGTCAAATACAAGATCTATGAGGATGTGCGAGTAGAACCAACCGACAAAAGGTTAAAAAAAATGTGACAGAAAATGTGCTGATTTTTGTCCGTTTTTGCTGATGACATTATAAGTGTTTCTGATTATAAACAGAACACAGAAGTGAGTGAAAGCAACTTCTCTTTCTCTTTTCAGCTTTAAAGCAGCAATTGATTTTGCCAAAAAAGGACATTTTGATGTGTATGTTGCTGTGGGCGGGGGCTCTGTGATTGACACCTGTAAAGCAGCCAATCTCTATGCATCTCATCCAGAGGCAGAATTTCTAGACTTTGTCAATGCCCCAATTGGAAAAGGAAAACCCATCACAGCCACACTGAAGCCATTAATCGCTGGTACAAAGACATACACAGAGCCAAACTTAATATTACTTTTTTTCTTCCTTTCTGTCTCTCTCTCTTGTTAATGGTGAACATTTAGCATGTGCATATAACTACAGACCACAGCTGAAGAGACCAAACATTGACCACAGACCAACCTTCTATTTACTTTAAAGTTTACATTACATTGTTTTATTTTTTTATTTACATTTTGTGTGTCTGTATGTCTGTGCATGTGTTAGTTCCTACTACGGCTGGAACGGGGAGTGAAACCACAGGAGTGGCGATCTTTGACTTTGAGGACATGAAGGCCAAAACTGGTTTGCTGAAACATTTTACTCATTAACATTTCGTCTCTGTTCTCGGTATGCTAGATACAGAATTCTGAAAGGTTGAGTACTGAGGTTTAAGATGAGATAATGGTTAAATAGTTAAGGTGTAATGATAGAGGTTGAGTTCTTTGTACTTTGTTTGTTGTGTGAGTTTAACACTTTAATGTGTGTGTCTTTTCAGGTATTGCAAATCGAGCATTAAAGCCTGCTTTAGGGATGGTGGATCCCCTACATACTCTTCACATGCCATCCAGAGTTGCAGCTAACAGTGGGTTTGACGTGCTCTGGTGTGTGTTTACATGTACACTTTACTTATTTACCATATACAAACCAAGGCAATCACTTAAAGATAAATTCCTTTAGTGTACAGCAAGAAAATGTAAGTATACTGACAGAAAGCACTGATTTGATAGTTTCTGGTTGGGCTCATTTTATGCAAACCTGCTCTATTATATTCCCATTTGGTGCTTTTAACATTTTGAATAAAAGGAGATCACTTTTTTATATATTAACCTAATTTATTCATGTGACGACAAAGCTGAATTTTCAGCATCATTACTTCAGTCTTCAGTGTCACATGATCCTTCAGAAATCATTCTAATATGCTGATTTGGTGCTCAAGAACTTATTATTATTATCAATGTAAAAAACAGTTTCTGTGGAAACCGTGCTACATTTACACCTTTAAAAAGGTCTTTACTGTCACTTGATTTGTTTAATGCATCCTTGCTGAATAAAAGTATTAGTTAAAAAAAAAAAATCTTATGTTTAGATTATGATATTCATAGTGTTTGGTTGAAATCTTTCTCTTTTTAGTCATGCATTAGAGTCATTCACTGCATTGCCGTATAACCTGAGAAGTCCCTGCCCACCCAACCCCATAAATCGCCCTGCTTACCAGGGCAGCAATCCAATCAGTGATGTCTGGGCAAGACACGCTCTCATGATCGTTGCCAAATACTTGAAACGGTATGTTGAGTGAGGTCATGTGATTATTTGTGGTTTATTGAATATTTGGGTACATTATTTTTATACATTTTAAAAACATTATATTTATATGTAATATTGTTAAGATATGAATATGTTTGTGTGTTGTAGGGCGGTGTGTGATGCCGGAGATGTGGAGGCTCGCACCAGTATGCACCTGGCCAGTGTGTTTGCCGGAATTGGCTTTGGCAATGCAGGAGTCCATTTATGGTAATTAAAGAGAACTAACATTAAATTAACATCAAAAAGTGTTGATTCTGGCAGCATCGAATCACAACACAATTAAAAGACTGCTAATGGAATTGCTAGTGCTAAACTGCCATCATTTTCCATATTTGAACATATCAGAACAGAGAGCACAGGTGGACTGAATGTATTGCTGTGAGAGTTTAAGGAAAGGCATAGAGATTTTGCAGCTGTACAATGATGTGCTTCCAATAGTTCTATTTTTCTATTGATATGTATTTGTGGAAATTATCTGATAATGCCTTTTTGATTGTTCTTTTTTTATGTTCAAGTCATGGAATGTCATATCCCATTGCCGGGAATGTTAAAACTCACAGGGCTAAAGGCTACAATGTGGAACATCCTATAGTGGTAAATATAAACTGCTCTACATTCAAAAGTTTGGGGTCAGTATGATTATTTTAAATAAAAAGAGAAAGTGACCGTAAAGAGATTTATAATGTTACAAACTATTTTATTTCAAATAGATGTTATTCTTTAGAATTTTCTATTCTTTAAATAATGCTGAAAATATGTATTACTGTTTCCAAAATAAAAGGAAATAAAATACAATACAATTGGGTAATAATAATAAATGTTTCTTGAGCACCAAATCAGATTCTGAAGTTATGGCTGCTGAAAATTCAATATTGCCATCATAAGAATTTTAAAATATATTAAAACGGAAAATGTTTAATTTGTAATAATATTTTAATATTACTGTATTTTTTATAAAATAAGTGTAGCCTTGGTGAGCATTAGAGACTTAAAAAACATTTAAAAAAATCTTATTGTCACTTTTTAATGATAGTGTGTTTCTAGCCTAATACATGCAATATCACAATTATATATTCTGTAATACATAATAGTACTAATTCTAGTACTAACACTAATAGGTTTTTTTTTGTTCGTGGCGGATTCCCAGTGTTTTTCACGCTATAGTTTAACTGCCTTTCTCTTTCAGCCCCACGGACTCTCTGTAGTTCTTACTTCACCTGCTGTTTTTGCCTTCACTGGAAAAATGTGTCCTGAGCGCCACCTGGAGGCAGCACAAATACTAGGTATCACAATTTGAAGGCCAATCTCAAAATTTTCAAATATTTATTAACACTGTAATTTGACAGTAGCTTATGAAGATTTAAAATGTAACTTTCTGAAAAGTTCAAAAGTGTATTCATTTGGGTTGCTGTATTGGAAAGGGACATGGTTATTGTGTAAAACGGATGTGAGGTGCATTGATTATGTGTTATTCACTGTAATTTGTGGATGATTTTATAGAAAATGCTGCTTTTGAGAGCACTGTAAGATTGAATTGATGATGGTATGTGTATGTGTTTCATAAGGTACTGATTTGAGTAACATCAAGAAAGATGATGCTGGCCGCGTGTTGGCGGACACTCTCAGGTCGTTTCTGTATGACCTAGAAGTGGAGGACGGCTTGTCTGCAATTGGCTACACTAAAGAAGACATTCCATCTTTGGTGAAGGGCACCATCCCTCAGGTCAACAAATCATGTCACGTCCCTGCACTAAAGTGCTACAGATAATTTTTTTGCTTAAAGCTGAAATTCTGCTACACCAAAAATCCCCCAACACCTGAGAATAAGAGAGAAATATGGCATCTTAAAGGGCTGAGCTCCTTCAGCTAAAGCGACTGTTCATTATTATTATTATTATTATTAGGGTACACTTTATTTTAAGGTGTCCGTGTTACAGTGTAATTATACATTTAAGTACTGAGTTATAATAATGAACTACATGTACTTCCTATAGGATTAGGAGTTGGTGTAGGGTTAGTTGCATGTAATTATGCATAGTTTATAGTTATTACTACTGTAACTACATGTAACGTGTAACAAGGACACAAATAGTGTTACCCACACACACACACACACACACACACACACATATATATATAAATAGACTTTCATATATATATATACATATATATATATACATATATATATATATATATATATATATATGAAGACCTACGATGCAAATGCCTCTAAAAGCCACCTCTGTCAAAAATGAGATAATAATATTGAGTGAATGCTCTCCGAGTCCGCACATAGTATACGTTCATCAAATACTTTCATTTCAAACTCACTAAATCCCAGCCTCAGCTTATACAGAAATGCCGGTACTTAGGTAGAAACCTACACATAGGAGCCTGATAAAAATGTTAATATTAAAGAAAAGCGTTAGACGGACTTGTAGGCTTTTGCATCTAAAGTCTTCATATATATAACATTAAAATATGAGATCAACAGGAAGTCCACCAATTGTCCCTCCCACATTAAATTGTATGAAGCAAAATTATGCAATGTACAACTGCATCATTAATGCCTATTTTAATGGCCTCAATTTTAGCATTATAACAAAGTATTTGAAATACATTAATATGGTATTTTATTCATGTTTTATAGCCCTGGCTTAAAATACCACACTCAAACGCATATAACATCATGCTAGTTATTTTCATAATTAAGTAAATAAAATAATTATATTATTATATGTGTTAAAACTATCTCAAGAGTAATTTACTGAGTTTGTTTTTGTGTATTTTTCACAGGAGCGGGTAACTAAACTGTCTCCTCGAGCTCACACTGAAGAAGATCTGACCGGTCTGTTTGCTGCATCCATGAAGCTTTACTGAGCTCTTGAAGGACATTTTAACATGTTGATGGTGTTCGCAGAAGCACAGCCTCAGATTAGCTGTGCTGATTTCATTATGTAAGCAGAGACACTGATCTGAACAAACTGACCTCTCTGAACTTTAATCCTTTCACAGTAATGTCACTGTCTTGAGCGAGAAAGGATTTAAAGTTTTGAATCACAGAACTATAACACACTCACAATCAGATACTATATGCTGTACACCAATCTAAATATTGTGTTTAATATGTCGTCAACTTATTTAAACATAATCATCATAGTAATTATATTTAAACCACCCTGTATACACACACAGTACTGAGACTCTCCATTCACTGTAACTCTTAAGGCTGATTTGTTATTCAGAGTGATTTAGGCAGGTTGGATTTAAATAAGTCTAATCTAAGAATCAGGATTAGACTTTCAATTGCATTTGTTTTTTCGATTGAGTTTTTTTTTCTTTCTGAATGGCCATGCAGCAATTCTGAAAGAATTCACAGAAATTCTGAAAATGAAATTCTGAAATATCAATGCATGCAATAAAATGCAAATGCCATAATACTTTTTGATGATCAGGGCTGTTTCTTGGCATATATGCAAACTAGGCAGTTGCCCAGGGGGCACCAGTTAGCGCCCCAAATGGCCTCAACACCCCATTAACGTGCACTGTAAAATAAAAAAATGGTTTTAACTTAAAGGTATTCGTGCTGCCTTAATTTTAAGTTTAGTCAACTTGAAATGTGAAAATTGTACACAGTGACAACTTGGATATTTGAGTTGACTGAACTTAAAATTTTAAGATGGAACAAACACTTTTTTTAAGTAATAAAATAAAATGTTTTTACAGTGTGTTAACATAACTAAATTCGCCACGTGCTAATTGCATTTAAGCAGCTGAATATTAGCATAAAGAAATAGTTTTAAAAATGTTAGTAGAAAGTCGGTGATCAGATATTCAAATATTTTGTGTATATTAAGATTGTTTTGGCCTATTTAAAAAAAAAATGGCGGCAACTGAAATAACACAAGTGTTGAAAAACATTTAAAATATTTTAAAAAACAGGTGTCCAGAAAACCTACATCATTTTCGACTGCATCAGTCACCATTTCAAGGAAAAAGTTAATAAATTACAGCAATTAATTACTTAGTGAGGAATTGCAACTTGAAGTCTCTAAGTAAACTAGGAAATTTGCAACCATCGTGTTTAGATTTGGATACTGTGCACTCGAAACCTGTGAAAATGTATTGCTATCTAACAACGCTCTATATATAGGGTGAATTCTAGTTGATAGGAACACATTTTCCCAGTCATCTCAGATCTCCTTTGGGGATACAAAATGGTCAGAAATGGCCCAGCTGATGAATGTGGGCCTAGAACTCAGAATTTCACTGATCTCCACGCAACTGATTTTATTTGAAACTGAGCTAAAAAAAAAAAAAAAAAAAAACTGTATTTAATGCAGTGTACAGATTATTGCTTGAAAGATAATGAAATCAGAATACCTTTTCAAATATATCTTACTGTATTACAGGCTAATAACATTGAAAGTGATTTGTTTTGTTGAATGTGAAGTGTGGTGTCATGTGTTAAAGGTTTGAGTGAGTTACTGTAAGTGCAGAGAGCTGACTTTTAGAAGTGTGTGATTGGCTGATCAAAGCTGTTACTTGCAGCATTTAATCAACTGAAGTGGAACAGATTTAAATAGATTTAAGAGTGCTAAAGCTTCCTAGAAAAGCACCTAACCAAGATCTCCTAATGTGTGTGCGTCTTTAAGAGAGTATTTAAAGGAAGGAGAAGGTTTAGCAATAGCAGTGATTCTGAAGGAATCGATAAAGTATCTCAGCTCTTCTTACACTGTAGGTACATTCAGAGTTTGTGTGTTGTCTGACTTCATCATGCAGCAAATCTACACGCAGAGCCATGAAGAGTTTGAAGTGTTCACAACTGTGCTGTCTCCTCAAGGTCAGTCATCTTTTCATGCTCTCTTTTTTGATAATTTCTGTTAAATTTACCATTATAATTACAGCAAAATTATCAAATCTTACAGTTTGTCGAAAGAGAGTGATATTCAAGCACGAAGGAGAAATGGTACTCATCTTTTCTCATCTGAGCTGCTTTTCCGTTTTCTTATGCTGATTTGATACAGCAGTTTTTAAGCTGATGGTGAAATCGAATTATGTTTTTTGTGTGTGAGATGGTTGTGGCAGCAGACTACAGTGCAGACTGTGATGAAGAGGTGTGTGTCCGTGCTGGTGAGGTCGTGTTGCTGCTGTATCAAGAGAACGCTGACTGGTGTTACATCCGACTTCAGAACGGAAAGGAGGGATACCTGCCCACAGCCTGCTTTACTCTGGTATTCATGCACAAAACACATTCAGTGCACAAATTATGCACTACATGGCTTTCAGTACACCTGTGTGTGCTAGTTGAGCATTTCATTTCAAAACCATGGGTGTCCCTTGTGAAAAAGAATTACGTTCTTAAAAGATGAATGTAATGTTTTAGGACACTTAATTGCATGTAACTTGCAATTAAATGAAAATGTATTATAATTTACATTTATATACATTTATATTAAATGCATTTAGTTGAATTTAAGAGTGCTTTTTTGACCCTCTTAAGTAGGACTTAAGTACATCTTTATATGTAATTTCATAGTTACTTACTTTTATTGTCTTGGAAATATGCTTAAAGCTTACTGCCGAATGTACTGACGAGCATTTATGGTAAACTAAAATGTACTTTAATGTCAGTTTTGTATATCATGCATTTAAATATATTTGTGCTTTTGTAATGATGAAGTTGCAATTCAGTACATTTAAAATGAATTAATTTTTTATATGATATAGAATAATGCTACAGTGCTTTATTATGTTAGTCAACATAAGTGTAATTTTTAAAAGCACGGCAAAATAATATTAAAATGCAATTATTTAAAATGTATTTTAAAGTAAAACTTAATTTGAAATGACTACAAAGGGCACTTTTTAAATGTGTACTTAAAGGGATAGTTCACCCAAAAATGAAAATTCTGGCATTAATAACTCATGTTGTTCCAAACCTGCAAGACTTCAGTTGATCTTCGGAACACAAATGAAGATCTTTGTGATGAAATCTGAGAGCTTTATGTCCCTCAGTTGACAGCTACACAACTGATTCTTTGACGCTTCAAATAGTTCATAAAGAGGTCGTAAAAAGAAATCCATATGAATTGAGCGGTTTTGTCCAAATTTTCTGAAGAGACTCGATCACTTTATATGATGAACAGATTGAATTTAGGCTTTTATTCACATATAAACATTGATTAATGAACATAAACATAAGCTCAACTGAACCTGCTTGACGCACGAGAACAAACCTCATGCAGAAGCTCAAACGTGTTGTGTAACACGAGAATAAACCTCATTGGTTCTCCCACGTCAAGCTGACATGCTTGAGCTTCCGTTTACCACAACTGATGTGTGAGTTGATGAATGTTTAGATGTGAATAAAAGCCTAGATTAAATCTGTTCATCATATAAAACGGTCGAGTCTCTTCAGAAAATTCAGACTAAACCACTCAGTTCATATTGATTAGTTTTACAATCTCCTTATGAACTTTTTGAAGCGTCAAAGTGGTAGTTGTGTAGCTGTCTATGGATGGAAAGAAATCTCTCAGATTTTATTAAAAAGATCTTCATTTGTGTTCCAAAGATGATCGAAGGTCTTACGGGTTTGGAACAACATGAGGGAGTCATTAATTACAGAGTTTTCATTTTTGAGTGAACTATCCCTTTAAGTGCCTCAAGAAACAGTCCCACTCCGATCATATTTTGAGCTATTTTTAAACATTCCCAGTAGTCTTTAAATTATGATTATGCCATTTTTAGCCAAAATCACAAAACCTGTGCCGTTTTCTGGGACTTCGCTTCAGCAGAGCGGCAGTAGCTCATTAGCAATTCGCCTCTGCGTTGTGGGCGGAGCCGTTGGCACGGAGACGACCCTCCCCCTGCCCGTTGCTGAGAGCTCTGTCTCTCCCGCTAGCTTACACCCCCAATACCGGTGGGGCAACAGTATTATATACACGTTAATTATTATTATCCGAAGTTAATCAAAGTTATCACCGATCATTATTTCACTCCAAGACGTCGCGTGTGGAGACGCCCAGTGGAGTTACTACGTCACAACTCCAGTCTATTTTAGCCGGCATTTTAGCGTCTGCTACTGATTCACAGCCATTTGAATTTAGAAATACTCAGAAATACAACTTTGAGCTTATTTTTCTCAAGATATGTCCTCTAACATCAGAAAAATGCCACAAGAACATGTTAACACCTAGAAAAACATTATTTTCATCGGAGTGGGTCTTTAAAGTGTACGCTTAAGTGGCCTTTTACTTCATTAATATATTATATGCAAGTACAGTTTTAAAAATATATACTTCTAAGATTTTAAGTACACTACAAGTACATTCATTCAATTCATTTTCACAGTGGTTAATAGGGAGATGCTCCCATTGTTGCTATAAAAGCTTCTTCTAGAAAGGCTTTCTATTTCCAGAAATTACTTTTGCAAACTGAGATGGCCTTCAAAAAAGAACTGTGATGCTTGATGTAACATTAAAAACAAACTTCCAAACTTCCTACTGGCACACTTAAGCTATCATATAAAAGCATCTAACGTCCTTAAGATGTTTGAACAGAACTGTATGTGTTTATGTGTGTGCAGAAGCAGGAGCCACTGAGGCCCATCGTGACTCAGGAGGCGCAGAGCTCAATGCAGGAGTCTTCTAATAATCGTAATGGCTGTGCAGGGTGAGAGCTTGTGATGTTTTGTAACTCTTCATTTGTTTTTGTTGTACTGTGGGATCATTGGTGTTTGTATCCCTAGAGGGCGCTCTCTGAAACTGCTGCGGCGGGCGTCTCTGTCAGGGGTGCCGGGTTCACCTCGATTACTTAAGCGGCTGCTTTCTCGTCGACGTAGTGACGGACATGCAGTTCGTTCGATCGGCTCCATAAATCCAGCATTTAATCCTGACTGATGCATCCACCCTTAGAGCTCCACTTTTCCCTTTTAAATGGGTCACAGAGCAGCAGAAACTAGGACAGCATGACACTAAACGTTCAGTCCGTACGCAGCTCTTTCTTTGTGGAGGAGATAAACGGAAGTTCGGTGTCCTGGTTAGGGGTTGGGGCCTCAGTAACTTGCCAGCTTGTGGAATTGAATCTGCTTCTGGTATCAGGAGTCTTTACTATTAGGTTACTGCCCCACATGTAAATAAATACTATATGTAAATATTGTGGTTTTGATTAAAAGACATTTGAATTTCATTACACTGCAGTTTTAATGGAAACATCACACCCTTCGCCTAAGAATATATTTGTTTGAATATATGTATTTATTTAGTCTAATAATGCACAAAGACTACAATGATGTAGATATTGTTACAGTGTTTAAATGTGAAATGAGTCAGTATGTATGTATGTATACAGTATATTAAAATGCTATTAAAGAGGTATTATAGGGCGAATGTACAACATTTCGATTTTCATTTAAACCCTTTTTTTGTACGAGTCATTCAATTTTATGTGGATGGGGTCAACACACTGACTGACTGTGTTCTTCATATGGATAATACAATTTATATAAAAAAACCCCTCAAATTTATGTGGAACTGGAAGTTTAAGTTTTGTTGTTTGTAATAATGGATTGCTGCCCTTTGCTTTAATTTTGGAGAATTCACTTGGAATATAATAATCATCTTATAACCACTGGAGCACTATTGATTTCCCTGCAATGACATCTTAATTGAGGACCAACTAAAAGTTATGAAAGTCACTACAGTTGTATTTAACCCTAGTATGATTACTGTTAAATGATGAAGCTTAGTTTACCCTTGGTGCTGTTGAATTCTTATGGGCTATTTAGCTTTTTTGTGTGTGTAGGACGTTGGCGCACACAGCTGATTGCTGCAAAATTTCCTGAAATGAAAGGTAATTTTGTAATTCACAGTCTGACTAGAATCATGATCACTTCAGACATAATGAGGACAAAAGTTTATCAACACTAATTAGGTAATGCGTTACACTTAGGCTCAATTTGTGAATGCATTAGGAATGAGCAAACAACAATTTTTTACAGCATTTATAAATCTAGGTTAATTTTAATAAATGTACTATTGCTCAACTTTGTTCACAGTACATTAATGTTAATTTTTACAACCTTAAAAATGTATTAGTATACACTACTGTTCAACTTCAAACGTTTGGGATCAGTAAGAAATTAATACTTTTATCCAGCAAGCAGGATTCATTAAATAATCTGGCAGTAAAAACATGTAACAAAATATTTATCTCAAATAAATGCTATTCTTTTGAACTTTCTGTTCATCAAAGAATCCTGAAATAAAAAACATCAGTTTCCACAAAAAATGTTAACCGTTTTCTGCATTGATAAAAATAAATGTTTCTTGAGCACCAAATCAGCATATTAGAATGATTTCTGAAGGATCATGCGACACTGAAGAGTGATGCTGAAAATACAGCAATAAATAAATGACCATTTAAACTATTTTAATTTGTAATCGTTTCATAATATTATTTGAACAACAGTGTGTAGAATTTAAAATAAACCAACATGAAAAGTATCGTTCATTGAAATTTTATGTTAGTATACAGAAACCTAATAGTTAAGTGTTACCACTAATTAAAATAGATGTGGTCCATTTGTGACCTATTAGAGATAACTGAAAACACCACTAGTTTTGTGTGAGAAAGTGACTCAGAAACAGTGACCACATCGTTTCATACAGATGGAATAACTTTATTGTTGTTAAGCTGAAAAGTAATCAAGCATGCAAACGGCAGATTCCTCAGCTGCGTAGAAACGTCCAACTGTTTTATTGAAAAACAGAGGAGAAACAATCCAGAAGGGAAAAAACAAAACAGATTCAATATCTGTACAGATGAAAGTATAATACAATATATACCACTATTGTACACTGGAATACAATATATCAGGAGGGCAGCAGTCACAGAGAAACAATCTGCACTTGAGTCTGTTACATGAAGTATCTCTTTGTGCTGCTCTTCTTTACACCGACAATATCAATTATTTTCAAGAGCTAATAAACACGCCCACACAGAAAAGTGCTCTGGTATAAATGTTGCCGACTTAAAAAAAACATCAACAGCAAAAAAACAAAAAAAACAAAAAATCTTTTAAAAAGCAAAAGCTTATCAGGGCCTCTAACATCATCATGCTTCACTTGGCCTTTGACCAAAGTCAGGCCTCGTTCCAATACTCCAGTTTATCCTTCTCGGATCCTCTGTCATACGGCACCATTGGGAGAAGTGTCACGCACAAACACTGCAGATCAGAGCTGGGGAGGGTAGAAGACTCGTTAAGGCTGTTAGTAACAGGTTTGATCACCTGTTTGTTTTTTTGGCAACATCGTGTTAAATGCAACAGCTCAGCAAAGTTTCAATAGATATAAACGGAGTTCAAAAATCTCTAGGATTTTCCATCTGTTTTTAAGTTCTACCCAGTGACCGAAGCACAAAGATCAAGAGCTCTAGTAATCAGTCTTACTGTAATTTGTTTTTGGTTTCTATGAATCGGTTGCCAAGGTGACAAGAAAAATCTGTTAAGAACAGAATGTGGATATCATTTTTTTCTGAACTCAAACCGTCCTTGACACACTTTGCCCTATACTTCAGCGTTTTATTATGGCCTAACACAGCTAACAATATTACCATAGCGCTGAAATCAGAATATCCTGAAAGTATCACCAACTCTGCTACTTTCCATTTGGATTTAGCCAAAATCTACATTACATTCCGATACTAAGTAAACCTGTTGGAATTGTCTTGTACTGAACAGTGTTCAAAGAAGAAAGGACATGCAAAAGGGCACAACAAAACCAAATAATAAGCCTGAACGACTTTTGTGGGCCTGCATTAAAAGCAACATTGTCAAGAGTTCAAAGGCCAATCGGAGATTTCAGAACAGAAACTTGCTCTCAGATCTACGGATACTCCATGCTGACCTGCTGTGAGCGGTTTCTGAGCCGTAAGTTTGTAGTGGGACGTTTAAGTGAATGTGAAATGCTGCTAGAACTCTTTTTCAGGCTTTTCCCCATGTAGTGTTCTTTGGATAGACAGCAATGCATTGTGGGTAATACAGGCTAGAGAAGTCCAAAAGATGACTACATCACTGAGCTGACACCTGGTTTGTTCCACCGGCCACTACTAAGTGCACACAGGGCTTTAGACTCAGTGAGACAGTCAAAGTTTCAAATTTGATTGTGAAGAATTAGGTTGTAATTATGTTGATAACAGAGCCGTGAATCCAGCAATGAGGGTCAAAGTGCACTTTGATTATATAAGTACTATGCATCTGCATACAAGCAAAGCTAAAGGGTGATCTTAAAGGGATAATTCACCCAAAAATGAAATTCTGTCATAATTTACTCACCCTCATGCCATTCTGACATACTTTCTTCTGTGAATTTGATTTTTTTTAAAGTGTGTTTTTTTTATTGTCCATATTAAGAAAGCCAATAGGGTCCAATGTTCATTATATGGACGAAACCAGTTCAAAATATCATCTTTTGTGTTCCACAGAAGAAAGAAAGTTGTACAGGTTTGGAACGACATGAGGATGAGTAAAGGAATAACAGAATTATCACTTTTAGTTGAACTATCTCTTGCAATAAATTAGTGTGTGCACCATGTATATATTTGAAGTGGATGAAAGCCAACACTCACTACCCTAAATAATCACTTCAAATTTCACATCTTAAGACTTTGAGAATATAAGGAATGCGTTTTGCACTAAAAAGACGCATACGTTAGTAAATCCGCTGCACCCTTATTTGTTAGTCGGATCACAGTGTGTGTGTGTGTATGTGTGTTATGCCAGGAAGCTCACTCTGCTGTAAGGGAAATGAAGCATCAGGATTGGTCCATGGGCTCAAAGTTGCTGGGAGGCTCCGCCCCATGACTCTCCATCTCCTCCTGTTTGTCAGGAGTCTCTTCTTCCTCCCCATCATGCCTTGCTGTTGCATGCTGGCGCAAGTGTTTGTCCATGGACGCCTGTATGTTTGAGACCATCTCCTGCAGGCGCTGCCGCTGGGCCTCGATCACGGCGGGCTCCAGCCCCATGCCGCGGCCCTCACGTAAAGTGAGCATGCCCGGGGCCACGCGCACCAAATCCTCCCCTGACAACGTTAAGCCTTCGTCGCGAACGCTGCTGCTGAGATCCACACCACTGCTGTGTTGCCGCCTGATTGGTGGGTGTTCAGGAGGGGCGGAACCCAAGGAGTGACCTTTGCCCTGGAAGGCAGTGACGTTCTGCTCTTTCTTGCGCACCGCACCACCGGCGCCCAATCGCAGGCTGTGGGCGGGGCTTCCCTCGTGGCTACGAGAGGCTGCGTCAGAGCGGAGTTGGGAAAGGGCCTCCTGGACGAGCTCCTCCACGTCAGGGCCCACTGGAAAATGACCGGCTGTGTCCACACACAGCTCCAAACGCTCTTCTGATGAATTGAACACAAACGTCTTACCCGACAAGTGGGGCAGCGTGCAGTGCTTCCCGTCCAACAGACCTTAACACAGAAATTGAGAATATTAGTTTCATACAAAAAAAAACATATATTATGATATTACACACCTGCTAAAATGTTTGCTACTTTTGCTACTTTATTGCTTCATTGATACATTGCTACTCAATTTTTTTTATACTATATTATATTGTAATTTTTGCCACAAATGTTATTATTTATTTGCACAATTACAAACAATTTAAGGTAGTACAAACAATGTCAAAATATTTTTTTTGTATTGTATTGTATTTAATTTTACAAATGTTTACTATATCCTTAAATACGATAACAATATGTATCACGATATATACATTTTTGTGGAACAATACAAAAAAAACAACAACCCAAAACAATCAGAAAAAGTATTTTATATATATATATATATATATATATAAATATAGTCAAAAACATATTTTAAATGCTGAAGTTAAACAAGAAATATTTCAGATTCTGCACTATTTCTAGGTCACTAATCAAACTAATTATATTTGTGACAATGATCATGTGAACGGGTTGGATGTTCTTGAATCTGATGAAGCACAAGATGCACTTTGGATCATTCTCGAATAATGCTGGAAAACATGGCTATCAGGTTTTACACAAACTTGTGGCTTTCATGCAGCTCGAGTCCTGCAGTCATGAAAGTAAATATAAAAGAGACAGACCAAATACTAAGACATTCTGAAATGTATTTTATAACCTTTAACTTCAATTGTTATGCTGATAATATAATTTGTAATGAATGTTTTTTTTAATTAAATTAGAAAAATGCACAAGATTTTCACGACTGTTCTCTGACCATAGAGGCCCATGTATATAATTATTACTATATATAGAAATTAATGTTTAATCAAAATTGTATTATTTTTTAACTCGGCTGCATTGCATCTCTCAGCCAGTGGCAGAACAAACAAGAATCTGGGTTAACAGAGGGTCAGTTCCACATAACGAACCATGAAAATGATCCTGTATATTTAGGAAAATAGAACCAGTTTTAATAAGAACCATTTCTCAAATCCCATCCTATTGACAATATTGCTTTTGTAAATACTTGTGGTAATATTCTGTCTCATGCCAATAAAGCATTTTATAAAATTTTATAGATTTTATAAATGTATAGGAATTTTATAAACTGAATTGAAACTGTGTGTGAGAAAGAGGAAAAATAACAGACTACCCATGTCTTTCTTCACAATATTGTAGAAGACTCCTCCTTGCTGGAACAGGTGAGGCAGTTTTTTAGCATAAGACCAGACATCTTCACCTGAAAGAAACAGAAAGAGAGAGGAAGGGACAAGACATCAAATCAACAGATTCAGGCCTCACATACAAGGTTTAGGCATAATACAGAGTTAAACTAGTAAACAATACTGATGAAAGAGGGCAGAATCTCAAATTACAGAAGAAGAATTATGACATTACAGCGACAAGTTTGTCTCATAAAATCCAGCATCAAAGGAACAAAAAGAGCACACATACACAAACGCGCTTATGTAGACGCTGATTCTAGTATGAGACAGTCAGTCTTACTGTAATTTCATAAAGCATATCACTTACAGAAGGGTGTTTCTTACCCATGAGTGCTGCCAGGAGACAGAGTGATGACATCTCAAGGTCAATGTTGTCCTGAAGTTCCCTGCTACTGGTGCGACTGAGGTGTGTGTCAGAGTGAGCGTGAGTTTGTGGTGCGTGAGTGTGGGTCTGGGTCATGTGAGTATCGGGTGAGCTCTCTTTTAGCGCTTCCACAGAGATGCGGTCGCCATGCTGGAGTGCCACTGGCTGGTTCTGGTCCTCAGGACGGGGTGGGGGCAGCTCTCTCGGCGGGAAGCCATGTCGGATGCACAACTGTCCAGACGACAAGTTGAAGACCTGGATGATGGAGTTCTGGAGATCACTGTAGGTGGTGTGCGGTTGCAGCGTGAGCATGGCCTGCCGGCCATCGCTGGTTGTTACACGTATCTTCTTCTCTCCGCTGGTGGGTGGCACTTTGGTGGGCGTGGGAGGAGCAGAGGATGATGAAGATGAAGGAGATGACGGGCGAGGATCCTGCTGGCGCACGCGGTCTGTGCTGCGGCGCTGGGAGAGGGCTGCCTGCTCGCTGATGCTGTGCTGCAAGACCCTCTCAGTTTTGCTCATCACCAGCTCCTCCTTATGCAGGGTTTTGCCCTTCTGTCCCGTCAGGATGATTTTAGTTGGAGGGCGTGAGGCCGATTCACTCCCGTGTTCCCCGTCCTGCGCGTGAGCACCTTCGATGGCAACTGGATTGTATTCGTCTTGGCTCCGCTTGGCAGTGTGATGCAAAATGGTGTTCACAACTTTTTGGACTAGGATCTCGCTGCCAAACTCACCGGGGAAGTGCTTCGTGACGAGTCGCATTGTCACGTCGTAAACATTGCTGTTGAGCGTCTGATCCGTTTCGTACTGGAACCAGTAAACGGTCTCTCGCACCACACGGCCGGCCCACTCCAGAGTGATGGGGAAGGCTTCGGGAAGATTTTCATACTCCTTCCCCTCCCAGAAGTGCTTGAACCCACAGCCGCACTTCCCACCCTGTGAGCGAGTGTTGGTACGGTCTCCGTCCAAATAGACTACAGAGCCGTCGCCACGAACGCGTCGCACCGAGGTCCCGTGACACCAGGTGCAGGCTGCGAGCGAACTGAGTTTGTAGTCAGGCACGAGCACATCTTTTTCTGGGTTATAAGAACAAACCAAACTATTCAAAGGAAAGCTGTAGTTCTTGTCCGCTCTCAGCGTTCCATGAGTCGACTTGGCCAAGTTGTAGAGTTTCCCTCCCGGGATGAGCCACTCCGCTGGCACGTGGAGTTCTGAAAGGGCATTGCAGACAAGGCAGCGGTGGAGTCGGCCCTCCTGAACAGATTTCTTCGCAGCTTCTGTGACCTCCTCCGGCTGCACGCCGATCACCCCAGTGCGTCGATATATGTACTGGTGGACGTCGGCGACAAGAGCGGGATGGATGCCGTGCTTGTCCATGAAAACGTCCTCCATTGCGCCTACAAGCCGCAGCAGGTACTTATCCTGCAGGCTCCGGTCTCCCCCGATCACACAGCTTCCACTGGGGTCCAAGCTCACGTATTTGCGAATCAGCTCTTGAGGAACACCCCAAGCTTTCGGGAGCAGCGCAGCAGGTAAACGGGGCAAAGCCAAGCCCTTGATGCCCACTAGGGGCAGATAGTGATTTCTGCCAGAGCTGCTCCAGGCGATGCAGATGGGTTTGTTCAGAGTGCCATCTTTTCCTCTGCAATGCTCCTCTGGAACCAAGCCCGGCAGGAAGGTGGCGGAGTAATCGCCCGAGCTGCGCATGCCGCTCAGTGAGTCCAATAGGATTATGGGTCTGTGCAGTACATTCGCCAGGCCGAATATGTGGATGTTTCGCAGCCCCAAAGGAACGCCTTCTGGAGGGATAAACAACGGGTCACACTCGTTAATGATGTCTTCCCATTCTGCTGCATCTATAAAGTCCTGGAAAAGAGCTTTGTAGCGGTCAAGGTACTGATTGAAATTGAGTTTTAGGTTCTCTCGAAGGGCATGCCAGAACAGCTCACGTCCAACTAACGCCCTGGACACAGCGTGGACCAGGCAGTGTCCGTCTCCATCCACATGCACGGGAATAAGACACTCTCTATTCAAGTTTGCTTTCTTGATCTCCTCCAAAGTGTCATGCAGGTAGATCAGGCTCCCTGACCGATCCCGTCCATACCCAACAGTGGACACATGCTCTTGCTCGATGAGAAATGCACGGTCCCCAAGAAGTGAGCAGTCAAAGATGTTTCCCTGGTTCATTTCCTTCAAGAGTTTGGCAGTGCCCGTCTGTTTGTCCATGCCATAGCGGGTGAGGATGGGTGACAGCAGCTTGCAGTGATAGTTGGACAGTCCCATCACTTTCACCAGCTCTGAGCCCTTTTTGGGAGGGCCTGGCACACCCAGCAAAGCATTTCTCAGCAAATTATGAAGCACTACATCTGGGTCAGTCACTTCCTCCACATTCGCGAGATTCTTCTGCTCGTGTCTCTGGCCGCACTCAGTGCACTCGATGCTCATGGAGGTGTGTGCGGGGAAGAAGAGCTTCGCCTGACACTGCGGGTCCGGGCACATCCCGCATAAAATGCGCCTGTCCTTCTGCTTTGAGCCCGGAATCAACGACATAGTCCAAACAGATATCTCTTCTGACGCAGCGGTTTACAAAAGCATCGCTGTCTAATCAGTGACGGGCAATAGAAAATTATGTCACCTCACGCAGTTTCTGTTTTCCAGTAACAAACACAACACGGAAGCGGATCTGTAACACAGCGTGACCCTATGGGGAGCACAAAGCATGCTGGGAATTGTTGTTCACAACCGTCACAGGTCTCGAGGTCTTGCAACGACATTATTTTAAAAAATAATAATAAGTAAAAGGCATTCTAATTATTATAAAAAATTGGCTGAGTTGTCTTTTATTTATTAAGTGCCCTATTTATTTACTACTGGCTGGGACGTAGCATACGATATACGACCATAGACGGATACGACGAAGATATTATAAAAGGGAATTTAACAAAACTACAATATCCACAATACAAAGAAGGCCAAAGGTTGTGTTGTGTTTATTGAGTTCAGCAGTCTTTATATGGGCGTGAGAATAAACTGCAGTTGTTTTAGATATAACGGGATCAATGTAATAAACATAGATTGTTTATCGTTCTCTGTAACAGACGAATAAAGTTCACTGGCTGAAGAATTAAAAATAATGTTGAGATATATAGGCCATGGCAAATAATAATTAATTATGATGTGATCGAATATTTATCGATTAAATCACTTTCTAATTTAAATTATACGTTTTTTTGTAACAACAGTAATGAGAAACCAAAGAAAATAGTACAAATTCTAGTAATAAATAGCTTTAAAGAAGTTGGCAGTTTGAAATTGTAATTTTCATTACAGAACGCTATGAAACCTAATACATAATTTGTCATGCGGAATTGCCTGTCACCTTTGAATATAATCGTAATTTTCAATCAATCATTAATTCGTACGAATTATGCAAAATGTGTTCATAAAAAGTATCCTAAACAAAACAGTAGCTACAATAAAGAGCAAGCTATAAAATTAGCCTTCAATATGAGTTGGTCAGTTTATCATCAATTCAAAAGTTTAAAATGTCATTTTCATTAGGGTACAGAGCGCCATAATAATACATAGGCTAAACATAATAAATCATAATACACAATGTGGGGGAAATGTTAATAGTGGGAAAAACTCCTGTAATGTATTTTAAACATTAAATAAACCAACCATGAAGAGTGAGTTTATAAAAAATCCATATAGTTAAGTATACGAAAAAGACTTTTTAATTTTGACCGAAATGACACACACACACACACACACAGACACACGAAACGATGCGTGTTATAAACAGAGAGGAAATTAAATATATTTTTCTCATAAATTCAAAACCTTTAGCAGCTATTCTAATGCCGCGTTCCAGGCAACCTGTAACCCGTGTTTTTCCAACCTTATACCTGTGAACGGCAGTCAAACCCGTGACTTCACACCCGTGAACTCGTACTAGATCGATGTACTCCCAGTTACGAGTTCTGACGTCACATAGCCCGCAAAACCATACAAAACAACAATGGCAGCCCCTACGGATGCAGTGTTTCTGCAGGCGGTACACAGTGAGAATACACTTTAGGACAATATAACGTTGCAGTCAAATTAATAATAATATAATAATAATGATAATAATAAACACACGATAATGTATTACAATGTTATGTGTCTGAAACAATAAGTATGTATATACACACACGATTATGTAATACAATGTCATGTGTCTGAAAAAATAAGTATGTATATTGCGCTCAGGTAGTTTGGCGTGACTGGCCTGGAACGCTACAAAGTCGTGAGTCGTGGTTTGAAGTCGTGATTTACGTGCTCAAAAACCTGCCTGGAACGCAGCATAATTCTAAGGCCTTTCCGGGTTGGCCTAGAAAACGCATGAGAAAACGTATCGACCGAACAGCGTTTCCACGCTGCGCCTATCCGAGAGTTTTATAAATCTGCAGCAGCGAGAGGAAACAGGAGCGGAAGTGAAAGACAGGATAACGGCGCTCTGTTGTTTATGTCTTTCCAGTGTGACCGGTGGCCAGAGATCAGATTCAGGGTAATCAAATTCGATGAATATGCCTTTTATTTAAAACCTTAGATTATTTCCAATATATGAACATAACCAAATATCAGATGACACATTTATTCCCTTTCCCCAATGAAACGAGAACAGTAACATCACATTTTCTGTTGAGTTTATTAGTTCGCAATAGAGTATGCATCAGCTAATACCTTAGATTCAAGGTAAATAAACAACACACTTTAAGTCACGTTATTAACATGTCTGATATCGGTGTGATCTGATCAAATGGTTCTTTTGTGGAGTGGAAGAACAGATGTATTCAGATTCAGAGTCGTGCCAACCGAGGATTAAACTTCAGAGTTTCAGCACCAGGAGTTCTTCAGAGAGGTGTGTGTGTGTGTGTGTGTGTGTGTGATTGCACTTTGTTTCTCGGTGTGTTGTGTGTGCATCAGAGGTTGTATGCGAGGCATAAATGGTTCCTATAGTAATAGTTTGTAAGGCTGGTTCATAAGTATTTGCACACCCATACATGCCTTACCTAAAGATACATCAATGTCATTGAATTAGATTCAATGAAATTCTGTTATGTTATGTTATTCTGTCTATTATGGATTTGCAGTCATAACACCAACTGATCTAAACTTTGAATTTTATATGCAATTTTTTATTTCATTTTTTACTTGCTTATTCTGTTTAATTTCTTTTTTCATGGTTAATAATAATTGTATTTTCTTGTATCTACTCTCATTACATGTGTATGCCTTCTGTAAAACATTTAGTTAACAATGTTATAAATAAAGCTTTACGTACTGTTACTATAGTTATTTTTTATAGATATTGTAGTAACACTTTACTGTAATGTTCCTTTTGTTAACATTAGTTAACATGAACTTACAATAGAAAATACTTCTAACGCATTTATTAATCTTAGTTAAAGTTTCATTTTCAACATTTACTAATACGTCAGACTAAGTAAAATCAAAACTTATATCTGTTAATATTATCTTATGCAGCTGAGCTAACAATGAACAGTACTTTTATTTACTAAGTAACATTGACAAATAAATACTGTAACAGATGTACTGCTCACTGTTAGTTTATGTTTCTTAATGCATTATCATAAACTAGTGGGACCTTATTGTAAAGTGTTGCATATATTGTTTATGAATAATAAGCTATGCATCTACAGGTGGCACTGTTTATGTTTGATATGCTTTGCTTTATTATTTGTATGTATTCCAGATGGATGAGGTATTGGAGAAGTTTCTTGAAGATCAGAAGACGAAGATAGCAGAAGAGAAGGCCTGTCTGGAACAGGAGCCCCCTTACATGGAGATGAGGGTGAGAGTTGGTGATGGGGATAATGAAAGCATGTTTGATTGGTCGTCATTGTAATGTTGTTTCATTTGTTTGATGTATCAGAGGCGGACAGGCCGTGTTCTCCAGAAAGAGAACATCCCTCCATGCACAAGTCAGCAAGGTACAGCTCTGTTAATAAGGTTATAATTTAATTTCTGTTATATACATAGCTGGTTTTAAAGGTGTGTATGTGTAATTTCAACGTGTAGATGGATTGAGTCTGCCGCTCGGAGATGAATATGAGAGAAAGAAACACAAACTGCAAGAAGAGCTCAGGAAAGATTACAGGAAATACATGGAAGAGGTGAGACACACTTACAGTATACATGCATGCACACTTGCGCCCTGTCCCAAATGTCTTCAATGAGGCCCATTAAAGGTACAATATGTAAGAATTTTGTAATAAAATATCCAAAAATCACTTGCACAGTGTGATATATTTCCTGCAGTTGTGTACTTACAATATCCCAAAAGTCTCCAAAGATTTTTTATTTCAGAGAAATTCCAATTTTAAATAAGTGGCCGTCCCGGAAAAAAATGTCGCCTGTCAATCACGCAATATCCGCGCTATCCTCGGTTTCTGTTCATACTGCCATAGTCATGACGTAACCATGGCGACAGACGTGGACAACTGCGTAGTGCGTAACGTTTAGCGTTTAACGTTTAACATAGACCATGGCAAGCAGACTTTGGGACAAACAAGGAGAACTAAAATGAGGATCAATATCAGCGTGGCGTTTTTGAGATGCCGAGAGCTCCACGTCCGCGACTAACTTGGACTTGACAGAGCTTCACGAGTCACGACTTGACAGCTTTATTAGACAGGTGAGCAAATGTACATAAAACAAATCAATGTTATATAACGTTAGCTCAACATGATGAAATGTTAGAATATGGTCAGTATGTTATTCTAATGTTGATCTAGCTCACTGCTAGTTTCGTAAAGCAAACGAACTAACACGTAGTATAACGTTATAACTTTCAACACACATTTAAATGCCATTTAGTGTAACGTTAGACCAAGTGAAGCAGCGCTGCGTTACCTCACAAGTTTAATTCGTCTAATAAACTGACCTGTGTGAGTAATCCAGCACTTGCGGGTAGTTCGGTAGAATTAAATGTCCTTATTCCTTTATATCCGCGGGACTCGCGTGTGATATCTGTCTCTTTAGCAATCGCGACCGGCTTTATAACACTCACTGTAATGTTAAAAACATGAATGTTTGCACTCATCCATAAACATTATTAGATCCATCAGCTTGACAGCAAGTCCCATTATTCAGCTCATCACTGCGTCATCAACCAAGCCTTTGTTATTGTTGGAAACTGCCCCCTCTTGTGGCGTAAAAATCTTACATATTGTGCCTTTAAGATCTTAAAATATCAATATTCAAAGACAGTGGGTCTTATTCAGTAGTAATTGCATGGATAATTTCATATTTGTACACACAGGAGAACTTCTCTTGAAACGTGTTTAAGCACATGAATTTATTCTGAACCTCGTTCTAATATTAATAGATTTGGAGTATTCTAAATGAGCAGCTGCATGTTTGAGGTAAGTCAGTTGTATAACACATGTCCAAACCATTTCCATATAAGGGCTTTCTGCACTTTCCTTTCAAGCCTTTCGTCACTCTCAGCAAACAAATGACGCTCTCTAAATATTCCCTGTCTGAGAGCACACGCAGAAAGATCCTCAAGCAATGCCAAGTGTGCCTCAAAATCAGTTCATACACATTGAACACCTTTTATACAGGCCCAGATTATAGATGTCTCATTAGTTAGCAGTACATATGTTATTGGTGAATCATGATTTGTTTGTGAAAACGCTTGCACATACATTTGTGTGTATGCACACTTAGTGAATGAGACCCAATCTTCATTTCTCACTGTCTTTGTGTCTCTTGCAGAAAGATCACTGGGATGCTGGTGACATTCACACAGTTCCAGAGAGAAGAAGAATACCCAAGGTACAGTACTGGATCGTTGTGTTCTGTTTCTTGCGTTTTGTATTTCCACAGTATGAAAGTAAGATCTTACTGATTTATGAACGAACCGCTCATTTTAAAATCTTCCCAGTCTTCTGACATTTGTTAGGACATCCGCTTCGAACATGACATTGCTCATGATAACTTTCATTAACTCTACAAGAAGTAAATCCACTTCACCAACTAATTACTCTTCATACAATATACAGAGCTATCGCAAAAACGGAAGTTCAATTACTGATGCAAGTAGAAGATCTCTCTCACTCACCAAAAGCTTGCTCGCTTTTTCAGACGGTCCGTGTGCGGAATGTGGCCACTCTTACAGAGGTGTGTGGTCTGGGATGGGGTGTGTGTAGCTCTGAGGAAGACTGCAGTGATGAAGAACTCATACTTTTACAAGGGAGACGACATCAGAAAGAGAGAGACACCAGGACAGCAAACAGGTGAGGACAGAGAGAGAGGGAGAGATTTTTTTTAATTGGTGACTCATTTCGTGTTCTCTATGGACTGTTTTTTTTGTATGTTATTTATTTTTATTTTATATATTAATGGTATTTTCTTTATCTCTGTCTTTCTCATAAGAAGAGAAGAATTGTACACTGAGACAGGGCATCACACGAGCAAACTACAGCATAGAAACAGGTAAAAGACACGTACACGGATTCAATTTCTTCTTTTACAGTATTGGCAAGTTTTTATTTATTAGTATTTTGAATGGCAGAATGGATCCACATTTATAGCTCTTTCACTGTTGTAGAATGTCGGCATCCGTTGCGACCCAAGCCAATGAAAGATCTGTATCTGGGGCCAGTCAGGACACAGTTTACACCACTGGAATCCTAATAGGTAATTCAGTTCAGTATTGCGATTCTGATTGGTTAGAGGTCCTTGTTACTGTTTTGATTGGCTCAAAAATTGGAGAAGTGATACTTCATTCAATGGAGAATGATTCTGACTTGATTATAAAGGGATAGTTCGCCTCAAAAATGAATACTTAATCATCCTCACGTCGTTCCCAAAACTGTTTGGTTTTTAATGTTCTCCAAATATCTTCTTTTGTGTTCCGCAGAAGATAGAAAGTCATACAGGTTTGGAACGACATGAATGTGAGTAAATGATGACAGAAATGTTATTTTTGAGTGAACTATCCCTTTATCTGACATTAACTGATGCTCAGGCTTCTGACATGGCTGAATTTGATTGACAGGTGCAACAGATCTGGAGGCCGTCCTGAAGAGGAGAAAGGAGCATTATAGACGTGAACTACAAGAACAAATTGCAGAGAAACAGAGTCACAGGAGGTGTGTGTTCATGCAAAATTGTCTTACCGGTGTATTTGGTTGACGTCATTACCTCGAAAGAAATAATGTTCAATGGATAATTCGCCCGAAAATTACAGTTCTGACATCGTTTACTCAGCCTCATGACGTTACAAACCTGACTAATTCCTTCATGGATCATAAAAGAGATGGTAGGCTGAATGTTTATGCAGCTTTCACAAACAACCTGTAATTCAACTGTTTTTAGGGAAAAAGAACTGGACCTGAGAGTTGTGAGAGTAACAGATGCTGAGAAAAAGGTAACAAGGTGTGTGTTTGTGAATGTGCACATTTTGGTGATGTTCTTGTTGATTTTCTGGTCTGTTCCTTTAAAGCAGCTCTTTGTGAGTGAGGCATCCACATACAGAAAGCAACCTAGGGATGACATCTTCCGTCTGGACACTGCCGATCCTCCTGAGGGTCTTCTGCAATACAGGACAGACCCTCTGTCTCCATGCAGGTATGCATTAATACACACAAGTGCACACACACAAACACACATATTCACACATGCTGTGCTTTAAACTCACAAACATTTTCCTTTCTACAGGATGCCTTTTATCCCCACTCACGTCCCATTCCTTGCAGATGCCTATAAGACTCCAAATAATGATTCTGAGAGTTTGCTGAGCCCCAGCAGAGCCTGTAAGACACACTTATGACCCAACAGACTACATTAAATATAAGTTTACTTGCAATGAAGATGAACATGGTTTTGTGCAGTAAATTATTGGCTGATCAACACTAATGCATTTCAGTGTACATTTTTTAAAACATTTTTCTTTACTTTGGTGCTGTAAACAATGTTGGCACTGTGTTGTGTATTCTGGATCCTGCAGCAAAACCAGTTGAATACATTCAGCATGAAAACCAGTTTTTAAATGCGCTCAGCATATGATTCCCACTGCTACATCGTGAGTGTGTGTGTGTTTCCACAGATGGCCCAATAGCGGGAGTTTCTTTTCCAACATCATCAGGAGAGCCACACCCACTCAGTCCTCACAACGAGCACAGCAGAAGCACTCACAGACAGTAAGAGTGCAGCCGACACAGACACTCTCACGAATACAATTTTCCAGACACATTTCTGATTGTAATTCGTGGTTGTTTAGAAGCAGGCATTAACACCAGGTAAAGTTGTCCAGCATCAGTCTGAGTGTTGGATCTAATAAAATAATTTCTTCCATTTATCATGATTCATGTACTATAATGCCACGTTCGCGTCCACGTTGAAATGTCCTACTTCCGACATCAGTGAGTTCCAGTTAGTCAAACGTCATGCTCACATGTTGACCACATGATGTCACCATGACACAACGAGAGCATTTCATGTTTTTGTGTCAGTTATATGGCAAAAAAAGAAAATGCTGCCGTTCGCTTTGACAGCTGACGAAAAAGCAATAATTAAAGTATCATTGTATAAGCATAATGTCTAATGTTAAAGTCTAATGTCTACATTTGACGTAAGGTAGCTCCACACTATGCTCGTTGGAAGCAGGACTTGCCGCATTCTTGGGAGTGACGTGAAATGAGGTTGGGGTTGATTAATCTGACCCAAGTTCACAGGTCGGATGTCCGACTTTGTGCGGCATTTCAGGCATTATTTACAAGTAGGTGGTGGGAAAAATCTCAATTCCGAGTTGTCTGGAACGCAGCATTAGACACAAACAATATCCAGTTTCTCCAGAGTCACTTTGTGATGTATTAATTAAAGAGCTGACAATTACATTTCTAGCTGACAACAATGACAGCAAACCAATGGCAACAACTCTTCTACTTTCTTTATGAAGATCTTGTGTTAGAACCAGCTGATACAAACAAATTAGGTAAGTTAGTTGTGTACATCAAAACATCCCAACTTAAAAGGGTTGTTCACCCCAAAAATGTTTTCTTCTGTGGAAGATAAAAAATATATTTTGAGAAATGTTTTTTCTAATTGACCTGACAATAAAAGTCATTGGACACAAAAACTGTTTGGTTACCAACATTCTTAAAAATATCTTCTTTTGTGTTTCACAGCAGAAAGAAAATAGTTTGGAATTACATCAGAATGAGTCAATTATGACATCATTTCTATTTTTGGGTGAACTATCAGGAAGAGGTCATTAGTGCCACCATTATCTCAAAAACTTGTAACCTTAATTGAAAATCATTTACCACCAATTCAGACCAAACTCTCAGCCTAATTACCAAAAACGTGTTCTTTCTATGGTACTTTCTTCAGCATTTTTTTTCTCACCATCAAAGATACACTTTTGAACCATATGCCTGTATGCAGACAGCTAATACACATTTTAATTTGAGGAGTATTTGCACTTTATTTGTGTGTTTCAGGATGTTTCTGGGTGAGAATGAAGGTGTGGGTTCAGGTCTTTCAGTGTTTCCTGGACATCAAGCGCAGAAGAACAGACTCAGCTATAAAGAGGAGCTCAGACAGCAGGTGTGTGTCCTTATTGCATATTAAACAGCATGTCTTTACGACATGGTTTGTCTTTGTTACAGGGATATTTCACCCAAAATGGAAAATCCTGTCTTCATTTACTCAACCTCAAGTTGTTCCAAAACTGTATGAACACAAAAGAAGATATTTTGAAGAATGTCAGTAACCAAACAGTCGATGGGCCCTATTGACTTCCATAGTATTTTTTTTTGCCATGCTATGGGGTCCATCAACTGTTTGGTTACACGTATTCTTCAAAATATCTTCTTTTATGTTCAGCAGAAGAAAGAAATTCAAACAGGTTTGGAACAACTTGAGGGTGAGTAAATGATGACAGAATTTTCATTTTTGGGTGAACTATCTCTTTAAATATGGTTTTGCATTTATCTGATTGGTCTAACTTTCTACTTGGAAAAGTGCAATAGAATGCTTCTTAACCCTCTGGGGACCAAGGGTTTTTTGGGGCCCTTGGGATGTTTTGACATGCACTGACATTTGTGCTTTTTTCAGTTATTTATAAACATGTTAATGGCAAAGGTGTAAATTCACTCTATATAGCACAAACGGGGCTACCATAATCTGTGAACAACATGTATGTACATGTTTGTATTTTTGAGAGAATATTATTTATGCATGGTTATTGAAAAACTTAAAAATAAAAGTTTCTGAAATAAGGCCACAAAACACATATTGATTATTTCTTCACAAGACTTTTGAAAATTGTATCACATAGTCTAGAATATTTGCTCCAAAACTATGTGAGAATCATCCTGACTACTCATTCAGATAAGTCAATAAAGTCTTTTATAATGTGTATGACGTGTTTTGTTTGAGAAAGCTTTATGCAAGGAGGCGTGATCGCTCATTAATATGTATGGCATTTCACACCTGAGAAAGACAAAGACCCTCCCATAATGGCCCTATTAGGTGCTATCAGGCCATATCATTAGAGGAGCCTTGCACAAAGAATGAGGAGATTTTAACCCTCTGGGGTCCAAGGTGTTTTTTGGGTCCTTGAGATGTTTTGACATACTCTGACATTTGTGCTTTTTTCAGTTGCTTATAAACATATTACTGGCAAAGGTGTAATTACACTCTATTTAGCACACACAGGGCTACCATAATGTGTTATCAACATGTATGTACATTTTTGTATTTTTGAGAGAATATTGTTTATGCGTGGTTATTGAAAAAACTAAAACTTAAAGTTTCTGAAATAAGGCCACAAAACACATACTAAATATCTGTCCACAAGACTTTTGACTAATGGATGTCGTCGCCTAGAGTTTTTTCTTCAAAATGATCTGAAAATCATCCTGCCTTATCATTCCGTAAAACAATAGATTGGTTTAAATTTAAAAATGACACTTTTTGTTTGGAAAGGCAATATGCGCAGGGGTGTGACCTGCTGTGATTCACACCTGAGAAGACAATGGGCCCGCATAATGAGCGCATAATGGGCTGCATACTAATGACCCTTTCATTCAGGTGTGTCACTGAGCCACAAGAATGCAATGACAATATATATATATATATATATATATTATATATATATTATATATATATATATGCCTATATAATACAAAATTGGTTCACAGTTCCAATTATTTATTTATTTTTCAAATTGTGCTTTCAAATTGTATAATATCAAATGTAAAAATTTCTAGTAATTGTGCAGTTAATTATCATACTGTTTTTACAGAAAGTTTGGGAATATATCCCAAATGTGTCACTAATAAAACACAATACAAATAATTTAAAGAGGAGGCTTATATTGAGCTTTTAAGATTTACCTAAGATTTATTTATATGTAGCCTACATATATTTTTGCTATTTTAATAAAAAGGTTACAATTACAACAACAATTAAAATTTTAACTATATTTCAAATGTAATCTTTCTTTGTATTATATACTAAAGTATACATTTTATCATACATATTTCACAGTTGCGGATTAATTAGTTTGAATATAGCTTACAATCGAACAAACACTATAATAACATCTTAGCAAACAAGCTTATTTGATGTGGCAGTATTTTACAGTAAAAACGACATCTTGTCTTTCATATGTAACACATCGTTTTTATGATTAGGACATATAAATGTTAATTTGCAGTTTAATACGTTGCTTATACAAAAATATTTTATTTCAACATATTTCAGTCGATTTTTACTCATCTCAGTATTGGAATATAGTTAGGTAAAAGCTGTTCATTCATTCACACACAAAAACGCGATTCAAACAGTCTTTTTGTTTACAGACACTATTCCATATCGCGATTAGCACAAAGCACTTGAAAATAAAGAATGTACCTATTTCCTCGGCTGGATCCGTTGCTCCTCCAAATGAAACTACCTGTAGCCTACTTCTGAGGTAATTTTTTCCAGGATTATTATTAAGATAGAACTATTATTCCTCACAGCGTCGTAAATCTGAGTCTCTTTCGTGGGTTATCCAGCTGATGTGGGCGTGGATCGCATTTGTGTTTGAATAGAGCGCGCGCTCTGTGGGCGTGGTCAAATTAACTTTAATGAGCTGAGACGAGAACGACTATCATCTCTCTCTTTTCGTACAGATTACATAAAATGAGAAATTTTTTTTTTTATATAAATTACTTCATTTAAAAGAAGATAATTCAGGCTTCATGCCTGTGTGCCTGTATACCGGTTTGACTGAGTATTTGCAGAGTTACAGATGATTTTTCGGACGCGTTTCAGAATGGACTTCACTGACAGAGAGAACGCAGAACGCGCATCATGTTTATTTTTCTTTATTAGGCGAAAAGCACAACACTTTGTTTTTATTATGAGGTTCCACAAAAAAAATACAAACTTAACAGGATCGAATGATGTACAACACTTATATGTAAGATCAAAATTAACAGAGTAATTTGAGTCTCTTTTGCACTGATAAGGAAAAAAGTGAGCTGGTATCGCCGGCGAGACCGCCGACCCCAGAGAGTTAAAAAAGAATGGCTTTTAGATTGTTTGGATTTATTTACAACACAACATAATCCAAAGATACACAACAAAGGACAAAAAAGCACATTAGTAAACACACTGATCTAAATACAGAGGCTTACACAGTCACACAGCATTGTCCCATTCCTGAAACATAGTACATACCTGTCATTTCCAAGGTGTTTGATTTTTCATTACAGTCTCCTGTGAATGTTGAAGTCAGCAGGACTGATATCAAGAGAAACTATATGGCTGCACGACTTTGGGCATTCATTGTAGATTTTTCTGGTTAAAATAGCTTTTTAATTATAGGCTATATATATATATATATATACACACACACACTGCTTAGAATTAGAAGAGAACACACCCATGCTAAAGTTGACTAAAAAGAGGAATAAAAAAATCTTAATGCCTTAATTAAAAAATTAGGAAAACTCTAACCTTTAGGGACGTGAATAATGTCCCTGAATTCTTTGTGAATGAATAATGTATCGCAAATGATTAAATGTTCTTCTTTAAAATACAGGGTGCATACGTCTGGACACTTCTATCCCCAGAAACTCCTAACAAAAGCTGATGTCTTTATTTTGAAGCTTATTTGATGCTTATTTGATTTGAAAAACTTTATCCAAAACTAGTCAACGAAATTTTGTCTTTTATTTCGTCTGTAACAGTGCGTATCTGTGCGTTCATTCATTAATTTACACACACACACAGAGAGAAACATGATTCACAGTATGCTATTTTTCCGTTTACAGACACTAACGTTATTCTATATCGCGATTAGAACAAAGCACAGCCATAAAACACTTACAGTTCTCAGCTGAATCTGTTGCTCCTCCTCGAAGTGAAAATAAACCAGCACTTCTGTATTAAATGTCCCAGGATTATTCCTCATAGCCGCGCAAGACGAATCTTAATCTGACTAAAAAATATAGTGCGTTTACAGCATTTGCCTGGGGGCGTTTATCTATTTTGCAAATGGCCTCAACACATTATCTTATGAATAGCGCGCTCTGCGAGTGGGTGTGAACAAATTAACGATAATGAGCTGAGACAGGAGAAACTGTACTTCTCTTTAGTTTCAGACAGATTACATTGCAGGAGAATATTTGTTTTAAATGTGAATTGTTTTATTTAAAAGTAGAAATTTAAAGCGTTCTTTAGACGTATGTTTCATGTTTGTGTGATAAGTATTAGCGGAGTTTCCGTTCATTTTCCAGACATGTTTCAGAAAGATTTTTGCGGAGACAGAGTGAGCTGAAAGCGCACCCTGTTTATTTTATTTATTTTAAAAAAAAACACAAGGTTTTGATGTTAATGTGAGTGTACACAAAAAAAGAAGACCCTCTATAGTTTATAATCATGTATTGATTTTATTTATATGACCATAAATGACGGAGTATTTTAAGTCTATGTTGCTGCTATGTGAAAAAAAACCAGCAAAACGCGCGGGCGCGTTCTTGGTCCCCAGAGGGTTAATGAAGACTTCCAGCTTATAAGTTTGTTTATTTGTGTGTGTGTGCCCCGTGGGCAGATAGAGGAGCGGGCCGCACAGAGGAGGGTGGACCGAGAGGAGAAGAGAAGACTGGATGCAGAACTTGATGCTGATATGAGAGCATATGAACCCTGGGGAAGGGGCGGAGCTGGTGCACCACTCAAAGACAGCACTGGAAATCTAATCAGTATGACTTATTTACTATGACTTAGATCTCCAACATAATTAGTAATGGAACTTTTGGCTATAGAAATGATGTGTTTGTGTGTGTGTGTAGCTGATCTAAAGCAGATGCACCTTTTGAATGCAGCAGCGGCACAAATACCGGAGAGGCCAGGTAACATGCTAGCACACGTTTTAATTCAAATACAAACATGTATGATGGGTTTTTAGCGAATGTTTACATTCTCAACTAAGTTGTATGTGTTTGTATCTGAAGGTTTTGTTGAGACACACACTCCACAGTTTGCAAGAGGAAATGTGTTCAATCAGATGCTGTCACCCCAGCAACTACAGGAGCAAGACCAGTACAAAGCATATCTGAAACATCAGGTACACACATGCACTGCTGTTCAAAGGTTTGGGGTCGCTAGGATTTTTTAAAGAAGAAATTAATACTTTCATCCAGCCAGGACACGAAATTGATTTGACATTTTACCAAAAATTATTTTTCACATAAATGCTTTTCTTTGGAAGTTTCTATTCATCAATGAATCGAATTCATTGATTTCCACAACAATATTAAGCAGCACAAATGTTTTCAATATTGATCATATTAAGAATTGAGCACCAAATCAGCGTATTAGAATGATTTCTGTAGGATCATGTGACTCTTGAGGACTGAAGTAAAGAAGCAATTCAGCTTTGCATCACAGGAATAAACTACTTTTGAAATTACTTACTAAATTATTTTAAAATACATTAAAATAGAAAAGTTCTTTTTTTAATTGTAATGATATTTCACAATATTTTTTCAGTTTTGATCAAGTAAATGCAGCCTTGTTGGTCCGTGTATCTTTTGGTCATTTGATTTCCTGTTTGGAATGGAATAACGAGAAATGAAATCCAGCTCGTTTATTCGTTTTTTTGTTTAGTTTAAAAAACGAAAAATTAGATTTTGGCTCGATTTTTCATTTTTCGTTTGTGGTTTACAAAACGGTTTATGGGTTCGATATTTCATTTGCACACGTGGGCGGCGCTGAAACGCCCCTTTCATCTGATTGGTCAAACCGCTCCGCCTTCAGTACAAGCTTTTCTTTCTGTCGGGCAGAATAAGAGTATTAATAAATGCACTTTAATAAAACAATGTCTGAAACCACCACTCACTGTTAACTACGCAGTTTGACCAATCAGATGAAAGGGGCGTTTCAGCGCCGCCCACGTGTGCAAATGAAATATCGAACCCATAAACCGATTTGTAAACCACAAACGAAAAATGAAAAATCGAGCCAAAATCTAATTTTTCGTTTTTTAAACTAAACAAAAAAACGAATAAACGAGCTGGATTTCATTTCTCGTTATTCCATTCCAAACAGGAAATCAAATGACCAAAAGATACACGGACCCTTGTTGAACATAAGAGACTTGTTTCAAAAACAAAATAAATCTTACCAACCCCAAATTTTGAATGGTAGTTTATATACATACAGACTCTTCACACTCATATTCATTCAATTCTAAAGTGTAATATTCAGGATTAAATTAGATATTGAATCACAGATTTTCAATGTTATTCAATTTTACAACTTTTGGACCCCACTGTACCTGTAAATAAACACCATAAACATAATGATCTTTGTATGTTTTTTTTTCCTTAGATGGAAGAGAAGCGAAGGATGCAAGCGGAGGAGAGAGAGCGAATGAGGGCAGAGGAGGAGAGGGAGGACAGACGACTGACAGAACAGAGAGAGAAAATCAGGAGAGAGTATGAAGAGGAGCAGGAGAGCAGGAAACGCAGAGAGATGGAGGTCAGACAGACGGACGCATGCACTCCTGCCTGTCATATTTTTAGGGATGAATCAGTCCCATATCAGCTAAGAGTCAATTTCAGTATTAGTCAATATTGGATATTAAATAGTGCATGCTAATTTTTTTATGTTTAGATTACCTTTTGTAATGCTCACTTAAATTTGATGTTTAAAATAACACTAATAATTTAATAACACAGTTAAATATACAGCAATTCTCAAAATGAATGTCCATCTTCATGTTCATTGTGTGTATTATAATGTTGTGATGCTTAAATTTGATGTAAAAATGATTGATTTTAGTTTTTAGTGTTTAATTTGAATAAATTTAGATTAAATTATAAAACTTGATTTAATATAGTTTATTATAGAATTTTAATATATATTTCATGACAAAAATATAAAAAAGTTTCAATTTATTCATGAAAAGTATTTTACGGATGCGTAAAATACTACTTTTCAATGGACCTTAAACACTGAAATTTTTTTGGTGCGTGGATTCCTCTGTTGGTTTTTCGATATATATTTCATAACATGAAAATGATTATCAACAGAATTTTAATATCAGTGGCCTAATGCAATTATTTTAAAATGTCCTAGTCGTGGTCTAATCTAAACAATTGATTAAATATTAATGATTTAACAGAGATGTGTTCACTTTAAATCACATTTTGCCATCCAAATGAAGTAAATTTAAGTGCTTAAAGAAATGGCATCAAATGTTGTTGTGTCTCATTTTCCAGTGCATAAGCACTCCTAATGATCTTACACCGTCTCAGTGACCAGCACCGCTGACTTTAAGCAAAATTATGATATTTTTGGTAGCAAAAACTGAAGAATGAAGAACTTGCTCGTCTGGCAGAGGAGAGACGGAGGGATGCAGAGAAAAAGAAAAAAGAAGAAGAAATAGAGAGAGCAGCTTTCCGAAAACAGGAACAACAAAACAGACAAATACGGCTGCAACAGGTGTGTGGTTCTCTCTGAGTTTGGATGTGAATTTACTGCAATGAGCTATATTTCACATAAGCTGTATATGTGTATTTTAGCATAGATACAAATTTCTAGATGGCACAGGCTGATGGTTCCTTGACTCAATCTGCTGCAATCACATCATTCTCTATAGCAATTGGTTCCTGCTGTATCTGTAGCCAATGAGCTCGTTGCTCAACCTTAAAATACTTCAAATAGCAGTTGCAGCACACTTTCAGAAACAAACATAATTTGCTGTCCATAGAAGTAGTGATTGTGTGCGACTGTTTTGTCATCATTAACTCTGTTTTTTTTTTTAGGTTCAACGTGCGCCATCCCCTCCTATCCCTACCTTACAGAATAAACACTGCAACCCTTCAAACGCTACAGTAACAAACACTTCATTAAACTCAGACATTTACTTGAACAAACAAGCATTGCAAAAACTCATGTTTACTTCTCACTCACTTCTTTCTGTATATTCTTCAGGATTTCTCTCCGTTTCGGGCTCCTACATCTCCAGAACACAGAAACCATCAGAGAACAGAGAGTAATATCATGATGAGAATGTTCTATTGACTTTTATTGTTTTTATTTTAAGCTAAAAATATTTGCTATACCCTAACCCTAAACCTGACCCTTACAGAAATCATATGTAAATTTTAGATTTGAATTAAAAAATGATTTAGTCCATCGTCAAGCCATTATGAATTATGTGAATCAAGTCCCACTCCCTAAAGTGTAGGTGATTGTAGGTATTGAAATGAGTTTATAGACTAAGTTAAGTACATTTCATTTTTGTTGTGGTTATGAACCTTTTAATTTATTTGTTGGGTCTGCTTATAAATTAGCTAATACCATCCTTACAAGTCCGTATTTGAGGGTTTACTGTATTTGTTTGTGTTCTCTTCAGAAGACAGAAATGAGGTTGTTAATGAGCTGAGTGTGTTAAGAAGACGTCTACGCAGTGAACAACAGCGTCTGGAGGAGCAGCTCTTGCAGACAGAGTGGGATCCTCTCCCCTCCCCCTTCACTGACAGGTACAGTGTGTTGTTATAAGTGTTTAATAATGTTTGTTTAATATTTAAGTCTGACACTAAAGGATTGTGTTAAACATTTGCCACACTTAACCTGTTCGTCAACCTACTGTGAATGAATACAGCAGCAGATCACTACAGTGGTACTGTGTCAGAGGCTTAAGCATCAGCCTTTCCCAGTCTTGGCTGGTTTTGACTGGTTTTACTCCTACAGTCTATGGTTCTACTAAATGAGCTGTTTTTATTTTATTTTATTTTTTATAGTTAATGAGCATCAGTAATCGTCTGTGATCTTTTAAACTAATGGTTTATAATTTTGCTGTCTGGAAGGAAAGATACTAATAGGAAGTATGATGCATAAAATACGCCCAATGAATTCTAGGTTCGCATGAGTACAGAACTGATCTAAAAGAGATACACAAATAAAATATAACTCAAATGGCAGCTTAGCTGACAGAAGTAGGTTACATGTTTTTCAGACTTGTAGTTCATGTATTCTGGTCTTAGCCAAGGTAAGGTTTTAAATCAGAATTGCTTTAAGTATCCAAAAGTATCATATTCACAAAATGTATATGACTTTAAACAATAGTTCTGGTCCTGGATGCTGATTGGTTAGTATTGCTACATGAATACAATACGACGTTCCAGCCTAGTAAATCTGTTCAATACATTGTCACTGTGCAACACTTATAAATAACACATAAATAACACAACACTTTCATAAATTATGTCTATAATATTTTTAGTATGGACTTTCTGTATTATTAGCAATATTGTGAATAACTGACTATTTTCATTATATAGCATTGTGTGTTTGTGTTTGTAGGCCCAGGGTTGATGTGTTTGACATGGCACGCATGCGTATGCCTGTTCGAGGCCCCTCCTCCCGTGGCACTGAGCCAATCAGCTCAAAGAAATCCTATGACATCATGTACAGAGGTAAGTATTGGCTGTTATACTAATATAAATCTGAGCTATGAGGATTAAAATGAATTTATTAGTGTTATAAAACACTACACATAGTGTTTGTATGTGTCTGTTGCTATTTCTTTCACAATAAAACAGGTCATATCATACTAAAGTAATTTGTAGTTGGCTACAATTAAATATTGTGACTGAAATGAGAGCTCACTTTAATATTTTGTTTTATATAAATTCATCTTTCATGCAGAAACTAACCCTTTTTTCCCATATTTCTCAGATGACTTTATGCCGCTTCCTAGAACACAGCAGTCTGTAAGTCTTCCTCTCTTATGAATGCAAAGCGTTGTTATTTCCTGTGCTTGTTATTTCCATTGTATTCTGCAGTACCAGAAGCAGCTCCAGCAGTACTTTTGATGCTGAGTTAAGACTGAATGATGTTTAACATGGCAGTTCTGTTTTTCCTGTCACACAGAGGAACAGAGCAGTTGAGGGGGGACGAGGATCTGTGCTTCTGTCAGAGAGTGAATTTATCGGTGGGATCACGTTTCTTTAATTGTTTGATAAGTATAAAAAAAAAAAACAGTTATTTTATTATATACAGTGGCCCCAAAATTGATTTAGATATTTAAGGCACACTTAAAAATGTATGCATGTTTTTGCATTATATAACAATATATCAAACCAAATGTCATTTATTTTAAAGAAAAATATGAACACACTTTTCAAACATTTCACAAGATGTTTTTAATAGTTAAATATCACCTTCTCATGCATATTCTGCTTTTTGTTTTAATACATACTGTTGATTTATTAAATAACATTAGATCAGAATGGAGTTGCTTTCCCGCTTCCTCCAGATGTTGAGAGGAAATCGAAGCCATCAGCACGAGAACGACGCAGACTAGCAAACCTTCAGGTAATTCACATCTAAACATTGTGTATAGTGACTTCAAATTCTTATAGACTAAAGTACAATTTATACTGACAAAATTGCATGCATTTGTTGATTCATTCTTACAGATGTTATGGACAATTGTCTGATACCTAAAAAGAACTCAACTACATTTCATACAATTTATGATATGCAAATGTTAAAGTCCCCCTGTAGTCAATAATTTTATCACTTAAAACTCATCTTTGATCACCAAAATTATATATTTAAACAACAAAATTCTTCATGCCTTAAAATAACCACACCCGTGCCTCATTTATTATATGGGATTCTATGAATATGCTAATTAGACCCGCCTCCAATCACTCACACCAGCTCAGAGATCCACTCATTGATGATCACACAGGTAGTTTGTGACTTCAGAAACACCAGCGATTTCAAACCGCATTTTTGAGACTGTCTTTGGTTCAGTGCAGTTTTAAAGAGAAAATACTCCACAATGGTGTTGACTTATGAATTTGCACATGGTTTGTCTTAAAGCATATTAAAAACACCACATAGACATATAAACAACATTAAAAGCTTGATTTTCACCTTTGCTTCTCACCAGCTTTGGCATTATTTCTGAACCATAATTTTTCTCAACCAACATCAACCGCATTTCATGGAAATGATACACAAAAACATTGTTCACAATTTATATTTGCCTAGGTTTGCTTTTAAAAGTAGTGTTTGTTTACAAAGAAATTTTTTTTGAGTACTGTTTTAATACTGATAGCATCCCAGGACGCACCTGATAAAGTCAGATGAGGGGCTGCTTAGTAAGCGAAAAACAGTATGTGACAAAAGAACAAGTATGTTCAAATTCACAGTACTCATAAAAGAATAAACAAAAAATACCTGGATGACCTACTACTTCTGCCGAGATTCTGAAGTGTGCTTATGATGGGCACTTTACTATCCCACAAGGCCACGGGAGAGGATTTCTGAATGGCACTGACACTGATACTGTAGGGCACAGGATAATGACAACATTGTGAATGTAGTATGTCCAGAATACATTCATACTACAGTAGTAAACATTTGAAGTGGATTCAAGTTATACATGAATTTTGAACAATACTCGTTTCTTGTCTTAGGACAACTTTGATGAACTTTTTTGATCCACTTCAAATGTTGACTACTGTATATAGTACGTACATTTTTAGTGGTCGCGAAGTAATTATTCAAAATAAACACCTACTCGAGAGTGTGCGATTTTGGACGCAGCCAATGTCAGGAACTAACATACTTGGGTTTTGATTTTGTCGCTACATAATTCCCAATCTTTTGTTTTGCATATGACTTACATACGCATGATTTACATATGATGACATCCATATAATTCTAAAATAAAGTGTATATGTGTATGTGTTTAGGCTGCAGGAAAGCAGCCGGTGCAGCAGTCTCTCAGTATGAGGAAACTCAGAGACACAAACACTCTCAGGATGAAGAGACTACAAGCCTTCGGTCATCACAACACCACAGCAGGTGTGTGTTCGTCTCAGTGAATGTTCTGTGATTCTTTAAAGATCCAGAACTTATTTTAATGATGTGTTTAGGAGGCTGCTCTGATGATGATGAGGATGATGATGAAGATGAAGCTGGTCGTCGTGATGAACGTTTTACCCTGACGTCTCCTGGCTGGCCCAGTTCCATTGATACAGCTACTACAGAGCCCTGGATTCGAGCGGAGTCGTCAGACACGCTTAGGAGGCTGATGTCTGGCTCTGAACTCTAAGACGGATGTAGGACGGACTATAACATACACGACTGCATACACTCACCGGCCACTTTATTAGGTACACCTGTCCAACTGCTCGTTAACACTTAATTTCTAAGCAGCCAATCACATGGCGGCAACTCAGTGCATTTAGGCATGTAGACATGGTCAAGACAATCTCCTGCAGTTCAAACCGAGCATCAGTATGGGGAAGAAAGTTGATTTGAGTGACTTTGAACGTGGCATGATTGTTGGTGCCAGAAGGGCTGGTCTGAGTATTTCAGAAACTGCTAATCTACTGGGATTTTCACGCACAACCATCTCTTGGGTTTACAGAGAATGGTCCGAAAAAGAAAAAACATCCAGTGAGCGGCAGTTCTGTGGGCGGAAATGCCTTGTTGATGCCAGAGGTCAGAGGAGAATGGCCAGACTGGTTCGAGCTGATAGAAGGGCAACAGTGACTGAAATAACCACTCGTTACAACCGAGGTATGCAGCAAAGCATTTGTGAAGCCACAACACGCACAACCTTGAGGCGGATGGGCTACAACAGCAGAAGACTCCACCGGGTACCACTCATCTCCACTACAAATAGGAAAAAGAGGCTACAATTTGCAAGAGCTCACCAAAATTGAACAGTTGAAGACTGGAAAAATGTTGCCTGGTCTGATGAGTCTCGATTTCTGTTGAGACATTCAGATGTTAGAGTCAGAATTTGCCGTAAACAGAATGAGAACATGGAACCATCATGCCTTGTTACCACTGTGCAGGCTGGTGGTGGTGGTGTAATGGTGTGGGGGATGTTTTCCTGGCACACTTTAGGCCCCTTAGTGCCAATTGGGCATCGTTTAAATGCCACGGCCTACCTGAGCATTGTTTCTGACCATGTCCATCCCTTTATGGCCACCATGTACCCATCCTCTGATGGCTACTTCCACCATGTCACAAAGCTCTAATCATTTCAAATTGGTTTCTTGAACATGACAATGAGTTCACTGTACTAAAATGGCCTCCACAGTCACCAGATCTCAACCCAAAAGAGCATCTTTGGGATGTGGTGGAACGGGAGATTCGCATCATGGATGTGCAGCCGACAAATCTGCGGCAACTGTGTGATGCCATCATGTCAATATGGACCAAACTCCCTGAGGAATGCTTCCAGCACCTTGTTGAATCTATGCCACGAAGAATTGAGGCAGTTCTGAAGGCAAAAGGGGGTCCAACCCGTTACTAGCATGGGGTACCTAATAAAGTGGCCGGTGAGTGTATATAGGACATTTTATGTAATTAGATCTCTTGAGCAAATAAAAGACTGATCAACAGAATCTCTGAGATCAGCTGTTTGACTGCATAACAAAACCCCTTGTGTAAGCTGATTGGTGGATTCGTATCAAGTGAAGATTTTTTTTTTACAAAACAGAAGGAATGTAAATTCCTTTTAGAAGTAGTTTATAAATGGCAGCTTTTAAAAATATATTTGTAATGAACCAAATCCTACTTTTTTTATTTATTTTTTATTTTACATCAGGATTCTCCAGAATAAATAGCACTTATTGAAAGCACTGTATTCCAGATTGTTTGGAGGCTTAAGGCCCGTTCAAACCAAGAACGATAACTATAATAATAATAAAAAAAAGTTTTGAAAATTGTTGTAAATTTAAAGGAATAGCGGGGTTCACACCACAACTATAATGTTAATGGCTCAGAGGAACAATATTGTTGGAATCACTTGCAGAAGATTTTTTTCAGCTGCTAAAAACATTGACAGCCAATCAGAACCCACCTAAATTTTAAAAAGCTTGAGCATTTAAAGCAACACTAAGTAAGATTTTTTGTACCTTAAAATAATGTTTCCAAAATCGTTTCAGTGGTTCATTAAGTCGTAACAGGGTGAAAGGCACTTCTCGATTCACTTTGCGGTCCTTTATCTGCTATAACCACGCTATGTAAGATTGCCAGATCGGATCGAGTTTCTGTAGTTCTAATGAGGAGCGTGTAAAACGTGTAATTTACACACACAAGTAATTTACATGTTTAAAATGGATAAAAAATGCCAAGTTATCCATACAAGTGTTGTTTTTTGTTAATTAAAACCATTAAAATGTATTGTTGTTAATTGAAAAAAGCTGAAATAAAATAAAACATAGATATTAGATGAAACAAAACAAAGTAAGTTAAATTAAATATAAGTTGAAGTAATAGTTTTTTAAACCAAAACAAAATAAAAAATAAATCAATTTAATATAATATATAAAAAACGAATAAAAAGACAAAAGCACATACAATTGCTAAAACAAACTAAAATAAAACAGACAATATAAAAATAAAAGATTTCTCAAAATATTAATAAATACCGTACTAGTATATAAACAGTACTAAAATAACACTGACCCATACGACTTGAGTGCAATATTCCAAAACTTCTATGACATCCATGTCATATTTTTATTGAATAACTGAAAAATTGGTCTGTTCCTCATGCAAAGTTATACAGTACGTCTTCATGTAATATTGCACTTGAGGTGTATGGGCCACTTTTATGGTGGGATTCATTTATTTTTTTGGGACATGTTTAAACTTGAATAATGCTGTCAGAATTATCAAATTTGAAAGAGAAAGTGACATGAAGGCCAAGTATGGTAACCCATACTCGGAATTTGTCCTCTGCATTTAACCCATCCAAGTTAGTGCACACACACATTAGGAGCAGAGTAGTGAACACACACACACACACACATACAGCAAACCCGGAGCAGTGGGCAGCCATTATGCTGTGGTGCCAGGGGAACGATTAGGGGTTAGGTGCCTTGCTCAAGCCATTTCCTGCCGATGCTACACAAGCAGAGCATGTGTGTTCTGTACCATAATTTGTGACTGTGTTCTTGCTCTGTATTCATTGGCCAGCTGTGCGAGCATGTCTCTGTACAGTCTGTATCCTCCAGGTTTCAGGTATGATCCATCAAAAATGCCTTTTTCCAGTTTATCAAACACAGTATGCAGAACAGCCTCACATTGTATGACAGATTCTTCCCTATTCTGCTGGCAAATCTGTTGATATTCATCATAAATTTTCCCCTAAAAAAAAAAAAAGGAAAATAGAAAAGGTAAGAAACTGTTTTTAAGTTGTGTTCTGCCTTTCTGTTTTAAAAACTCTTTTAAAGCATTTAAGTTGTGTTCTGCCTTTCCATAGATGTGCGGTTTCATTTGAATTTTTGTGTCAGCGGGTACTTTACCATGAGCTCTTGTTGGTAGATCTGGTCATTATCATTGAAGGACACGGTGATGAAACCTTCAATGGCTTTCTTCTCTGCGACTGTGGATGTTGGACAGATCTGCAGGGTCCATAGGAAGCTGAGCCATGCTGAGCATCTCGGTCATGTAGGACTCCAGGGCCTGTTCCACTGCACGGACGTTCTGGATCTTAGCCAGAGACACGACTGTGTTCTCCAGGCATGGAACCTTCCCGCTGCGGATCGCCTCTACGTAAACCTCAGCAAGATTCCCCAGAGCTGTCAGGAAACACAACTCGATAGTTCAGTCAGTCATTTGTTCTTTCTTTTACTTTTCATTAGTTTCTTCAAACTTATTTATCTGCATAAAACTGCTGTAAGTGCTGCTTAAAGGAGAACTCCGGCCCAAAATGAACCTTTGGTCTAATTACACATTGTTACCTAGTCAACCGTTATCTGAGATTTGTTTTCATGATTATCGAATGTAAATAGTTTTATCTCTAAAAACAGTTTAGCCTATAAAGCTAGTATAACGCTAGTATATTGGGCATAGATCAATGACAAATAAAAATCGCTTGTTAATACCACTAACAAGGCTCAAAATAGCCCCACACTAGCACGGTAGCATAATGAGGGTCCCTACCTTCAAACCGAAGCAATGAGAACTTTGTCAGTGTCCAGACAGTTTAATAAGAAGATATTTTATACATAGTCAACTTCGCGTATACAGGCAGGAGCCATCTTTGAAATACAGCCTTTACCAGTCGATCTACGAACGCAAGCTGTTGTACACTAGAGTGCTGCTGAGAAGAACAGCCAGACAGAAGATCCACGTGTCATATTTCTCATCCCCCTGAAACATAAACAGTCTGTCAGCTACAGAATAAGTGGCCACTTATTTACCTTTACGTCACACAATGTGGGGAACAGAGTTTTAATGCAATATGGCTGTCTTACAAGGACTGTAAAAGATAAAAATTAGTCATGCTGAAATTATGGTTTTTGCTACAGAAACATCACTGTGGATGCTGTATGGTCTTCATCCTCACACCTCTTTACATCACCAAGTCCCTCTGTGTCCAGCAGCACCAGAGTGTGTCCTTCTTTATAGGGGTGAGGGACACACCACATCCAGATGCCTTTGGTCTTTGATTCAATAGTGCTGCCAAGAGCAAAGCCTGTGACAAATGCACATACACACATATATATATATATTAGCATATATACGAAATTAAAAGTTGCATTTTCAGTTGAATTTGGGAAAGCCACTTGAAACATTTGTTGTGTTGAACTATTTCAATTGCTTTTGCTTGATTTGTTCCTTGCAAACAGCTAAAAGTCTACACATTTTGCCAGTAAACTTGATTTGCAATGGGGGTTTAATAATTCCGATTACAACTGTGTGTGTATATACACAGACACATAAACACACACACATATATACACTCACCGGCCACTTTATTAGGTACACCTGTCCAACTGCTCGTTAACACTTAATTTCTAAGCAGCCAATCACATGGCGGCAACTCAGTGCATTTAGGCATGTAGACATGGTCAAGACAATCTCCTGCAGTTCAAACCAAGCATCAGTATGGGGAAGAAAGTTGATTTGAGTGACTTTGAACGTGGCATGATTGTTTGTGCCAGAAGGGCTGGTCTGAGTATTTCAGAAACTGCTAATCTACTGGGATTTTCACGCACAACCATCTCTAGGGTTTACAGAGAATGGTCCGAAAAAGAAAAAACATCCAGTGAGCGGCAGTTCTGTGGGCGGAAATGCCTTGTTGATGCCAGAGGTCAGAGGAGAATGGCCAGACTGGTTCGAGCTGATAGAAGGGCAACAGTGACTGAAATAACCACTCGTTACAACCGAGGTATGCAGCAAAGCATTTGTGAAGCCACAACACGCACAACCTTGAGGCGGATGGGCTACAACAGCAGAAGACTCCACCAGGTACCACTCATCTCCACTACAAATAGGAAAAAGAGGCTACAATTTGCAAGAGCTCACCAAAATTGAACAGTTGAAGACTGGAAAAATGTTGCCTGGTCTGATGAGTCTCGATTTCTGTTGAGACATTCAGATGTTAGAGTCAGAATTTGGCGTAAACAGAATGAGAACATGGAACCATCATGCCTTGTTACCACTGTGCAGGCTGGTGGTGGTGGTGTAATGGTGTGGGGGATGTTTTCCTGGCACACTTTAGGCCCCTTAGTGCCAATTGGGCATCGTTTAAATGCCACGGCCTACCTGAGCATTGTTTCTGACCATGTCCATCCCTTTATGGCCACCATGTACCCATCCTCTGATGGCTACTTCCACCATGTCACAAAGCTCTAATCATTTCAAATTGGTTTCTTGAACATGACAATGAGTTCACTGTACTAAAATGGCCTCCACAGTCACCAGATCTCAACCCAATAGAGCATCTTTGGGATGTGGTGGAACGGGAGATTCGCATCATGGATGTGCAGCCGACAAATCTGCGGCAACTGTGTGATGCCATCATGTCAATATGGACCAAACTCCCTGAGGAATGCTTCCAGCACCTTGTTGAATCTATGCCACGAAGAATTGAGGCAGTTCTGAAGGCAAAAGGGGGTCCAACCCGTTACTAGCATGGGGTACCTAATAAAGTGGCCGGTGAGTGTATATATATATATATATACATATATACACACGCACACACACACACACACATATATATACAGTGGGGCAAAAAAGTATGTAGTCAGCCACCAATTGTGCAAGTTCTCCCACATAAAAAGATGAGAGAGACCTGTAATTTTCATCATAGGTACACTTCAACTAAAAGAGACAAAATGAGAAAAAGAAATCCAGAAAATCACATTGTAGGATTTTTAATGAATTTATTTGCAAATTATGGTGGAAAATAAGTATTTGGTCACCTAAAAACAAGCAAGATTTCTGGCTCTCACAGACCGTAACTTCTTCTTTAAGAGGCTCCTCTGTCCTCCACTCGTTACCTGTATTAATGGCACCTGTTTGAACTTGTTATCAGTATAAAAGACACCTGTCCACAACCTCAAACAGTCACATTCCAAACTCCACTATGGCCAAGACCAAAGAGCTGTCAAAGGACACCAGAAACAAAATTGTAGACCTGCACCAGGCTGGGAAGACTGAATCTGCAATAGGTAAGCAGCTTGGTGTGAAGAAATCAACTGTGGGAGCAATTATTAGGAAATGGAAGACATACAAGACCACTGATAATCTCCCTCGATCTGGGGCTCCACACAAGATCTCACCCCGTGAGGGTCAAAAAGATCACAAGAACGGTGAACTAAAATCCCAGAACCACACGAGGGGACCTAGTGAATGACCTGCAGAGACCTGGGACCAAAGTAACAAAGGCTACCATCAGTAACACTATGCCACCAGGGACTCAAATCCTGCAGTGCCAGACGTGTCCCCCTGCTTAAGCCAGTGCATGTCCAGGCCCGTCTGAAGTTTGCTAGAGAGCATTTGGATGATCCAGAAGAGGATTGGGAGAATGTCTTCTGGTCAGATGAAACCAAAATAGAACTTTTTAGTAAAAACTCAACTTGTCGTCTTTGGAGGAGAAAGAATGCTGAGTTGCATCCAAAGAACACCTACTGTGAAGCATGGGGGTGGAAACATCATGTTTTTGGGCTGTTTTTCTGCAAAGGGACCAGGACGACTGATCCGTGTAAAGGAAAGAATGAATGGGGCCATGTATCATGAGATTTTGAGTGAAAACCTCCTTCCATCAGCAAGGGCATTGAAGATGAAACGTGGCTGGGTCTTTCAGCATGACAATGATCCCAAACACACCGCCCGGGCAACTAAGGAGTGACTTGGTTCAAGGCCCTGGAGTGGCCTAGCCAGTCTCCAGATCTCAACCCCATAGAAAATCTTTGGAGGGAGTTGAAAGTCCATGTTGCCCAGCGACAGCCCTGAAACATCACTGCTCTAAAGGAGATCTGCATGGAGGAATAGGCCAAAATACCAGCAACAGTGTGTGAAAACCTTGTGAAGACTTACAGAAAACGTTTGACCTCTGTCATTGCCAACAAAGGGTATATAACAAAGTATTGAGAAACTTTTGTTATTGACCAAATACTTATTTTCCACCATAATTTGCAAATAAACTCATTAAAAATCCTACAATGTGATTTTCTAGATTTTTTTCCTTCTCATTTTGTCTCTCATAGTTTAAGTGTACCTATGATGACAATTACAGGCCTCTCTCATCTTTTTAAGTGGGAGAACTTGCACAATTGGTGGCTGACTAAATACTTTTTTGCCCCACTGTATATACACACGCATATCTAATTAGCCTACATGTTGTTTTATTATTATATTCTTTTATTGTGTTATTTTTCCATAAAATGTTCTCATTTGAACGCAGTTCCTGTTTTCAAATATTGAGAGACACACATTCAGATTCTGTGTCTAGCATGTAGGCCAGGCAGGCCTACAGACGTGAGAGACTTTCAGCAGTTTCTCTCACCGGACTGTTGTCCTGCCAGGTGGTTCATAAGGTAGGATTTCCCCGTACGGTAGAGTCCCACCACTAGAGATGGGATTTATGGCTCTTTGAGGAGATCCGGATCTTTGCGATCCGTTCCTTTCAAAGAGCCGTTCAAAAGAACGGCTCTTTTGGCTCTTTTTAAATATTTAGTCAGTTTAAAGAAGCCAGCTTGGGGGAATCTCAGTTTATCCTGGAAATAATCACTGGGAGGAATGATGAGGTGAGATTTGTAGTCAATTAATTAAAACTCAGATATCACACACCAATATCTGAGTTTGAATTATTCTGAAATATTGATTATTACCTCATTTGTCATGTGTGGACTATATTCCATAGGGTTGCACAACATCCCTCTGCTTAGAAAGTGATATCACTATTTTGGATTTACCTTTAGTACAAAGTATGTGTATGTGTAAAGCTATGTTGACTTATGTTATTCATACAATACCACAAGAACATTTTGACAAAAAACAAAAACTATTTAAAGTTGTAAATATATACTGTAGATACAATAACATGAACACAAAATGCAATGTAAATAAATACAAAGCAGTTCCTTTGTATTTATTTACAAAGGAACTTAGTGTTACTTTAGTGGGTTTTTTTTTTTTTTTTTTTTACTGGAGTAACCATGTGACGGCATAAGTCATTGGCTCTGCTCCTACCCAATGACAGCACGTAGGGTTTTTTCCCACTGGAGTACTCACGTAAAGGATGCGCGCGCGTGCACAACTATCATCATGCTGTTAGGCAGTAGCACCCCTGCGCTGGGTGCGCCCCTTCCCCTATAACTGAGGAGCTAATTTGTGTGCATCTGTGTGAAACACGCATGAAAAAAGAACGACAGAAAGAACGGCTCCCCTCCAGCCGCGACTCGGCTCCCATCGTTCATGTTTATGAGCCGTTCAAAAGAATCGGTTCGTTCGCGAACGTCACAACTCTACCCACCACAGACACCACCACCACCGGCTCCTTGATCCCATCCAGAATGACTTTGGCCTGTTTCCTAACACACAGCTTCCCATTTTCATCGTTTTCAATGAGACACACCGGAGCGGACACGCCACACGCCATGACTCCTATGACTCTGAGAAAAAGCTGAAAGATTCTTACAGCGTGTAAAAAAAACAACAACAGCTATTTTTACGTTGCTTAACAGACTACACATTATTTAACGTTTATTTATTTAAAGTTTAAACGTTGTGTCAAAAGATTCTAAAATACAAAAGCCTATAGGCTAAACCTCAAGTCTAAAGGTCATTCATTAAAGAAATTGATAAACAGATGTGATTAATTAATCGGTAAGTTACTTCAAGGTTATGTGCTTTACACTTCGCTTAAACCAGGTTTAATATTCTCACCAGTGAAAAGTAAGCTATTTCCACTTTCCGTTTTGACTTTCAAAACATTGTGACCATTTCTATTAAAACGTTCTTATTAGGTCGCCCCACAAAACAAAACTTTAAACATTCTGTTTATCAACATAAATGCTAAAAAGAATGATCTTAACTTTAGCAATTGGTTGCGAAAAATAACCCCCCCCCCAAAAATGATTACAATGACAAAACAAGCAAGCAACAACATGTTCTCGTGATTGCATGCTACAACATAATTAAAAAAGCTAAGTTAAACCGTTATTATTCCCTTACCGACAGGCAGAAGTAAAAAATGTGTGTTTAAACCCGTTAGCGAGGCCTCTGGATTGGCCGCTGTAATGCTCATAAACTCTCAAAGTAACAACAGGCGTGCAAACTCGCAGGCTCCTCCTGTGTTCGTTGTTAATATCTTTTCCACCATAAATGGTACAGACAGAGTCGAGGCGTGTTCTCTCATTAGCAAATCAGTGATGCTATACGAAAGTGAAACTAAAAGCGAAGCAACGCTGGTTCGGTTTGGGATTGGTTAGCCTACTGGACAAGGTTTCCCAGAAATCGACCGTTTAACGTCAACTCCGCTATAAATCCATATGGGCGGATAGTGAAAAACAACCCCGTCGTTGTGGTAAATAAGACCTGCAATTCCGTTCTGTGCGCTGTGACTGGGAAGCATCGTGGAAGAAAGAGCATTATCTCATCATACTGAGTCGAGACACGTAGGGTCATGTAAGTGAACTTTTCTTTCTTTCTTTCTTTCTTTCTTTCTTTCTTTCTTTCTTTCTTTCTTTCTTTCTTTCTTTCTTTCTTTCTTTCTTTCTTTCTTTCTTTCTTTCTTTCTTTCTTTCTTTCTTTCTTTCTTTCTTTCTTTCTTTCTTTCTTTCTTTCTTTCTTTCTTTCTATAATTATTATGTAACGCTATTAATTATCTAAATATGTGAATGTCTTTTTTTGGCTTTGAAATATCTGCGGCTGATAAATAACTGTTCCTATATGAGACCAAACTTATTTGGCGGCTTCGGAAAACATTTAGAATCACATAATCTCAGGACGTTTGTTTCTTTCCGTTGTGCTCCTGACTCGCAGTCCCAAACAAAAATGTAGATACATTTTTAATATAATATTTACCTGTTTTAATGTAGCCTATTATTGCTGTTATATAATTATTTTAATAAATTATTTATAATAATATATAACACATTGTCTTTTACTTGTAGGCCTTGGGCTGTGGCGATGTAAAATGGCTAATTGAAAGTGGCAATTGTTGCCACGTCATAAGTCTCAGCTTGATTTCTGGATAAATATATTTAATAATATTATTTTATAAATAAAAAATATATAAAATTAAGTCGTCATCATTTATATAGCGCTTTTAACGATATCGTTTCAAAGAAGCTTACAGAGATAAAAATATAATTTAAGGTAACGATTGGTTTGGGTTATAGCGGCTCTTGAATAATGTTATTTTCCAGCTAAAGTTAGTTTTGATTGATTCACTTCCGTCGAAATGACCATTTCTTATTAAATTAGGCGCCGCTAAGATGATCGCTGATCATCTGAACGTTGATGGCGTTCACATTCGCATTAAGAATTTATTCTATAGTAGGCCTATAGTTAGGCTATGTGCGTTTGAATATGTGCGCAGGTTTGTAATTCCCTACAAACATGCCTAAACAAACTACTTGTCTTGCACTTCAGCACTGCGTTGTCATCGGGTCCAAGCGTAGGTCCTTCGATCTGGAAATGGCCTGGATCCGGCAGGCTGCCGGAAAACATCGGGATAAACAGACACTAAAATTAGCGTAGATGCCATTCTTCTTATGATGTAACGAGTACATCACGATTTAAGGGAAGTGTTCCCAGTTCCGGCTGACCTAATCTATGCAGCCTAACATTGAATTATAGAAGTCGATAATGTATTATGTGAATGCTAGGTCAAAGAGATGTGTTTTTAGTCTAGCTTTGAACTGACAGAGTGTGTTTGCTTCCCGGACAATGGTAGGAAGATTGTTCCAAAGTTTTGGTGCTTAATAGGAAAATGATACCGCCAGCAGTCGATTTTGATATTCTAGGTAACTGGCCGGAACTTTGAGATCGCAATAGACGTGAAGGACTACAATGCGTTAAGAGCTCACTCAACAACTGCGGAGCTAAACCATTTAGTGCTTTTGTAAGTAATCAGAAATATTTTGAAATTTATACGATGTTTCATAGGCAGCCAATGCAGTGTTGATAGAACTGGGCTAATATGGTCATACTTCCTGGTTCTGGTAAGAACTCGAGCTGCAGCGTTTTGAACTAGCTGTAGTTTGTTTATTAAGCGTGCAGGGCAACCACCCAGTAGAGCATTACAATAATCTAGCCTTGAGGTCATGAACGCATGAACTAATTGTTACGCATTTGTCAATGAGAGCATATGGCGTAATTTAGATATATTTTTAAGATGGAAAAATGTGGCGGTTTTACAGATACTAGACACGGGACTTTCAAATGAAAGATTGGTATCAAAGAGCACACCCAGGTTCCTAACTGACGATGAAGACTTAACAGAGCAGCCATCAAGTGTTAGACAGTATTCTAGGTTATTACGTGAGGAAGTTTTTTGTCCAATAATTAGAATATCTGTTTTTTCAGAATTTAGTAGTAGGAAATTACTAGTCATCCAATTTTTTATATCAGCTATGCATTCCGTTAATTTTGTGAATTGGTAAGTTTTGTTAGGTTAGGTTAGGTTAATAAACCATACAAATGAGACATATTATACTATTATTATCCAATCCTAGCAGCGTTGAAAACAGAAAGACAATACTGAAATCACAATTCTTGTAGCATTATAAAGCATGTGAGTTTTAAGAACAGAATTAACTACGTAAGAATTAACAAGATGACTAGGTCTCTGGTGTATATGAAGGATCATAATGACAGTGACCATTTCACACTGTTTTTATAGAGATAAAAGATAGGTTTTTAATGGCTATGGTACAGTATATTTGAAAGTCCATGAAGAATTAATTGTTTTGAGGTATGTTGTGTCTACAGGTTTTATACATTTTGTTTACAGTATTCTGTTTACAGTAACCAAATGATAATTTCCCCCTTTAGCAAACAGGAAGAGCTAGAGAGAGCCAGCATGTCTAATGCCAGACTAATGTCTTCACCCATTTGTTTGGTGGAGAATGTGAACGGATCTCTCCGCGTCTGTAAGGATGCCATTGAGCTCCTGAGTAGAATCAAGGAGCCGGTGGTGGTGGTGTCTGTGGTGGGACTCTACCGTACGGGGAAGTCTTACCTTATGAACCGCCTGGCAGGACAACAGTCAGGTGATAGAACTGTCTAGACACGCAAACTTAATGTGTGAATATTAGCTACATTGTGCTAATAATAATAACAATAAAACTCTAATTGTCTCAGGCTTTGCTCTTGGCAACACTATTGAGTCGAAAACCAAAGGCATCTGGATGTGGTGTGTCCCTCACCCCGATAAAGAAGGACACACTCTGGTGCTGCTGGACACAGAGGGACTTGGTGATGTGGACAAGGTGAGGACAAGGATTGAGCTGTAGATTTGTTAATATTGTTATATGGTCGATGCTTTGATTTTGAAGACACTGTGTTTCAGGGAGACTCTAAGAATGACGGCTGGATTTTTTCTCTGGCCGTTCTGCTCAGCAGCACTCTGGTGTACAACAGCCGCGGCACCATCGATAACAATGCAGTGGAAAATCTACAGTATCCTTTAATCGGCCACGTAACCCACATCCTCTTTCAAATATACAAACATACACTTTGCAAGATGCTGTTATTTCTCAATGTGCTGCAGCTACGTTAGTGAGCTCGCTGAGCAGATCAAGATCAGATCGACAGAAGCAGCAGACGAGGAGGAAGAGGATTCCAAATTTGTGCTCTTTTTTCCATCATTCATCTGGGTGGTTAGAGATTTCACCTTGGAACTAGTAATTGATGGAAAGAAAGTGACTCAGGATGAGTACCTTGAGTTTGCCCTCCAGCTGAAAAAAGGTATTTTAGACAGAAATTCTATAAACATCAAGCACCAGTATGTGAATTTAAATAATTAGACACTAAATATTAACAACAATAAAAAAATGTTGACACAATCTTCTTTGGTAAAATGTGTTATTTTTTCCTAAAAAATTAATTTAGGTGTAAATAAGAAAATCAGCGACTACAACCTGCCCCGTCAATGCATCCGAAACTATTTCCCATCCCGGAACTGTTTCGTGTTCCCATCTCCTGCCTCGCCTGAAAACATGAGACGCTTAGAAAGCTTGCAAGAACGGGACCTTGTAGCAGATTTTCTGGAGGTCACGGGTCGTTTTTGTGACCACATCTTTCACAGGAGTGCTGTGAAAACACTGAAAGGAGGACACAGAGTTACTGGTATATGTGAGTGTTTTACCAATTTAAGTTATTGGAAATTTTCAGTGTTCAGAGTGTGAACTTTGACCCATTAGCCTTTATATTTTTGAAAAGGTTAAATTTGTTTGTCTGTTGTCAGTGCTCGGGCACCTGGTTGAGATTTATGTGGACACAATCAGCAGTGGGAAGGTGCCCTGTCTGGACAATGCAGTGGTTACTCTCGCAAATCTAGAGAACCAGGCAGCTGTTCAAGAAGCGTTGATAGTGTATCAGAGTGGGATGGAAGCGGTAAGACACACAAGTTCATATATTTAGTTAGTCCTTGACTTGTCTAAAGCATGCATCTAATGATGTTAAATAAAATGATACATAAATATACATATACAGGTCACCTACAGCAGGCAATAGTTTTAGCATCATATTAATTTAACATGTTAATATTCAGTAAATAAATAAAGCTCTGCCTTTGTCAAATTCACAGAGTTATTCTTTTTTTTTTTAACTGAACAGTTTTAAATGAAGTACTCTAATTTAATTGTTACAGCCATTCATTCTTTGCAGGTGAAGAACAAGTTCCCAGTAAATGTGGATGATATTTCCACTGAGCACCAGAAGTTCAGCAGGCTGGCCACCTCTGAGTTTATGAAACGCTCTTTTAAAGATGAAAAACAAGAATACCTAATAAAACTAGTGGTGAGTTTTTAAATGCACAATTGGATGCACACACTCATTATAATGCAGCTATATTCCTAAATTAATATAGCTATAATATAGTTAATTTAATCATTATGCTTTATTTTAAATTATATTTAGCTGAAGTATTTAAATATTGTCCTTGTGAAAAAAACAATCTTTTTATTTTAGGGAAGTTGGAGGGGGGCATAGATGGACACTGGATGTATGTACTGTATGTGTGTGTATGTATGTTTAGGAAAACATAGATGTACACTATATAGGCCTGCTGAAAGAGAATGAGATGGCGTCAGAGAGAAAGTGTCAAGATCTGCTGAAGAATCTGTTCTCTGAGATGAATAAACGGCTGCAGAATGGAGAGTACAGTCAGTCTGGAGGACATGAACTCTACTGCAGAGACAGAGACGCCATTGTTGAGAAGTACCGCAGAGAACCCAACAAAGGTGTATCGGTGAGGACACGTTCTGTGTGTTTTTACGTAATGGTTCTTTGAGGACACATAGAGTTATGAGTATGTCTATAGATGTGCTCTAATATACTGTATATGTTTATGTGCACTGCAGGCTGAGGCCGTGCTGAACGAGTTTCTGAATGAGCGAGGAGCTGAAGCAAACAGCATCCTCTACACGGACACAAAACTCACTGAAAACGACAGAAAGATTCAAGGTAAATCTTTACCAACCGTGTAAATATATGTAATTCATTAACCAGCAAACCTGCAGAATTTGTAATTGAAAAAAATGCATATGAGATGGAAACCAAACCCAAATTCTTAAAGCATCTTGGAGTTCAGATTCGGGAGGTTTAGTATTAGCATTAGGGGCAGTTGTAGCCTAATGGTTAGAGAGTCACACTGGTAACCCGAAGGTTGCGGGTTTGATTCTCAATACCAGCAGGAAATGACTGATGTTCCCTTGAGCAAGGCAACTAACACCCAATCGCTCCCCGGGTGCCACAGCAAAAATGGCTGCCCACTGCTCTGGGTGTGTGTGTGAGTCCACGGTTTGCAGTGTGTGTTCACTACTCACTACTCCTAATGTGTGTGCAGTAACTTGGATGGGTTAAAAGCATTGGACAAATTCCGAGTATGGTTTACCATACTTGGCCGTCACGTCACTTCCACCTTCACTTAGAATCATGTTTCACATCATTTCTCACCTTTTTTTATCTTGATTGACAGAAGAAAAGGAGAAGAATGCTCTGCTGGAAAGGAGGTGTAAAGAGGAAGAGGAGAAACGCATTCAGGTTGAACGAATGACGCAGGCAGAAAAAGAGCAACAGGAGGAGCGAATGAGGCAGATGGAGGAGAAGTTCAACCAGGAGAGGGATCAGCTGCAGAAGGAGATGGACAGAGCTATTGAGAGCAAACTGAAGGAGCAGGCGGAGATGCTAAACAAAGGCTTTAGGGAGAAAGCTGATTTTCTGGATGAAGAGATAAAGAATCTTAAGAAAGAAAAGGAAGAGAAAAGTTCTGGGGGTTTTATGAAGGAATATCTGATGCCTATTGTTGGAGCTGTATCAGAAATCCTTCCTGCCATGCTCCAATACAAGGTGATGATGAAAGGACTCAAAACTAAAACTAAATAAATACCGCTTTAATGCAAATCACTGTTGAATTACAAATTGATTCATTTAAAGTTATAGCTTATAAACCTCAATCATGAGTAGGTTTAATTTAGTAAGATTATATTTAGTTTGAGTAGAGTGCTAATTCACATTCTTACAGTGTACTGTGCACAAACATTACGTACTGTGTTGCTGGTTATGGGAAAATCCATAGTTTTAAGCATGTAGTAAGACATACAAGTTTGCCTGTATTTAGTAGACCTTCATTTCACATACTGTTTGTGTTTGTATGTAACCATTGCATTTTTCAAACAATGTTACAGTCATTATATTCATCAGATTAAAATTCATCATTGTTTAATTTGTACGTTCATAAACCTTGAAGCTGTTGTCGTCACAAACTCCTTTTCCCATTTTTTGGAGTCAATTTGACTCCCGAGCTTAGCTTTAGAAGCTGATGTAAACAACTTCTTAACTATTTACTATTATTTATTATTATTTATTACTATTAACTATTATTTATTATGAACAAGCGTGAGGATTTAGAATACAAGAAATGGTCGCATGCAAAGTTTGAATTGCGCAGTCATGACAAATTTGTTGGCCAAACCTCTTGATTTTTATAGCTGATGTGTAAAATAAAGTCTGTGATGAACTTTACTTGGAGAGACTGTTCCACAAAAACACAGTCCTACCTAAAAATTTATTTTGAAGCCTTATTTAAAACGCAACATTCTAAAGTTACTATATAACAAATTCAGCTTCTAAATGGTTGTCCTTATGTTGTTGGCACAAATTAGACAGAACTTTGTATGCCTTGTATTAAAACAAAGCATACTACTGTAGGTACAGTAGGCCTTTCTCTATTTTGGTTGTATCCTTTTTAAACATACATTGATATTTTAAATCCTAGTTAAAGTACTCCACATACGCTGTAGTTCAGTCTGTTTTGTTTTGTAGTAGTCAAAATATTTTGAGACTGCCTAAAAATAACAAATAGGGTTTTGTTTTATTTAAATAATTTCTAATACATTTTAATTGAGTTTAATTCATGGTTGTAAATTCTTACACTGAACCTAACTGCAACCAAAAGTCATCCTTTTAAAAGTGTTTGGACTTCAGTTATGGAAGTTGTGTGTTACACTCTGTTACACTCAAATCGCTTAGTAGCTCTTACTTACTTTTAAGCTCTTTTGGGTGGAATACAGTTATGTGCTACTATATAAATTACTTAACTAATTTGTCATAATGTGTTATTTTGTGCAAGACACAATTAGTCTGAATCAAATTAAATATTTTATATTTCACAGACCACTTTCAGCCTATAGGCGAAAATTGTTTTATCTGATTAGTCCGCAAAGAAATGACAGACACCGGCGGGGCAGGTTAAACTGCTCAGTCTGAGGTGAGTTACCTAAAATAAGAAATAACATTTAAAAAAAAAACGTAATAATTGAACTGTTTGGATTTATACAGGTAAATGTTTAAGAGTCTATGATTGGATCATAATTTCAGTGATCATTATGCGTCTAGCATGTTATATGTTTGGCAACAGTTCTTCTAACCATAATTGATGGAAATAACATCACAACATTTATTTCCATCAAGAGGTGGATTTATTTTTGGTCAAGATCTTGTATTGTCAATGCAAGAGTCGAGCCTCTGTAAAATCTACTCCAGCAAATCCCAAAGACTTTCAATGAATTTAAAGTCTAGACTGTTCTTGTCAAAAAGCAACTGTGACAGCTGCCGTTGACGAGCGGCAGTAATGTTTGTACTAGACTTTAAAAAAAAAAGTTATATTCAACTGCCTAAAAACGAATCACACATTCTAGGAGTAGTGAATACACACACTGCAAACCGTGGACACACACACCCAGAGCAGTGGGCAGACATTTTTGCTGTGGCACCCGTGGAGCGATTGGGGGTTAGATGGCTTGCTCAAAGGAACCTCAGTCATTTCCTGCTGGTATTGAGAATCAAACCTGCAACCTTCGGGTTACCAGTGACTCTCTAACCATTAGGCTACAACTGCCCCTGTGTTTTTCTACATGGTTGTTTAACCCTTGTGCTGCATTAGGGACATTTTTGGTCTTTTGCAGTTTCATTTCTTTGACCATTTTGGCTGTTTTAATGCAAATTGTATGTAATTTGGCAAAATTGTGACTTTTTAGATAAATGTAAAAAAAATTATCCCATTTTGCAAAATATGTATAACACACTCTGTGTAGAACAAATAGTAACACTCAGCACCATAATGGACAAAAATGCCCCATTGAAACCCATTAAAACGTCGTTTAAAGCCGGGGCCATTATTAATACACGAATCATGATTTATGTTGAAACATCCTTTCATTTTGAAGCAAAAGCATTATATTTGCATTATATAGTGTATTCCACCAGATGACGTCACTACATAGGTATTCCCTATGGGTGGAAATGCATGTTATTTTCCTGGTTTCCACTAGGGCCACTATTGACTGTGTTATGAAGCATTTTAATGGCTCAGTGATCTAAAATTGTTTCTGAGTATGTGTGGATGTCTGAGAGCAATGTGTGTCTGCGTTGAAAAAAGTGTGTGTGTATGTAGGGCCTAAATATAATACATGGTGTTTAGGCGAGTGACAAATCACAATATCCTGAAGGTCATATTTTACCCTTTCTGTCTACTCTCTCTCTCTCTGTGTGTGTGTGTGTGTGTGTGTGTCAGCGGTGTATGATGTGTGTGTAGGCGTGTGTGTGTGTGTGTGTGTGTGTGTGTGTGTGTGTGTGTGTGTGTGTGTGTGTCAGTGTTAATTTCGTTGACGAAAATAACGACGAAAATTATTCGTCAACGACATTTTTTCACAGACGAAAACGAGACGATAACTAAATAAAACCTAGTTTTGAATGACAAAGATTATGACGAAAATCTATTGACATTTTCGTCAACGAATAAAAACTAGACGAAAATGTTAGATAGTGACGATTTGGGAAGCGATCCGTCAGAACTGATATCCTGCGTGTGTGGTAGATGCGCACATTTGTAGGCTACTGTAACGTGATCTACCTCGCGGTCATAAAACGTTAAAAACTGTGCGCACACACCTAACCCGAAGCGTGCAGTCATGCACAATACACCTACAGCGCGCGAGTAGGCTACTGAATTGAGCTCTCTTTCGTGTCTGAATGGACAAATACACACAACAGTATCTCTAAATGTCCGTTTTGGAGAGTATTCATTGGAGAGTAAACTATGCTGTTATGTCTTAAACTGCGACTGTATCGGATGTGCATCAGTGCAAATGTATCCGCATGTCATTGGACATGATCCGACGTCTTAAAGTGACAGTGGCAATAAACCTAACGCGGTCCGTGTCCTTAATTTTGATCAAGCAACAAAAGAAAAAGAGAAAAGCATTCACTGTTTGTTAATAGCTTTAATAAGGATTCATTATATTTAATTCATACAAATAAATATGTCTGCTTGAAAGAATAAAGAATGATGTGCAAGTAGTTATAAGGAATGCAATGCATATATCATTAATTGTAAAGAAGACTGTGTTGTACTTTAGGAAAAGTGGTTTTATTTAATTTTAAGATATTTTTTAAGTAACAGCAGTTAAATCTGTATCTGTATTGCATGTTCAAACTTAAAAATCATTCATATTAATAGGTTAATAGATGTTTTCTCCGGGAGTATATGGGTTTGGAAATTTTAGAGAAATTCTAAATTAACGCATTACAATTGAACTAAACCCATTATATTTTAGTCGACTAAATCTACTGTATATTTAGTCGACTAAAATGTTATTGTATTTCGTCGACTAAAACTAGACTAAAACTAAAACAATTCAGATGACTAAAATATGACTAAAACTAAATGGCATTTTAGTCAAAAGACTAAGACTAAAACTAAATCAAAATTAGCTGACAAAATTAACACTGGTGTGTGTGTGTGTGTGTGTGTGCATTTAGCAAGAGAAAGCGCTTCTCACTGCATTGTTTTCTTTCGGTTTGATTCATGCGTATTACGCACAGACATGAACCTTTGACACAGCTTCGTTTTTTTTTAGCAGTCTATGTTTCAAAGTTAATTGATAATTTCTCACATACGTAGAGGCACAAACACAGCCATGCAGTCAGTCCTTAGACAATAACAACACCTTTCATCTTGCGGCAACACAAAGATGTAGCTGCGAGGGATCCAAAACAAAGTCTGCCTTTGTTTTGGATTAGACTAGTTGAGAAATCATACAAGTGCGGTTGATGCAAAAGTTATAAAGCTGTGCACATCTTTGGTGTGGCAATTTCAAACTGAGCAGAAAATTCAGAGGAAAGTGGGTCTGCAGACACCCATGACAAGAGGAGGAGGGGGTGCAGTTTCTGCCCTAACAAAAAAAGAAAAATCTCCACCACCTCCTCAAAATGTGGCATTTACATCTGTAAGGAGCATGCATTGCAATTCTGCAGCTCCTGCAAATGAGCTGAAGAATGATTTTGTTTTGAAGTTTTGATATGTTTTAATAATAATAATAATAATAATAATAATTCATTACATTTTATATAGAGCTTTTCTCTGCACTCAAAGCGCTTTACATAGAAGGGGGAAATCTCCTCAACCACCACCAATGTGCAGCTCCACCTGGATGATGCGACGGCAGCCATACTGCAAATTTGGCCAGGATGCCGGGGTTACACCCCTACTCCGAAAGACATCCTGGGATTTTTTGTGACCACAGAGAGTCAGGACCTCGGTTTAACGTCTCATCCGAAGGACAGTGCTCTTTGACAGTATAGTGTCCCACTATGTTAGGACCCACACAGAGCACAAGGAGAGTACCCCCTGCTGGCCTCACTAATTTTATATTTATAGAATTAAATTGTTTATAGAAAAAATAAAAATTCATGTTCATGGTGATTAGGGTTGGGTATCGGTTGGGTTTTATCCGATACCAGTACCTACTCGGTATTTTTTAAACGGTTCCGGTGCTTAAACGGTTCTTGAAACGGTACTTAAGAAAACGAAACTGCACACACTTTATCAAAAAATAATACCCTTTTATTTACAGGGCCAAACTGGACACAATATTAACTTAAATCTTTAAACAATATAAATACAAGTAACGTTAACATATGGTAATAATAAAACCAATATAAAATACAAATTTTTACATTACATTTTACACATTTACATAATATCAAATAAAACAATATTGTATCAAACAATGTAATAATACTGGAGATTAATAGAGATTACTAGCAGAGCTGCCAACTCTCACGCAATTGACCCTTTTCACACGCTCTCACGCCACACATCCATTTTCTCACGCAGAGAAAAATCGCGGACAAAGAGGACACCGACAGACAAGACAGAGAAGGTTACTTTTGATATGGAACAAATCCACAGCTGTCAGATTGTGTCAATATTTTTACGAGATTCACACAATAAATAACGGTTTGGCTCTTTGAAATGTGACAGATCGCTGTAGCGCGTCAGTTCAAACGGCACGTGATACAGCAGCCTACAAATCCACTGCTTCTTAGCTACGCAGCGTTGAGTGAACCTATGAAAGAGAACATCTCTGGTTACTGGTGTAACATTTCTCTCAATAGGGAACGAGACGCTGCCAAGCTCCTCGCGCTGCCGACCAGCTTCCTTTTTCGGCAGAGAAATCTGAGGAGCAGATGGCGCGCGCGCGCCAACATATGACGACGTAAGTGCGTCGATGCGGCGCCCGCGCCATTAGCCAATGGATTGGCTTGATTCTATATGGGATTCAGACTATCGGCACACCCAGAGGGCGTTCTGACGCGTAATTTTACACGTGAAATGCAGCCAAACCTTGCAAGCAAGAGCGCGCTTGCGAGACAGAAGAGACTGTGCGTGTGTGTGTGTGTGTGCGTGTGTGCCTAATTAAAAGTCAGGCACCGAAATCAGGCACCGAAATTGTCGTTCTTATTCGGTCTGGTTACTACCGTTTACGTCGGAACCGGTTCCCTATTGGCACCGAGTTTCGGTACCCAACCCTAATGGTGATCTTGTAGTTTTGCTTTCTTTCTATAGCAAATTTTGATGTGTAGTGAGACAGGCACAGGTTATAATCACCTAGTAGAAATCAGGAAAATGTTTGCAGTACTACAGATGTTTGCAGTATGTCAATTATATGACAAATGGTCCCAACTGGTGGAAAACAGTAAAAAGTAAATATTTTACCCCAAGGCTTGGTAATGACAGGGTATTTGAATAGAAATTATGATTTTATGATATTATGACAGTGGGTTCAAAAATGGATATTTGAATGGGTTCAAATAGGACCAAATTTGTCCTTAACGCGCTATGTGTGATTTTTTTCAAAAATCTTACATATCACAAAAAAATAAAAATGCACCAAAAATAATGTTGCTGCTAATCTTTGACATATTCAAGACTGTGATAATCCAAAGCCAAGGTTTTCACTTTGCATTTAGTATATGGAAAATAATTACATTTTTGTGTTTTTTCCTCTTATACAAATTGATGGTATCACCACCAAAACTGGTATTTAAAGGGTTAAAATCCT